>NC_085843.1:282386871-282690204 GCF_035594765.1 Anolis carolinensis | reverse complement strand
GAGATAGCAGGGATATTAAAGTACTTCCCTTTCTTTCCTACTTAAAGGTGAAGCAGCTGGTTTAGCCCTGGGCCTGGTCATGCTTGGATCCAAAAATGCTCAGGCAATTGAGGATATGGTGGGCTACGCTCAAGAAACCCAGCATGAGAAGATCCTGCGGGGCCTTGCGGTTGGCATTGCCCTGGTGATGTACGGGAGAATGGAGGAGGCCGATGCCCTCATAGAGAGTCTCTGCAGAGATAAGGTGAGTGTATCTCTTCTTCCAAAATGCTGTTTGCTCTGTTTCAGGACCACTCAAATACTCTTTTCAAAAACTGTCAACTTTTAACTTAAAGGAGGGAGCTAGTAAAACCACCTCTAAGTATTCCTTTCCTCAGAGAAGACTGTGATATAGTACATGGGATCACCATAATCAACAGGTGACTTGAAGGCATAGATACACACTTTCATTCTTAGCTTTGAACACTTGTTGGGATGTTTACTTGGCAATAATAATAATAATAATAATAATAATTATTATTATTATTATTATTATTATTTAGTCATATGTCTGTGTCCAAGAGAACAGAAACATACCATGAATGCTCAGAGAATCCTAGGTCTGTGCGCCTTAGGGTTATTTTGTTTATGAAAGAAATGACTTGCTTTTGTATCATCGTTGTTACTTGCCTTCAAGTTAAATGTTACTTGTGGCAATCCTGTCTCGAGTTTACTTGTCAAGATTCCTGGAGAGTGGGTTTATAATGGCCTTCCTCTGGGGCTGAGAGTGTGTGACTTGACCAAGGCCACTCGGTAGATTTCAGGGGCTGAAGAGGATTTGAATCTTTTGGTCTGGAATCCTAGTCTAACACTAAAAACCCTATGCTGTGTTTGCTGTCATTACTTTCCCTTTGAGTTACTTCACTAAAATCAGTCTGTGGACAGCAGTACCGTCTTCAAACACTAGGTGGCAATAATTTCTAAGTACAGTAGAGTCTGACTTATCCAAGCTAAACGGGCCGGCAGAAGCTTGGCTAAGCGAATATCTTGGATAATAAGGAGGGATTAAGGAAAAGCCTATTAAACATCAAATTAAGTTATGATTTTACAAATTAAACACCAAAACTTCATGTTATACAACAAATTTGACAGAAAAAGTAGTTCAATACACAATAATGTTATGTTGTAATTACTGTATTTACGAATTTAGCACCAAAATATCACAATATATTAAAAACATTGACTAGAAAAATGGCTTGGATTATCCAGAGGCTTGGATAAGTGAGGCTTGGATTAGTGAGACTCTACTGTAATTTTACTTGTTTGTAATGTTTACATCCCATATTTTACAAAAGAACAGACCTCCGAGGTATATTTCAAATAAAAAATCAAGCCTTCTCCAATGTGCTGCTCTTCTGATGTTTTAGACAAAAATTTCTATCATCAGAAGTCAACATCGATGGTCATCTGGGATAGTAGGAATTATACTTCAAAATATTGGGAGGGGATCAGTATTGAGAAAGGCTATATAGTATGCTAAAATGTTTTGTGCTAACGACAAAGTTCAGTGCCACCATAGAGCAAAGATCTTTGATATGTACATTATAACCCTTAAAGTGTGTGTGTGTGTGTGTGTGTGTGTGTGTGTGTATAAATATATGTATGTATATTGCAAGTAATATAAGTGAAATTGAAAGGGTATAAACTATCTAAGTTTATCTAATATATTTATTTATTTATTTATTTTTCAAACTTATATGCCGCCACTCCCCCTAGGGCTCGGGGCGGCTTACAAGACCCGGCTAAAATCAACAATTTAAAAACATCCTAAAACATCTTTAAAACATCTTTAAAAAATATCTTAAAAACATCCTAAAGCACCTTTTAAAACATCTAACAGAACTCAAAGGCCTGGTATTTGGTATTGGTATTTGAATCAAGATTTCCTGAGTTTTTTGCTTTATGCATTCATATCAGAAGATCTTCCAAAATATCTCTATGTGTATGTTCCAAATTGACACATTTTATTGAGTCTGTTTACAGTCATGAATACAGGGGTGTATTTAGCTATTGAATGGATTAGTACTTAATGGATGCAGTGATACATAATATGTAGTATTACATATTGGGCAGCACAGAACATACATCTGATGTTTTAGGCTCCTGGATTACTGCGATAAATTTGTGATGAAAATATTTCATTATTTGCAACAATGAGGCTTCCTTTACAGTCAACTACTAGTAGAAAGATGTTAGCAAGTTGGTTTTCTATAGCTAGCTCACTTTGAAATGAGTTTAAACAGGGACCATGCAGCATCATACTCAAAAATTTCTTCAGATATCAATGGAGTATTTTCATGGGAAATTGGTGATGCCTGATTTGTGTAGGAAAGCAGCTTTCCAATGGTTAAGTAGAATTGAAATCCAACCTACATTTCATCTATTCAGATCTTTGGTCTCTCTAGTTTATGGATCTAAACACAGATGGTGAGCATCTCCCTAGAGTTTGGGACCAGAAATGGCAGGGATTGAATTTGAAACCTCTTTTGTGCAACTTATTTATGGCTCTTCTTTATAAGTCTCCTCTAACTTTTCCCTACTTGAGTGGGCATTTAAGTATTAAACATACTCTACTTCTGTTCCAGGATCCCATCCTCCGCCGTTCAGGGATGTATACGGTCGCGATGGCTTACTGTGGCTCTGGAAACAATAAGGCGATCAGGCGCCTGCTGCACGTTGCTGTAAGTACTTTTGGTTTTTGAGTAGACGATGGTTGGATTATTCTGGTTGTTATACAGCTCTTTTGTGGGGCAAGCCAATTCTGACATTGATGTGAACCATGGTTGTGCTTACTTATAGTTTAGAACAGGCGTGGGCAAACTTCGGGCGCCTGGGTGTTTTGGACATCAGCTCCCACAATTCCTAACATCCTAACGCCAATGCTTAACCCACAAATACGGAGGGAGAAATTACAAAATGTATGTTCCCACCTATTGAAGTGTTTGTTTTGATTGTAGAATCTTTCTTCCTCTTTGATAGGTTAGTGATGTCAATGATGATGTGAGACGAGCAGCTGTTGAATCCCTGGGTTTCATTTTGTTCAGGTACAGCTTTTCCTTCTGTTCTGCTGTTTGCCAAAGACATCAATCTGCCGTCTTGAGGATTAATTCATGCTGCTTCTGTTGTTCGTTGATGTGGTCTGGATTATAATACATTGGTTTCTGGAGAAGTATGAAATTCTGGAGAAGTATAAGATTGCAGAGCAGGGAACAGTTCCAGGACTACTATGAACGTGTAAATTGGCTCTCATCCTCAAATATATTTAGAGAGAGGCTAACAAATGGTGTAGCTGCAATTCATTCTTGTGACAAATATTGTTGTACTGTCAAAGGCTATGTATTTGTCCTGAGTCATAGACTTCAGCTTTCCTGAGAAAGAACAGTATTTCAATTTGTTGTCAAAGGCTTTCATGGCCAGATTCACTGGATTGCTGTGAGTTTTCCGGGCTGTATGGCCATGTTCTAGAAGCATTCTCTCCTGACGTTTCACCCACATCTATAGCATGCATCCCCAGAAGTTGTGAGATCTGTTGGAAACTAGGCAAGTGAGATGTATATATATCTGTGGAATGTTTAGGGTGGGAGAAAGAACTCTTGTCTGTTTGAGGCAAGTGTGCATGTTGCAATTGGCCACCTTGATTAGCATTGAATAGCCTTGCAGCTTCAAAGCCTGGCTGCTTACTGCCTGGGGGAGCCTTTGTTGGGAGTTGTTACCTATCTTTTATTGTTTCCTGTCTGGAATTCCCAGTTTTCTGAATGTTGTTCTTTATTTACTGTCCTGATTTTAGAGGTTTTTTAATACTGGTAGCCAGATTTTGTTCATTTTCATGGTTTCCTCCTTTCTGTTGAAATTCTACACAGAATTTTTTTACACACTGAAATCCACAAGAATGTGCACAAATGTCCCAACATGGCCATACAGCCCGGGAAACTCACAACAACCCAATGGTATTTCACTTGGTGATAGCAAGGAAGAAAGATGGTAGTGGCACACACTCTTTGGAAGAAATACCATATTTCCAAATTAAAATGCGTGCTGGCTCTCTTGCAGTTAAAATGCCTAATGAAAACTTCTTTTTTTAAAAAAAGGATGGCTTTTAACTGATTTGCCGTGTATGATTTGTTTATGATTAACTGATTTGTTTCTATGTATAACTTGCTGGTGATGCAAGTTGGGCCTCCTTTATGCAGAATTCACAAATCTTCCCAATCCAAAATTGGTCGCACTGATGGCTGAAACAGCAACACTTCTGCTTTCTTTGTTTCATGCACAATTTTTTTTAAACATTATATACAAATACCTTAATGCCATATGTATATGACGTATATAAAACGTACATATGGTATATGTTTTTAGGCATTCCAAAATATGAAAAAAGCCTGAAGTATACAGGAAGCTCATGTTTAGACTTGGGCCCCATTTCCAAGATGCCTCATTATGTACATATTTGCAAATAAGGGTATTGCTAAATCCTAAATCAAAAAAACTTCTGGTAACAAGCATTTCAGATAAGTGTTACTCAACCTGTAACATGGAATGCTTCATGGAATGCTATTTTATGCTGTTTTGATATATTGTTTGGTATTAGCAATAAATAGCTATTTATAGCCACACTGGTAATATGCTATGAAATATATCCGCTACTTTCCTGAAAAGGCGCATTGCAGAAATAGGACTGTGGTTGTCATTCTTAAAGAATGTAGTCTTCCTTGTGAGAAACATTGTGCTTTCCTTAACAGTTATTATAATGGAAACTTGACGCCTGACTCATGTTAATGTGATAAGTTGTACGGGGCAGAAAGAATGCTGTTGCGTACCTCCTAGAATATGTTGGTTGTTGAGGATGTCATTGGTTTTGCTTAATGAATGTGAAATTTGAAGGAGTCCTGTAGCGCCATTGAGACTAATGGAAATGAGGAAATGACATTTTTCACATATGTTTCCTTGGAGTCCAGCTGGCTTTACCAGATCTATGCAGTGAAACCTCTATATCAGTGGTTCTCAACCTGTGGGTTCCCAGGAGTTTTGGCCTACAACTCCCAGAAATCCCAGCCAGTTTACCAGCTGTTAGGATTTTTGGGATTTGAAGGCCAAAACATCTGGAGACTCACAGGTTGAGAACCACTTCTCTATATGTATATGAAATTTCTATATACCAATTGTATATATACTAATTGATGTGTATGAATTGTAAAACAAAATGCAAAACATGTGGATGTGATGATTTGGTGGCATATTCAGCTTCAGTGGTGATCATCAATAGTATTTAATGGAAGAAAGGTTGGAGGCAAATTACAGTAGAGTCTCACTTATCCAAGCTAAACAGGCCGGCAGAAGCTTGGATAAGTGAATATCTTGGATAATAAGGAGGGATTAAGGAAAAGCCTATTAAACATCAAATTAGGTTATGATTTTACAAATGAAGCACCAAAACATCATGTTATACAACAAATTGGACAGAAAAAGTAGTTCAATACGCAGTAATATTAAGTTGTAATTACTGTATTTATGAATTTAGCACCAAAATATCACGATATATTGAAAACATTGACTACAAAAATGGCTTGGATTATCCAGAGGCTTGGATAAGTGAGACTCTACTGTATTTGTGTTAGCCAGGAAGCCAGTTGTGAAGGTGATATGAAGTGCATTTTTTGTGAAATGTGTACATTCTAAAGGCTTTGATAGGAGAATAATGAATTGAAATACAGAAAAGGAAGCTGGTAGCAAAGCATAAGCATAGTGAATAGTTATTGCTGTACTTGATAAATCTAGGCCTTCATTTCCCAGAATGGGGAAAATAAAACTGAGTTGAAGAGTATTTTTGAGAGGCTACGGCAAGTGGGACTCATCTCTCCACTTTGAATATAACTCTTATTGAAAGTTTCCACAAGGAGTTGCCAGCAGTGGAATTAAGTTTGTAAAACCGTGTTAAGAGGACATCATTTAAATGAAGTGTCTGGGAAGTATCAGAGTAAGGATGGGTAATGTGTAAGCTGTGAATGCTAGTCACTTTTAGGGGGAAAGAATTGCAAATGTTTGCAATCTTTTCCAGAGTGACTTCTTGGTAAATGTTTTGGGGCAGCAGGTAAAAATGTCCTCAGATATCTATATAATTTATTAGGACTAATTTAGTTTGTATCATGGAGCTAGATTAGGATATTGGGTTGCAAACACCACTGAGGAAAGAATCAGTAGCAGAGTTGGTCAAGTGCCTGCATTTTTATTCAATTAAATATATATCCCACCTTTCCACTGAAAAAGGTGCTGAAAATAGCTCACAATAATAAAATTCAGATAAAATATCCAGCCGCAAACAAATCCATTGCCTAGGCTTGCCATTGCCTTTCTCTGACGCTGAGAGGATGTGATTCACCCAAAGTCATGCTGTGGCTTTTATGGCTGAGCAGGGATTCAAATCCCACTCATAATCCAATGTTCAAACTGTTACACTACACTTATTTCTCTCCATGCAGAATGGATATCCATGAGTAAGTATGGTTTCATCATGCGTCTAAAACAAAAAATAATATTGGGAGGATGCTGAGTTTCTTTGGGGAAGCATTGAGAGGCTTGATCATCACGTGTAGCTTTGTAGAACTGGAGTGTAAATGCCTTTTGTTGCTTGCCACCAACCATCCTTCTTCCACATAGACTCATAGAACTGGAAGTGATGCAAGGACTATCCTGTCCCCCCCTTCTGCTAGACATGAAGGCACAAGCCAAGCCCACCTGACAGATGCTCATCCAGCCTCTATTTAAAAATCTCCAGCGGAGACTCCACTGGACTCCCAGGCAGCTCTAACTGTCTGGAAATTCTCCCTAATGTTGAGTGGAATATCTTACCTTGCATTTTGAATCTAGTACTCCATTGTGTCCTAGTCTCCAGAGCAGCAGAACACATTCTTAGCCTCCTCCTTAAAGGGACCTCCTTTCAAATATTTAGACGTGGCTCTCATATCCCCTTCTCCCAGCCTTCTTTTCTCCAGGCTAATTATACCCTGCCCCTTAAGCTATTTTTCATAGGGCTTAGTTTCCAAACCTTTTGGTCACCTTTATGTGGAAACCTTCCAGGTGGTCAATACAGTGTTCCCTCACTTATCGCTGGGGTTAGGTTCCAGGACCACCCGCAATAAGTGAAAATCCGCAAAGTAGGGACGCTATATTTATTTTAATATTTATACTTAATATTATTATTATTATTATTTTATTATGACACAGCAAACAAGACAGATATGCTGGATTTCATATCACAAAATCACAAGTCGAACACTTCCCAAGTGTCTAGGACTGTGTGATGTATTTTCGGATGATGCGCGCAGATCCCAGCAGGGTGGCCTTTTGCAGTTGACAAATCGTGATTTTGTCAATGTCTATTGTTTCCAAATGCCGGCTGAGATCTTTTGGCACGGCACCCAGTGTGCCCATCACCACCGGGACCACCTGCACTGGTTTCTGCCAGAGTCTTTGAAGTTCAATCTTGAGGTCCTGATAGTGGCTGAGTTTTTCCTGTTGTTTTTCGTCAATGCGACTGTCACCTAGGATGGCAACATCAATGATCCAAACCTTTTTCTTTTCCACAACTATGATGTCTGGTGTGTTGTGTTCCAGAACGTTGTCAGTCTGGATTCGGAAGTCCCACAGTATCTTTGCATGTTCATTTTCCAATACTTTTGCAAGTTTGTGATCCCACCAGTTCTTTGCTGCTGGGAGGTGGTACTTGAGGCATAAGTTCCAATGAATCATTTGGGCCACGTAGTTGTGCCTCTGTTTGTAGTCTGTCTGTGCAATTTTCTTACAGCAGCTGAGGAGATGATCAATGGTTTCGTTGGTTTCCTTGCATTATTATTATTATTATTATTATTATTATTATTATTATTATTATTATTATGGTGGATTCTGTCCTTTTGGGGCTTTTCGCCTTCAGCCCTGGGATCCCCACCTTCGCATCCTTAGTAGAGATGCCTGCAGAAGAGGAGTGTTTATCTGTTGACTTGCGCAAGTTCTGAGAAACTGGATGGTTGGGGAGGGGGAGTAAGGAGTGGGAAGAGGGCCTGCTGTGTGTTAAGCCGCATGTTTATTTTTCAGCAGCTCCAGCAACACCTTTTGTGATCACAGCCACAGGCTACAGATCTTGTTTAACTGCTGACCTTTATGCTGAGTGCATATAATAAGTCGACATGTTCATAAATGTTTCTTTCAGCTGATTTGGAAAAGTAAATACAGTTTCGATGACATAGCTTCTGAGATTTTAAATTTTTAAAGCATGGGTCATGGTGACAAGACATGAATCTTTCCTGCTGTACATCTGTGGGAGCTTTAAAGGCAGGAGTCGCTTTTTGAAACCTCACTGTAGAGTTTGCTTCCAGTAGATCAGACTGTGGCTTTCTATTGTTTTGCAAATATTTCAGCTGGCACTTTTTTTTTAAAAAAAGGAAAATGTCGTGGAATTTATATATAATGTGGTGATATAATTTCAAATTCTGACACACTTTTATTTTATACTGTGAGTGGAGCCCAGATGTGGGACCACACCGGGCCATTTCCTTGCTCCATTTATCTTTGGAATATGTTGGAATCATGTATGTCCAGAGGATCGTATGGCCTTCCAAATATTAGTGGACTGTAAATGCAAATCTTAGAAATCTTAGCCAGTAGACTCAGAAGTGAAGGATTCTGGCAACTGAAAGCTCAAGAACATCTGGAGAACCCTATGGTTTCTATAAATAATTAAGAAAAAAGTCATGTTTTCCACAACTGTAGGCAAAGTGAGTAATTGAGATATTGGCTCTGTCGTTAATTTAAAAAAGTAGGTTGTAGTGAAGAAATCGATTTAAGACTTGAAAGGGCAGCAGTGAAGTAACTAGATAAGATCCTTGCACATACGAATATATATACTGTAGTTAAATGCCAGAATCAAAATCATTATAGTATTTTTCCTTCCATATTTTTTCTTGTTGTTATTGTTTAACAAACATTTTAGACAACACCGAGCAGCAATCAGGGTTCAAAATCAGAGAGAGTAATGAGTATACATTTTTGTACCACTAACAGAAGATGAAAGATGGAAGTAGAATACATTGAAACACTAAATGCTATGCCTATAATGCTAAGTTAAATAAACATACTGTTAGCGAGATATTACTTCCAATTAGTATACTAAATCTGTCTTCTTCTTTTTAATTAATAATTTTAAATTTGACTTTGAATAAGGTACTATTTTTTACATATAATCCAATTCTGCATGTTTTCCATAGTATTTTTGATATCTGTATATGATTGTGAATGCTGAACAGTGAAAACAGAAGATAAGAATGGATTGAAGTCATTTGAAATGTGCTGGAAGAAACTTTCAGAGATAGTGCTAAAAAGGCAATAAATGGACCCTTCAAACAATTCTTCCAAAAAATCAATCCAAGGTTGTTGTATTTGGTGCATGTCATGAGCTGATGTGACTCATTGGAAAGGATGATAATGCTTGGTAAAGTGGGAGGCCATAGAAAAAGAGAATGGATTTAACCAAGGAGACTTTGTAGGACCTGAGTTGCGCAATGGATTGCTAGGACAGTTGGAGGTTTCTTCTTCAGAAAGTCACCATACGTTGAAGGGGACTTGAGGGTAGAGAATAAGTAGTTGACATTATGAAATGTGAGAACAGCCTTAGTGAAACCAAACAAAAGAGTGGCTTTTAAAAGTAACAGTTTAATGCCATTGCCTGACTGCAAAGAGACGCTTGTGCGGACACAAATAACCATCTTTGGTGACATATTGGGGTTGGAGGAAGTGCCACCAATTTTTGGTAAAGGCTCCCATAGCTACAAACTATTTTGTTTCATTGAATGCCATTTGGAGGTTTGCCTTGACTCAGAGGAGTAATTTTTGAAGGGCTATGATGGTGGGTGCAGGAGAGCCACATGGAACACATAGATTTCCTCCTTTTGCTATTTTACATCTAAGACATTGCAACCAAAGTGGGAAACTATCAGCCCTCTGGTCCAGCTCCATTTCCTTTGAGTGAAAGCAGCTTTCCATGGGTCACCGTTGGAATAATAGAGTCAAGACCTGCATGTTCTCCAGTCCAAAGAATGCTTGAAGTGGATCCAGAGGCTTGGATGTAGGCCCAGTGGAGGTCTTGCGGTTTGTCTTGAGTGTCTGTTGTCTTTGAAACTCAGGCTGGATCTTCATGAGAGCCCAGTTCTACTGTGTAGTATTTGTCCTGGTTTGACCCTTTTACTGCGATTTTTACCTAAATCAATTTGGAAAACAACATGATTAAAGTCATGTAGAAACATTAGTGTAAAGGGAGTGTTTCTGTTGTGTGCACACATATGTAATCATATCAGGTTTTTGGAGTTCTGATTGTGCATATTTGCATAATCAAATAGCTTTTCTCTATTTTCCATGCCCATGCACTGACATTCCCATTGGATCGGGACCATACCCAGTCAGCAACCTCAGCCCTCATGTGTGTTGCTTCCAGTTCTCTTTATTTGCTGACTCGTTTTAAAAATAAATTCCCAGGAAAGTGGATGCACAACCGATGGCATATGGTGAAATCTTGTGTAGGTCTACGAAGACATATGTCTTACTGAATTCAGTAATGTTTAATCTTATGAAAGTGTTTTATTGTGCTTTCCTCATGAGACACCCCCCCCCAATATCCTAATGAAAAAACATCTAAATAGAAGCAAAGATTCCATGCCCAGCTTCATTTATGGTATGTCCTGAATGCAAAGGAAGAAGAAAAAAGTGATACTCCTAGACTTTTGTAGGCAAGCAAGAGTCTGAGCCGCACATTTCTGGCAACTTGGTGCTTCTCACCAATATCATTGCTCACTTATCCTCCTGATTTCACATTGATAACAATTTGAGGGTCAAGCTGCACGTTTTAACAAGATGTATAAATATTTTAATATTTTAAAAATATTAAAAAATGTTGTAAAGTTGCCTTGAGTCCCCTTCGAGGTTGAGAAAGGCAGGGTAGAAGTGCCGCAAATAAATAAATAATTGCATTTCTTTCCAAAAGCAGCTGATGAAACATCTTAAAGCCCTCAGACAAAAATAACAAGTGTTTTCACATCAGAACGAGGGAGGTTGTGTTTTCCAAAAGGACTAAAGTCCAAGTAAGAGCGCATTATTGCAATGGTAGATGCAGCCTCAGTTTCAAAAGTGAGCTGCTTTTGGCACATTGACTTACTGAAAAAGCAACGCAAGCCCTGAGCTTCTTCAAGGAGCAGTTGTGCTGTTCTTTGGATCCCAGTCAAGCAGAGCAAAGCCTAACAGATGTTGAATAATGGGCAGGCGTTCCTAAGCAGAGTCATGGAAAGCAAGGTGGTCGGCTTTCTTACAAGTACAAATATTGAAGAACAACAGGGGTCCCAGCTTAATTCCAGATATCAAAGGCATTACATGTTTTATTGGCATAGAAACAAAGAAGGAATTAAAAAGTCCTCACCTGTGCCTGACCAATTCATAGTATACATTAATGAAGCTTTTAATCTGCCAGCATTATTTTCCACATAGAGAATGTGTTGGATGTCTTTTCCATGATGGAAGCATGGTTAACAGTGTTTGATTTTTGCAAGATGTGTCTGTTGACAAATAAGGCCTTAGGGGGGTGACACAAAAATCCCATGCTTTATTTATGTATATCCTATCCAGAATCCAAAGTTTCATGGTGGATTGCAATAAAATAAGTTTAAAACAAAGAAAAATCCCTCTGAAGAATTCTTGCAAAAGTTGACCTTAGGGTTGCCATAAGTTGGAAGCAACTTGAAGGCACACAAGAACAAAGGCTAAAACTTAGCACCATTAAAGGAATGTTGTACACATAATAACTTGTGGATCAAAGAATAAGACATTAAATAGTGTCCTAACTGCTCCTCTAGTTGTGTTTAGGTGGAAATTTGGAATTAGGATTCTTGCACTGAAGAAGATGTGGTTAGTTTAAACATCTTATGCAACTGTTGATGTTGGCCTTTGTCTATAAAAGCACGCACCATAATGTTTTTTAGTTCAGAGCAGAAAACACAGCAGAGTTTATTATACTATGTCTCATAAAACCAGTTCTTTAGGCATTTTACAATAGCAAAAAATCACATTAATAAAACAGTGGAAATCCCAGTAAATCACTGAAATCCAGCACAGCCTTAAAATCCAGTAAATACAGATCAAGATAGAACAATACAGCTCAACACAAAGATAAAATAAACCATCAGAAACCTAAAAGCACTCTTGGGGTCTGATGTATTAACTCTAAAATAACTAAAATATTTGTGATGCTTCAGCGAGAGAAATGGTTGTGGCTTGATTACTGTGGACTTGTTCTGTTCCAAAGTCAAAAGGCCTCCACCAAGGAAACCTGAAGACTCTCTTGTTTGGAATTAGTGGAAAGGAAGCTCAGGCAGCGGGAAATGGCTGCTTTCCCCACCTTGGCAGAAGATTTATCTGGCAAATTATGGCTGTGATGTTGTCTCTACTCAAAAGCAGCTTCCACTTTCAAGGCAGAAATTCCTTTCAAGGTGGTGAGGATCTTACCCTGGAAGAAGAAGCATCTTTCTGGGCTCTTTCCATGATCAGTGATGGTTTTTCATATGGATTAAAAACACATATGATCACCCAGAAAAAAAAATGGAAATGGCATTTGTAGGGATCTAGCTAACAAAGCTCTAGTGTCACCATGATTACTGACCCAGATGTTTCTGATGGGAAAACACAGATCAGATTCAAAGGGAAGTTCGAGAAAACAAGTAGAGATTTTCCAAGATCCACAAAACAAAGGGCAGCAGGTCCAGGAAAGCAGCGGTCTTGGCACGATGTTGGTGGTGTCAAAACGGATATGAAAGTGATCCAGACTGAAGCGAGAGCTGCATGGATGCAGCTGGAATATTGGGGCCAGAGCAGCTTTTAGAAAAATGGACTCAAGCCAATGGTACATCATTGTTCAAGCTGAGGAATTCTTCTCAGCTTATTTCTAAACGTGCCTCAAAACCGTAGGTTGAGAATTTGGAATGTATTTCTGTACTTTCTGGCTATTGTGTTACATTGAAAAAATTCCTTGGTTGATTCTAGGGTTTTTTGTAATGCTCTAAGTCTCTCTTAACACATGCTATGCAACTGATTGAGAGGTTTCTAAATGAATATGTCTGGAAGGTGATAACTGTAGCCTCAGGATTAATCATAGTACTTTGCTCAAACAGCTGAGTGAAAGATATAGCTGCAGAGACAACCGAGGAAGTGATTCCTTCTGTGTCTCGCTATTGCACTATTTCTCATTATTCACTTGTTTACCCAAATCTCCTGACTGATACCTGTCTACTATGAAAAACTTCTCTGGCTTGAATATGTGGATTTTGTTTTATTGTTTATTATTGTTTATTTTTTATTGTTTATTTGTTTTCAACAATAAAGCAACAACAATATTTATTTATACCCTGCTTTTATCTCAGGAACCAAGACCCAAAGCAGCTTGCAATCTTACAAAAATGTACAATTAGCATGATGATCTTTTCCATAAAGCATAATTGGTTTAAACTTAAGAAATGTTAAATTTTGAGTGCACTATCACTTACTCAATATTTTCTTTTCTGGTTAAATTATGTAGGGTTTCTTATTAAAATCAGCTTAAAATGAAACCAGTAATAGAAAGCTCAGAGGAAGGACTCACTGAGAGTCCTGGCAACCTGGCAGAATATGGCATTTCATCCAGAGAGAAAAGAAGCAAATTGAAAATGCATTGCCTGTTTTGTATAGAGACAAACTAGGCTCATCTCAAAGAATTTCAGCATATCCCCCATGCTTTTCTGGGCTATTTAAAAATATCATCTCTCAGCAGAGATTTCAGCTAGAAAAATGTGAAATATCCATATCTAACCCATAAAATATAATTGAGTTTGAAGCTAATTAACATGTTTTCTGAGAGAGGAACACTTGGGGGTTTATAGTATTTTGCTGAATGGAAGAGTTATGTGGCATATGTACTTTTAACAACTTTATGCAAATTCCGTTGCAATCTTCTGAAATAAATGTTCTGAGAAAATTTATTTAATTGGGTTCTTCTTGTAGAACAAAGTGTTTCTTCATTTAAGGAGAAATTTCGAAGATAAAGTACCTTTTACATCAGGCCCACGCTTCCCTTATTGAGAGTCATATAGCAACTGTTTTGTGAGTAGCAAGTGCCAGTTGAGTTAGTGGAGAAAGAGAGAACATATTGTGTTTGTAGTGAGGAGAGGATTTCCACTATTTTGGGCAAGGGTTCTTAAAATCATCAGTTTGTAGTTTCTGGGCCACAATCCCAATTTGGCTTTGTAGGTTGTCCCAATCTTTGTTGTCTGGGGTCCATCAAGTGGCCACATCTGGTTTTCCATGGCGCAGTAGTTTGATTGATTCCTCAGGTTTTGTACAGGTTTCTCTTCAGTCTTAAAATGTTGATTAATCATTGTTCTGATTAATCAAACTGATTTCAACTTCATCAGACCTTATGAATGGCGGATCTCCATGAGCCTCAGTCATCAACATCCCTGCTCAGATCTTGCCAATTCAAGGCCTTGGACTCCTTGGTTGAATCAACCCACCTGTAATAATGTCTCCCGTTTTTCCTACTGCCTTTCACTTTTAACAAGCATAACTATATTTTCTAGTGAGTCATGATTTCTTATGATACATTCAAAGTATGGTAGTTTCAGTTTAATATTCTTGGCTTCTTTGGTCTTGAGTTGCCTCTCCTAAGACTTAATTACTGACAGCAGGATCTTAACGTTAAGCTATGCTTGTATTTTCGAAGCTACTCCTTTGCCTTTCTTCCCTACCCACCACTGAAATTTTCCACCGGAGAACTTCCCTTGTAATTTGGGTTTGGCCTTCAGACTGAGAGATTTTACATACCCAGAACTAGGTCTAGATACCTGGCTTCCACTTTGGCGCTGTTCCTGAATGGTTTGGGGTGGGCTTATTTCAGGTGGATTTGGGTTTCTTAAAGGCAGCAATGAGCATTATAAGAAGACAGCCTTCATCTGGTCCAAGGTGAGGGAACCATTGGGATTTTATCTTCAGTAAATAGTGACGTGTAGCTAGCTTATTCTTTGTTGAGGATAAGAATACATTTCTTCAAGGATACCTGTAATCCAGGTTGAAAACTTCAGGTTGGACAGAAATCTTCAAAATAGTTTTTATGAAGGAAGTCAGCTCTCTACATCCTCTGTGGTTAGAGCTGAACTCGTTCTTAGCTAGCTCCCTGTGTTTGATTTCAAGCCGTTTCCTAAGACTGAATTTAAGTTTTGATGTGTCATTTAGACCTTAGAGCTGACATTCTAAGTTTTTGCATTTTTATGGTCTTTTTTTGTATTAAGACCAAAAAAGGGCTGGTGTTATGCTGGTGAATGATTTCAGTATAAACATTTGAAAATCCCCTTTTGTTTATGTAGATAAGTCTATCAGCTGGAACATGAGAACAAGAAAAACCTTCTTGTCTTTTGAAAGCATAGTAAAGAAGGAAATGGGTGATGAGAGAAGTTCTGTGTGTGTGTGTATTTTAAATATGTATGTGTTCCTTTAGGTGGATGATAGTGTCTGGAATTTGTACAGGACTTTGCTCTATTACCCAACTGCAATTTTCATTCATTTCTCATCCTGCCAGTGATGGCCCAGAGCCATTAGTTATATTGTGTGTTGGAAACGGACTCAGGTTTTTCCTTGGTATTGTTCCCAAAATGGAGCCATATTCTGTTCCAGTTCTGAATGCTTGAGTGGGGCATTGGTATCCATCTGCTCCCAAGGCTGGTGTTGTGGTCATGTTATACTGAAGACTATTCCAATGTCAGTAAGTTCTCTCAAAATGACTATAACACTAAGCAGTTTTTGAGGACAGTGTTAATTAAAATGGTGATCCATAGAGCAGTCTGAGAGCCATTGGCTGCTATTCTGTGGGAGAAAGTGTTCAGGAGAAAGAAAACAAATATCACACAAATAACATGCTACAAATTCCTGGCTCAATAGGAAAAATATTGCAGGGGATCCACAATATCTATGGGGGTTCAGTTCTGGGATCTGACATAGATGTGAAAAATTCCAGATTATTACCCTGTGTAACAAAATCTGAAAAAAAATCTGTTCCTGGTTTGAAAGTGTTATTTCCTGTTTAATTGTGTGGTACTTAATTTGAAAGTAGTTGTTATACTCCAGAAACTTTGTTTTTGTGGCTGCCACAAATTACGTTGAATTGGTTGAGATTCAATGAGATATTCATTGAAAAACTATAGCAAAATGTACTGAAGGTTGTCCCATAAAAATAAAGGTTTTGCAGTTTAATCCCTTAAACCTTCCATTACGCACAGAAACCGCAGATGTAGAGGGTCCATTGTACTGGTCCCTCACATCCAATAGCATGATGGTCATACTCTGGGTTGGGAGACAGTAACCTCCCCCGACCTTTGGAGGTAATCTTGCTCAGGAGTTGATCCTATGGGATGGGGGTCCAATGCAGACCTTGCTGCTGCTCAGTCATTTAGTCATTTCCGACTCTTCATGACCTCATGGACCAGTCCACACCAGAGCTCCCCGTCGGCCGTCACCACCCCCAGTTCCTTCAAGGTCAAGCCAGTCACTTCAAGGATACCGTCCATCCATCTTGCCCTTGGTTACTGTGGGGAATACCATTGCTTTGACTATGAGGACCTTTGTTGCCAGTGTGATGTTTCTGCTCTTCACTATTTTGTCAAGGTTGGCCATTGCTCTCCTCCCAAGAAGGAAACGTCTTCTGATTTCCTGGCTGCATCTGCAGTGATCTTCACGCCTAGAAATATAAAGTCTGTCCCTGCCTCCACGTTATCTCCCTCTATTTGCCAGTTATCAATAGTTGTAGTTGCCATGATCTTGGTTTTCTTGACGTTTAACTGCAACCCAGCTTTTGCACTGTCTTCTTTCATCTTGGTGATAAGGCTCTTCAGCTCTTCCTCACTGACCTTACCCCACTGAATAATATATGTTTTATATTGTTTGCTTTATATCCCATCTTTCTCCAAAGCAAGACCCAAAGTGAGCTAGATATAGATATATAGCTTAATTATTTATTTATGTTATACAATAGTTAAAGAAAGCATTGAAGATTCCTCCATTCATTTTTCTTCACTCCTGAAGAAAGACATCCCTGTGTTGTTGTCAATGTCATTTTCCCCACCAGAAATGGTGGTGCTATATCATGGAGCATCCATGTTCAAACATAAATGGCTTCTCTCAAAATGGTTCCAGTATCAAACAGTTCTCTGAAGTTTGGGCAGTTTAAAGTCACCACCAAAATACAAAGGGCCACTCCTTCTTCTTGTTAGAAATGGGTTCCTGGAATGATTCCATGGAACGTGAAGACAGTGGCTGGAAGAGAAAATTGGCACACATCTGCGTACACACTTGGGCTCATCGGCCTCTTTGAAGCCTGTCTAGTTATTCTAATGCCGTTATGTGATTTTTCTTCTTCTACCGAATCCTGTTCTCATATTTTGTTCCCAATAAAGATAGTTGAGATTATGCTTGCCAGTTTAAAATTGCAGTCTTGTCTCTTAGCCCACCTGGCAAGCTCTTTTGTATTTAAAGACTCCAAGGACAGAAATTTGTCGACATACATAGACATAAATATGTAGACTCAGATTTCTCTAGCAGGAATTTATCATACCAAATGTACAAGCACTGTTGAAATAAAAAGCTTCAAACTGTGGAATGCTTGTACCTTTTCCTGGTTGAACAACCCCTTTGTAACATTTTGAATTTTTTGCTTCTAATTTTCTTATTATGCAGACGTCTGAATCGAGTGTTATCTCTTACAATTTGCTTTACAATTGTATGGTTTCATACTTTATTATCCTTTCCTTCTCTCTGTGTATGTGTGTATGTATTTAAATGATAATAATATCTGTCGAGTTTCCTTTTTTCAAAATGCTCAGGGCCAGAAGCTTTTTTTGGAACTTCAATGTGTTTTTGAACTATCCTTAATATTTTCTACTGCCCGAAGCTCTTTTGCACCTATATCTATTTTGGTGGTTTTTTAGGTTAATATTTAGATGATAAAATAGACCCCATAATCCCAAAGTCTGAATACCTTAGCTGTTACCTTGGAGGTACAGAAGTGGTTGAACTTTCAAGATTCCATCTGGCTCCATGATGGTTTCAAGATATCTTGAGTTGCTGAATAGAGTGATTCCTGGCCAGTAGATAGGAGATTTTTTGATTCAAAACAAATCCACATATATAATTTCCAGAGACTGAGTGAGGAAATGCCTGATCAGCCCACCACTTTTTCTCTTCCTGGTTTTCTTCTGTATGTATCTGTTCCTCGGATTAGACATTGCCCAGGAAAGTCAACTTCTCCTGAGATATCCCAGCCACCCAAGAGGAAGTTGTGGCCAACTCAGTGCTTTTCTTTGAGACTTTCACCCTCTTTGCTCACCACCTTTAATGTATAGATCAGCCATGGGCAAACTTCAGCCTTCCAGGTGTTTTGGGAATTGAAGTTCAAAGCACTTGGAGGCCTGAAGTTTGCCCATGCTTGGTATAGATGATATAACCTCTTGTAAAGTTTACCAGCTGTGCTAAAAGGTAACATGTCATGCTATCCCTGTCCCCTTCCATGGAAAGCTGAAGTCACGTAGTAGCTAAGTGTTCTGATGGATGTCATGCTAATTTTTCTCACTTGATGGATCTCTTTTTAAATACACTGGGGCCTCCATTACTCTCCTTAATGGACACTTATGCAGTACTCTACACAGGAAGCAACAACAGACACAATGACAATGAGTCTGTGGTTGGAGTCGTATTTACAAGATAGTGCAAGTAAAAGCACATTTATTTGTTGCAAAGCTTTAATGTTTAGCCCACTGAATTAATGGTTTTCAATTTAAGGCTGCTTCTTTGAGAATGTGGTAAGACTGTGCAACTCATTAAAGCCCAAAGTAATAGGACCCATGCCTTGGATTTTAGATTTAATGCTTGGCATCTTCAGTGAAAAGGGATCTCTTTTTTTTTCGTGTCAGGAGCAACCGGAGTTGCTTCTGGAGTGAGAGAATTGGCCGTCTGCAAGGACGTTGCCCAGGGGACGCCCGGATGTTTTGATGTTTTTACCATCCTTGTGGGAGGCTTCTCTCATGTCCCCGCATGGAGCTGGAGCTGATAGAGGGAGCTCATCCACACTCTCCCCAGGTGGGATTTGAACCTGGCAGCTTTCAGGTCAGCAACCCAACCTTCAAGTCACTTAGTCCACTATGCCATCTGGGGGCTCCAGGGATCTCACTGCAGTAGGAGCAGGAAAGGCATCTTCCTGAGAACTTGGCACCACATATCAGAGAAGATCATAAACCAACAGCATGGCCAGTAGTCACCTCCAGTGCACGGAAGTAATAAAGACTGAGATATTTCTTCTTCAAAGTAGATCCCCAGTCTACTAATTCTGCCATTTAGAAGAGCCTTCCCTGCCATATATTTTGGACTATATCTCCCAGTATACCTCACAATTTCCTTGTTGGATAGGATTGAAGACACTTTTATTTATGTCACACTGGGAAAGATTGTTCTAGATCAGTCAGGCATGCACAACTTATGGTTCTCCTGGTGTTTGAGACTCCAACTCACAGAAATCCTAGCCACCTTGTTCCAATGGTCAGGAATTCTGGGAGTTGAAGTCCAAAACACTTGGAGGCCTGTTCTGGATGCTTCCAGCCCTGCAACAAACAGCTCTCCGGGCCATTATTGTGGTGTTATTTACATACAGTACCTACACACGGAATATATTATTGGAACACTGGATATATTAAATCCTATTTTAGCATGTACTCTTCCCCCTTCCCCCCTCACTTACACCTTCCCTTATTCTGCAGCCAGCAAGAAGTCCTGCCTATAATGAATATCATATGAGAATTCTTTTTCAAGAGTTCATTTCCTTTTAAAACAGTGGTTCTCAACCTGTGGGTCCCCAGATATTTTGGCCTTCAACTCCCAGAAATCAGCTGGTAAACTAGCTGGGATTTCTGTGAGTTGTGGGCCAAAACACCTGGGGAACCACAGGTTGAGACCCACTAGTTTAAAGTCATCCAAGATGTCACTCCAAACAACTGAATTAAGATGTTTCCTGTAAAGCCCATCCTCTGTAAGAAACACAATTGGGGAATTGTGGGAGTTGGAGTCCAAAACACCTGGAGGGCCGAAGTTTGCTGCTGCCTGGATTAGATCATGTACCGAAATGATCAGAGTGTGCTTTTTCAGCAACTGCTTATCATAGTCATATTGCAGCACTGCAGAAAGTTAAATTGCTGCATTGCATAAATATCTCAGATATGCCAAAAGAATGGGAACCAATGTATTCCCTGCAGGAATAAATTCTCCACAGCATGGCCCTCATCTTAGTTCATTAAGATGGAATCAGGGATCATTTTAATTGTCTACAGTTAGTTGGCCTTTGGATTAGAATTTTTGGAAGGGACTTTCAATAAGATGTATTTTAAAACATGTGGAACATCAGCACAAATGCCTTCCTTCGTGGCCGCCTGTTTGCATGTAGGGCAGATGTTTACTTACCTGCAGAACAGATTTGTTTATTAGCATGACTGCTTGATCATTTTTCGTAACTACTGATTAAGTGAGATCCAGTGTGGTGGAAGGAGTATTGGACTATGACTATGTAGACCCAGGTTTAGATCTCCACCCAGCCATGGAAATTCATTGAGCAAGCACTTTCTCTTAGCCTAAGAGAAAGTCAAAGGCAAACCCCTCTGAATTAATCTTTCTAAGAAAACTCTGTAATAGGGATCTTACAAATCGTATTTCCATCTTATTCAAATCACAGCCACAGATCCATTAAGACTCAGAATCATGTGCATCTGCTGTATGATCTAGAAGAAGTTGTAAACTGTCGGCATAGTCCATAAAAGCGCTATGCAAGGAACTTTGACATGTCAAGGTCATTGGTTCTTTTTAAGTAAGTTAATAAATTTGAGAAGATTAGATGATTGCAAATGTCTCATATCCTCTCCAGCTTGGCCTCATGTCTTGTCCCTTTGCTCTCTTTTTTATGCTGCTCAACCTCTAATCACTTTGTGCAAATTACACACTTGTTACAGTTTATGCATAATGCCACTTGAATTTTTTTTATGCTCACCTCTTCTGCCAACTGCTCTTCTGGTATTAGGTGCACACATTTATGAAATTTCAATAGCAGCACCTGACGCCCTTATTTTAGCAGAGGTCCAGTTGGCCTCTGCTCAAAGGTCGGATGCTGAGTTCCCAGGGGACAATGATAATAATTGCTGGAGAGATTTATTCTGTTCTATTTCCAGGACTCTAGCGAATATCCCATTATCACTCCACATCTCTAACCCATGTAATATCTGAGCAGTCACTTGAACCTGGACTATTTGCAGGACATCTCCCTATCCATTATATAGAAAACATAATCAAAATAATTTCACTTATCTACTTGGCCACTACTTGACTATCTATGCATAAGAGTGCATTTCCACCTCCTTTTATGCTCCCCGGCATGTGAAACACAAAGCATGCTGTTTCTGATGCCAGAGGTGCCATATAGTTATCTTGACTGATAGCCATGTATGGCCGAATCCCATGGATTTGCTGACTTCCCTTTCAAAGCCATCCAATTGGGCAACTATTGCTATATCTTGTGACAATTAAGCTCCACAGTTTCACTACATATTGTGTGAAGATACACTTATTATGTCCTGAATCTTCCTCCTTTTTCTTTCAGCTGACAGTCCTGAGTATAGATGACCTAACTGAACTGTGCTTTTGAAAGAGAGGGGTTGGAAGAATCTGATATCTGAGACATGAAATTATCATAGCTGAATTTATTTGAACTCCTCCATTTATAAAGTACAGTGTTCAAAGATTTGTTGTTGTTGTAACAGGTTAAATTGCTGTTACCCTGGAATGTATGGAGGTGGTCTGGGTCAAGGAAAGCCTCCTATACAAAACAAATGGCTGAAATTATAATTAAGATTTGTATAAATAACATGAAAACCACAAACATACGCTAGCATTTGTCAGTGTGCTTAGGCCATGGCTTGCCTTTTTTGTCCAGCTATACATAGCTGACTTGCTCTTCTGTCTTATCCACTTCGTTCTCTGTAAGTAGCAACGTATCCAACAGTATGGCCGACGAAGACTGGATTGGTGAGCTGCAAAGCCTATGGGTTTGGTACATGACTGGGTTGATCCCATTCCGCATCCCATGGTGCATCATGAAAAGCTTTGAGTTCTCGGCCACAGAGTTTCTGAAAGAGAGCCGACTGGAGCATTTCCGAAGGGGATTCCCCGGAGTTGAGGTCTGGTAATTGCAAGTGATGTACCTGCCAAAAGCTTCCCGGAATGTCTTGTTGAAAAGGGTGTAGACCAGTGGGTTCACACCTGAGGAAACATACCCAATCCAAACAAATATCTCCATGAGCATTTGGATGGAAGCCTCATTGCAGGATTTGCACAAAACAGAAGTGATGTTGGTGATAAAGAAAGGACACCACATCAGCAGAAAGAGAAAAAATACAATCCCCAAGACTTTGGAAGCCCGCTGTTCATTGGTGATGGTCTGAACGGACTTCTTCCCAATGGTGGACATCCTGCGCATTAGCAGTTCTTCGTTCCCATTGGAAACGGGCTTGTCCTTCCTGGGGCCATCCAACATGGCCACTTTTTCCGGCGAGGATCCCGGTGTAATGTCCCGCTGGAAGACTGTGGATACGGTACTCCAGGTCATGCGCTGAGGTGGTTTGTTGATCAAGTAAGCTTTCTTGCGTAAGACTCGGATGGTGAGAAAATATGTCACTACCATGATGGCCAGGGGGATGAAAAAGGCAGCTACTGAACCGTATATGATGAAATCTCCAAAACGTTCAGGTTTTAACACACAGGTGAAGTTGGGAGAGTTGTCACTATCTCCTATGCCACGAATTGGGATTGGGATGGCAATACCTGTAGAAGAAAGAGAAACCCAGTCAGCTTGAAGCCTTTTCATGAGTGACAATGAGAACAACTGAGGACTATTAAGAGCTTCTAATCAGAAGACATTACTCCCTATACATCTCCTGTGCCTTTGCATTTTGGCTTCTAGTGGTTTAGAAAGACTGACCTTGTCAAGAACTTTTGAGTGCTATTTCTGCTAAGATCAGTATTGAACCAAAATTTAGACATATCTTCTGGAACATCTGAGGTCTTTGAGGAGGTTAAACTTATATTTCCCCATCCTAAGGACTGTTGTCTATTTTGAAATGTTGTAAATGTATTAACCACTTTAAGAACCTTAGTTGTTTGGTGTAAAAATGTTCTCAAGTACAGTAGAGTCTCATCCAAACCTCGCTTATCCAAGTTTCTGGATT
Organism: Anolis carolinensis; assembly: GCF_035594765.1. NCBI lineage: Eukaryota > Metazoa > Chordata > Lepidosauria > Squamata > Anolidae > Anolis > Anolis carolinensis. Next base: position 282,666,802 of record NC_085843.1, on the reverse strand, counting down.
ATCCAAGCCATTTTTGTAGTCAATGTTTTCAATATATAGTGATATTTTGGTGCTAAATTCGTAAATACAGTAATTACAACATAACATTACTGCGTATTGAACTGCTTTTTCTGTCAAATTTGTTGTAAAACATGATGTTTTGGTTCTTAATTTGTAAAATCATAACCTAATTTGATGTTTAATAGGCTTTTCCTTAATCCCTCCTTATTATCCAAGATATTTGCTTATCTAAGCTTCTGCTGGCTCATTTAGCTTGGATAAGTGAGACCCTACTGTAATAAGAGATTTGAAAGCCTCAGTATGTAGAAAACCCATGTTGGATTATAACCTGGGATGAGGCATTAAAATAAAAGATCACTGGTTTTGTAAGCACAGAATTATCTAGAAATCCTTTTGGACTGGAATGATCCAATATCTTCACTACCTGGCAATGGACATTTCTGAGACATTCTGGCTAGGGAATTCTGCTAGTGCAGTCCAAAAATGAAACTTCTGGGAGCCCCAGAGAAGTCCATTACTAGGTTCTGAAGGCATCATCCTTCTGTTAGTCCCCAGATCTTGGTTGTCAGAGGCACATTGAATTGGTCTTGGAGAATCCATGAAAAGAAGAATATTCCTCATGATAATGGTTTCTCTAATCCAGCAGACACTGATTTATCTCCCAGTCAGTCCTAAAACTTCTCTGAGCCCTAAGAGAAGTCTCATTTCAGAAACTGAGTGCATCTAATAAGTGATAAGATGAGGAGTGCTTGATTAATGCCACTCAAGAAAGCAATTTTCAAAGAGTTCTGCCTCTTATCCGTTTCCTTTCTTTGGCTTCCAAAGTGGCCTATTGTTTCCTCTGATTGCCAGAGATTCTCATAAATTTATTCATGTAGGAAGTAGTGCTTTTTATCAGGGGTGTAGGCATTGGCCAAAAAGGTTGCATCCTTTTTTTCCCACTTTCCCATTGTCTTCTGTGTAACTGATTTGTGAGTCATTCTTATTCTTGATGTTGCTTCCAATGTCTTCTGTGTGGCTTGCTGAGCGATTAATCTGTGGCGTTTGCTTCCTAGCCATTTGGAGTCGCCGGTTCAGTTCCTCCCATCCCCTCATTTATTCTCTTGTCTGCAGTTTACATTTTGTGCAAAAACCCTCTAGACATTAACCATGGGCAACATGCCATCTGCAGAGAGTTCAAAACTCACAGAGGAGCATAATATAAACCATTCATTTGCACCTCATTTATTACTAGATCCTTTTGCTCTGTGTACTTTTGATAATATGCTCATGCTTTCTCCCCTTCCTTTGCATCTTAACAGTCACACTCCCAGTTCTCCAAGGCCATTCTTCACTGTCCCTTCTTTCCTGATGGGTTTAGTGAGGCAATTCACCTTCCATGACTCACTCCGTTTTCAAATCAGAAATGTCGAAGGCAGAGCCTGATTCCTGCACACTCGAAATTGATGCTTGCTAGGCTTAGAGCATCAGCTGGCACAGAAAGCCAAAATTCTATCTTCTGGTGCTTGGAGAGTTTGTGGATTTTGGTCTGAGAACCCAGCTTTCACAGCTGAAATATATTATATAGTTTTCCATGAACTTGGTTGGGCTTTCACGCTTTGATGTGTTTTATCCAAGGTGTCAGATGTTTCCTCCCCAAACCCCTTGGGTTGGGGCCTAGCTTAGGGACACGGTCCAGGAATGTGTGTGCGATCTTGTGTTCTAGCCTTATTTCGTCAGGGAAAGAATGATCGTTCGTGTTGCACCAGACCTTGATTTAGGCAGATAGTGTGAAATTTGGGCAGGGATTTTGTAGAAGTGGCCTTCTGCCCGTTCTGCTTGGGACTCTGGATCAAGTTCAAAGCTCCAGCTTCTGGAATGAAGAGCTTGGACTTAATTTGAAGAACTGAACCAAGGGCTCATATTATCTAAGCTGCTCTTATTTTGTGCCGTGTTTCTCACTCCCTCCACCCTTCACCCCAAGCTAGCCAACGTGTAAAGTATACAACTTCTTTTTGGATGGCCACGTACCTATTGAAATCAGCCAGACCACGGTGATTTTGATGAGGGTGGTGGCCCGTGAGTTGTACTGGCTGGCCTGGATTGGCTTTTTGATGGCGATGTAACGGTCCAGGGAGATGGCACAGAGGTGCATGATGGAGGCCGTGGAAAAGAGGACGTCGAGAAAGAGCCAGACTGGGCACAAGTCCCGCGGAAGGGGCCAAGGGGTCTCTGCAAGAAAAAAACAGCAGGTTAGAGGGCTTCCTGTTAAGTATGAGAGCAAAAGGCGTTAATATTAAAAGTGAAGAAGTATCCTCACTTACTTATATAAAGAGAGCAATTTGGCAGAGATATAACATGTAATGCAGGCCTACTGGCCTGTTTTTATCTGTGTTTTCTAGATCTATGTAGCTCAGTACTTCCCAACCTGTGGTGTATAAATTAAAATATGGTCTGCGGCCTCACCGTTACTACACGGTTGTAACAAGAACAACTGGTCTCACAAAATCCTCTTATAATGCTGAGGCAACGGGGATGTCGGGAGGGGAGGGGCTGACTAACTCACGAACGGTGCGACAACAAGCCTCCTGACTGCTGCTTCTCCTCCCTTCTCCTGAGTGGAGTTGTTCCATGTAGCACCTGGAAGCAGAGGCGCCTTGATGTCTTCATTTTTAGGTCTGTTCCTGGGGTTATTTGGGGTGTTGATTCTGAAATTTGCTTTGGATAGACCACATCAGCTCTAGATTTATTAAATATGGTTTTCTATAGGCGAGCAGATGTCGACTACTGGATGGCATATGTTCTGTATCAGAAAATAGAGCTGATGTGGTCTATCCAATGCAATTTTCTCAATCAGCACCCCAAATAACCAACCCGAATCTAAAGTTGACCAAAGATTGATTTGTAAGCCTTGTGGCACTAATGTTGGAGAGTGGCCCCTGGTCAATAAAAAGGTTGGAAACCACTGATGTAGTTCAAGGTGTTTTGCTTCCTGCCTACATGAAGAGGTCACTTTTCCTTTCATCCCAAATGTCTTTAGCAGACTTTATTATCCTTTGAGATATTGTGTGGTTTCCGGGCTGCATGGCCATGTTGTAGCAGCATTTTCTCCTGATGTTTCACCTGCATATGCGGCTACCATCTTCAGAGGATCTTCAACCCGGAAACTACACAACAACCTAGTGATTCCAACCGTGAAAGCCATCGACAATACATTTATTATCCTTTGTTTAGAAGGGAGCACCTCTCTGCCTCAAGATGCCTTACATATAGACATGAGAGGCAGCATTAGGGACTCTTCTACCAAAGTTAGGTATCTTTCTTTTGTCTATCTACTCTCTTATCTGAGATATAACAATAAAAGTAGGTTTTTCCTTTTTCTTTCCAGTACACCCTGCATATTTTATTTCCTGTTTTCTACCATAAGCTCATATATAGCACCGGCTAAGCTGCGTTTCACTCTGCTATAGATCCCAAATATTCCTACATTTAATCCAATAATGTTACATATCTATTGGATTTGTGATTCATATCCCACTTTTCTTCCAGCACTTGGCCCAAGGCAGCTGACAACAAAATTAAAACCAAGTACAGATTTTTTTTAAAAAAACTATTAGCTCAATGAAATGGAGGAAGTAATATCCCTATTAATCTGACATCACTTTTTTAAAAGTTACTGAAAATAGAAGCATTTTTAAAAATAGCAGGGGATGTGTGCCATTCCTTTTCTGCCCTTATCAGCTCTTTGCTGTAAAATGGGACAGGGTGTTCCAGAGGCATCCATTCCAGGCCAATGTCTTAGGCTTATCCCCAGTCTTGTTTTATTTTTTAAACAAAAGCAGTGTGTTTTTGTATCTTGCATTTTGAGATGCATTGATTAAAAGATGGTTTGGCTTGCTTAGAATGATGCTGTGTGCCAGATGTAGTGACAGCATTAGGAATTCCTATACACATGTTGCACATGTTTAAAAGAAAGTGAGGTATAAAAACAATAACCTATTATTATTATTATTATTATTATTATTATTATTATTATTATTATTATTATTATTGGCATTTCAAGGCTGAAACTCTAATGCTTGAGCAGGTTGAAAAAGTACTTCTGTGCATGAGAGAAACAATTGTGTGTGGTAGAAAGAGAATGGATGTCTGGATAGATAGAAAGAAGGAAGGAAGGAAAAGATATGTATATGGTGCTTCTCTTCCTTTTTTTTCTCCTATCCCTTGCTTCTTAGGGACACACCACTTTCTATTCAAAGCTTTTAAAAATAAAGCTTTTTAAGTCAGGAGGTGCTGTGGTTTTAGCTTTGAATATGTTGTATGGATTTTAACTGAATTTTTTAAAAAAATATATTAGAATTGCATACTTTGTGACTATTTTATTTATCATAACATTGACTTACTTGCACATTATGTCACCACTCCCCTTGTCTATGATACACTGTCCACCTTGAAATTTTACACATTTGTCAGTTTCACACTTAAGGCCTTCATATTGTAGAGAACACACGTATTCTACATTACCATTATCAGCAATGATACAAGATTCAGTATTAACACAGTAGTGATGGCAAACATAATATTGGCATCTGTTAACAGTATATTCAGGCTTTCGTTCATCTAAAATGCTCATATCACTGCATGTTCTGTTAAACCAGTGGTTCTCAACCTGTGGGTCCCCAGATGTTTTGACCTTCAACTCCCAGAAATCCTAACAGCTGGTCAACCTGGCTGGGATTTCTGGGAATTGTAGGCCAAAACACCTGGGGACCCACAGGTTGAGAACTACTGTGTTAAACAATGACTTTCCTTCTTGACACACACAAGCTACACCTGAAGGATTGAGTAAACATAGGAACTTTATGGGGAGCTCCAAACATGGATTGAGGGAGTATATTTGTTTGTAACTATGTGGAACCTTTTGTCTTATCAATATCCATATCCAGAATTCTGTAGAACCATGGCCATTTTTCGGTCCTGCCTCATATATATATATATATAAAATGTCAATTCTGTGGAGATGGAGTAATCCTTGTTTACTGCTCATACATATGTCCAAATCAGAGCCATCAAAAAGAACACTGCCAATTACTGAAAATTTAGAATCAGCCCAGAACAAATGCTGACTGAAGTGAACTGCAAGTCCTGTTGGTCATTGTAGGTTTTTTTGTACTAATGTACTACTTGTACTACTTAGTACTTTTTTGTACTAATTGTACTACTAATTAAGTACAATGGATGTAATTAAAGTACCATCCATTGCTGCTGCTTCTATATGAGAATAGTCTCCAATTACTGTCCAGTAGTACATCATATCATGCCTTTTGGAGGTTTTACAGCAATTGCATATGGGTCTCCTGCCATATTTGTAACTGAATTAACTGTGAATTTTTAAAATACTATTAATATTTAATTTTGTTTTGTTGTTTTGGATATTTGTAGATTTGAAATTGAATTGAAAGTACTTTTTAATGTAAGCCGCTTTGAATTTCCTTTGTGGAGAGAAAAAGTGGGGTATAAATGAACATATTGTAATAATAAACAATAATAAAGCATCTGAGCACGTGGCAAGTCTCAAGAGTCCTCCTGTGAGCATGGAGAGAGGCAAGATGTCTCCTGAGAGTCAGTTGGCTAGATAGCTAGTCAAATGCCAACCATTCTGCCCATCTGCTGGCCCTGGTCCATCTCATCCTGAAGCTAATTGCTTCTCAAAAGGAACAGAAAACTACCCGCTCTTTGTCTCCTGTGTTAACATAGTGACATTGAGGGACAAACGATCACATAAACCAAAAGGATTTGTTTGGTTTCCTTAACTATAAGTTACGTTATTTTTTTTGTCTATCATCAAGGAAAAACCAGAATTAGTATCCCCAGAATTGAAGCAGAAGAAAGACAATCCCTCAAGTCTTGCGGAAACCGTCTTTTAAAACAATGCCCTGTGCAGTCTGCTTCTTCTTGCAAAATTCAAACAAAGATATATAATCTATTCTAAAATGTCTTCCATGTTAGGACTGAGTTTATGTTTGAAAGTTTTTAAGTGCAGAAAATGGCCAAAGGCCAAATCTGCTTATCCCTGTGAGTTACTATGACTCTTGCCTCAAATGCCTTCCAAGTAGGTTACACAGGACAGCTTTCTCCAATGTAGTTGCATTGGGCTACAGCTCCAATAGCCCTTGTGTGTTGTGTTATTCTGACTGGCTTTTAAAACTGAAAGTTTTTGAAAGAAAGGGCTGAGGGTGCACTTTCGTTTTAAACTGAACAGTTTTAATTGCTTCTTATCATTTAATTGCCTTTTGTCTTTTTAAAGAGTAGTTTTAAATCATTTTCATAATGGGAATAACTTCATTTTTAGCTGCATTATTCTTTTAAAAATTGTTAACCTTGAGCCTTGATTTTGGGAGAAAGTCAGGATATAAATAGAAATCATTATCAATCAAGGAATGATGATAATAATAATAATAATAATAATAATAATAATAATAATAATAATAGTTTTATTCCTTGCCCACCTCTCCTCGAGGCAAGTTGCAACATAGTTAAAACATATAATCATTGTAAACATTGTATAAAATACACATATCAAAACATATTTCTGTAAAATACATATTAGAATATACAGAATAAAGATTAAAACACAGAAGATGAGTTTAAAAATTCCTGATTGATTAAAACTGGCTGGGTATGGCAGCTTTAGTCTGGTGTGCTCATTCTGAGGCTCTACATTTGTTTTTGCACTGAGCTACTTTATAATACATAGAGAGGGCTACTATATGTTTTTCGAAATTCTCATTTTGATGCAAGAAATCTTGCACTGGGGTTATTGTCCTGTTTTCATGGGACAACGTTCAGCCCTGACAGCAATTTGAATTTATACAACCCAGCTTTGCTTCCACTTTATTTGTGTGGTGCTAGTTTTGTGGAGTGGGTTGCCATGAAGAGTACAGGACAGACCCATTGGGCCTTTGGCATCTGGATAACACAATATGTTGCTCAAGTCCCATGATATACAATGGCATAGCAATATGGTGCCTCTTGTATCAATGGTTGCTTTTCTTTTCTTTGAGGGGGATATATTTCAAGCTGTGGATTATTAAATGTGTGAACGCAAAATGTATGGATATGGAGGGCCAACTGTATATGAGAGCATTTTATACACTGGTGGTTATTACATTTCTACAGAAGGATTGTGCATTAATAGCACCAAATTACTACATCTATTATTATTATTATTATTATTATTATTATTATTATTATTATTATTATTATTACTATTACTACTACTACTACTATTACTACACCACATGTGCTTTTTGCTCTCTCTGACCTGGATCTGGTTGCTGCAATATGCTACCCTTTGCACATTTCTCAGAGTGGTGGTAAGGGAAGTCAGACAACATCTGGAGTACTGTGTTCAGTTCTGGTGTCTCGTTTTAAGGAATCAGAAAAGCTGGAGCAGGTTCAGAGAAGCACACAAAGATTATAAGAGATTTGGAGAACAAAACATATGAGGAAAGCTTGAAGGATCTGGGCATGTTCAGCATGGTGGAGAGAAGACTAAAGACCACATCAGTTGCCCTCTTTAAAAACCTCAGAGAAGAGGAGGCAGGCTCTTTTTGCCCCAGAGGGTAGGAATATGTTTAATGGTTAAGGAGGGTAGAATTCAGTTCAATATTAGAAGGAACTCCTCGGCCATGAAAGCCTTTGTTGTGCAACTAGTTGCTCTGCGTATCCAACACACTCCTCTATGGCAATTGCTTCTTATCAGCCCTTGGCTCTCAGCAGTTGTAAAGAGAAAAGCTTGAGTTCTGTGATAGTGAGGAATGAATAAAAACACTCAGAGCTTTTTTTTTCAAAAAAGAATGGACAGCATTTGAAATGAAATAGGAAGAGGCTTGCGTGCTGAATAGCTGGTGAGCTGTCGAGCAAACCTTTTAAATGTTTTTCTTGAATTTATTGGGTTTTTAATATCTTTTTTCTCTCTCCCGGAGCTCAGTCTTGCCAGAAGAAATAAAGGCTTCAGATAACCAATTAAATAGGCATGTTTGAAACCCTCGACTTCTATCAAGCAAGGCCAGCCTTTTTTTTTCCCTGTGCTTTAAAGTGAAGTTGTTGAAAACCAAGTAATGTGTGGCCTTTTTGTGTGCAGGTGTATGCTTTACATGTCAAGAGGAGGAGGGCCAGTGGTGAATAGCTGGGTTTCCAATGAATGATTCAGTGTTTCCTCCACTTTATACAGTGCTCCATAGATGCTATCTCCTTCGGCTGATCCCTTTGAGGAGGGGGATTGCATCAGTTTACCCCTCCCCAGTGGCTGCATTTCAGCATTTCTTTATTTCTACACTATATTTTACTGTATAACATTAAGACTGATATCTGAAATATTAAGGGCAGATACTTCATTGTTTTGTGACTAAGTTGCTGGGTGTTTTTTTGGTCTGAATCTCATTTTGGCTGATAAGAAGTAGCTTTGGCCAGATAGGTCCTCCTTCCCTTTGCTGTGAAATGCAAATAAATGGCAGGAAGTAGTAATCCTGATGCTGAGAGATGATGGAGAACAATCGTAACAGATCTTGAGGTCCTCAGTGCAAATCTCACCTTAGCTGTACATGCAAACCACCCTCAGCTCCTTCTGTGGCTTCTATAGGGATTGTAAAGTTTTTATTTTTAGATAGCTAGCACAGTCCCTGTTGACTGCAGGATTCTAAGATTTGTGGTCCCAAAAATAACATTTCTGGATTAAATATTATGTCAGTATCAATGTTATTGCTGTTGTTGTTCACCTTGAAGTCATTATTGACTTAAGGCCTACCTATCATGGAGTTTTCTTGGCAAGATTTGTTCAGAGGAAGGCATGTCTTTATCTTTGAGACAGAGAGGGTTTCATCTGCCCAAAGGCATCCAGTAAGTTTCCTTGGCCAAATGGGCATTCAAACACTTGTTTCCAGAGTCATAGTCAAAAGTTAATTAGATTTAAGGTGATGTGTTATTCAGATTTTAAAGTAAATAGTGGTTAAGAGAAGGCCTGGATTATTTTTGTTTTTTAAACAACAATTGTATTGTTTATATGTGTTAGATTTTACACATGGTGATGCATATCATTTCCATAGAATACTTCATTTTAATCCTACTTATACATTTGTCCTTAAAATTCCCTCTAAACGCAGTGATTGTTAACATTTTGTGCAAACGTTTGGCTTAAGGATATACAGGGTTTGGACAAGTTGTGTGAAAGGCAAAGACTGTTCTGCCATCAGTTTACAAGGGACTAAATCTCCATACATTTTTATACATGTAATATATGAACACAGTGCTTTATCCCTCTAAGTGTCGATGTGCCCTGAAAGCACACCATTGCCGTTTGGAATCAAAATGTGGAATGCTCAGCAGTGGCTCCTGTCCTGATATTTCTCCATGAAAATACCTTAGATTTGCTCCAATGAGTTTCTGAAACTCCATTTGCCAGTGGCCTAAAGTATTGGCGCTCAAGCTTTCTCCATTACATCCTGCCATCTAGATTAGCTTGTTTGCTTTCTCTTTAGGAACTTCTTTAAATCCTATGCCACTCCATGATATGCTGGATCCGGAAGTGAGGTACTTCAATGGCCTTCTGTTGTATCTGCAGTTTCATGTAATTGGTTCAGCCAGGAACTGACACCAGTGGACAATATCTAGACCTGCTGGTGGATCTCTGTGTGGTTTGAGTTTGATCAGAAAGGACTTCAGATTGTGGCTGATTAACTACAGCAGCAACAATATGACCTTTGTCTTACCTAAACTGTTCTGTTTAAACTCAGTGAAATCGGAGTAGCTGGAAGTAATTTCTTGCATGGAATTACTATGAACTTTATTCAGAAGCTAGCCAATGTGGAATCCTTTTGCATTGCAGAGTTATAACTCGTAGTATGATTCTACTTCAGTTGCCATGATGGCATCCTCTGCAGTTTGGTCGAGCACCAGATCCTTCTGATTTCAGATGTTGAATATCCCTCTCTAAATTGCAAGCCCTATGATTCCATGAGATGGAAACATTGCAGTTAAAGTGGGATCATAGTACTATAAATGGGTTGTGTGAACTGGCCCCCAGCCTAAACAGAGTTTATTGTGTGGGGTCAAAGAGATATCTTTTGAGACTGTACATCTACCATTTGCTAATTATCCCCATTAAGAAACTACTGAAGAATGCCAGAGCCCCCCAAACTAATTTAAAAATTGCCTTAAAAAATTTGAGATGGTCTTGTTTCAAACAGTTCCCACATTTCCTTTCTTACATCCACTCCATAAATAGCTGTCAGAATTCAAAGGAGATAATATTTGTGTTGAATGTCAAGATCCTATACAACTCTGGAAACAACTGTGAAGTCTTCAAAGGGCCTAATTGGCCGATCTTGGCACTGATGACACTTTATTTATACAGTTATCTGGCTAATGAATTTTTAAAGGATTACTAGTTCTTTCTTCTGTCCAGTAACTTGGAGCTTTTTGCTCCTAGTGTAAATGCTTACTCTTCAAGCTTTTGCTGAGGAGGCTAGGACAAAAAAAGATGCTTACTGCCGAATAGACCTCTTATGGAAACACATTCAGCTCTTATGTGTTTTCAGACTACCTGGAAACAACTTTAATTATGATTTCTAACTTTCCCCTGCTTTTTAAACATCTTGCAAAATGTAAGATAGCTTTTAAAATTAAGACTCATTATGTGTTTTTCTTTATACTTCAGTTACTGATACCTTAACTCCGAATTAATGGGCAGATTATCTAGTAATAATAAAAGAAAACAGGAAGCTAGAAAGAGGAAAAAATGCTGGGAAGTTTAATAGGCTGACATTGGAATGTTTGCCACTTTTTGGTGCTCTTTTTGTGTGTACGGTCCTTCTCCCAATTCCTGAACTCTTTGTTTATTGTGAATGTCATGTTGCAAGATTCCCCAAATTATCAATTGCAAACTGAATTGATTGCAAGTTTTATCGTAAGAGAGATGGCATCAAAAAAGCCTCTAAAAAAAGAATATTTTAATAATTTTTATTAATGTTTTTTCCCCAGTGTTTACTACTGAAAATCAAAAGGTGCTCGTTCTTATCTGGTTTTAGAGGGGAAAGGGGTGCCCTTGTTTTGTGACTGTTGTTGGAGGTCTCGGTCTGAGTGGTCCATCTCTGGAGACCAAGGTGTTGTGGGGCTGCATCTATGCTCATCTTCAGTCAACATGGTCATGTGGGAGAGGCATCATTTTATTTATTTATTTATTTATTTATTTATTTATTTATTAGACTTGTATACCGCTACTCCCAATTTGGCTCGGAGCGGTTTACAGAAATAGATTAAAACAATACAATTAGCTTTAAAATAACACCAGCAACATCTGGAGATCCAAGGCTGGAAACCACCACCTTAGGAAAGGCCTCAGTCATGTTTAGAGGGACTTATAGAGACTGAAAATGCTACCGTGAGATTCCAAAATACAGATATATTCATTATGTTTCCAGAGAGGATAATTTAATGGTTGTTTTTGCTGTATGCCTTCAGGTCATCTCTAGCAATCCTAAATTGAACCTATTCTGGAGTCTTCTGAGGATAAGAATATGTGATGTGTCCAAGGTTTCTCATGGAGTTTTCCTGGTCAAGCAATGAATCAAACCCTGGTCTCCAGAGTCATAATCCAGTACTCAAACCATTATGCCACCCTGGCTTTCTGGTAGCAAAAGAGTGAATGACAGTAGCCAACCGTTTTAGATAAGATTTATTGATGTGACTTCCTCAAAGTGCTTAAGAGATCACTTCTTGGTTGCAGACATATCCATGCCTGCGATCTCTCTCTTGGTCATATAATAATTTAAGGAAATTCTGTTACAGATGTAAATCTTGTCTGTATGCTGGCCACCTTATCTCAGTGCCACAGCCACCATATCTAAATCTGCAGACCATAATAGTGTCCTATTTTACAAGGCTTGAAGTTGCTAAGATGACAAGAGAATCCATCAGAATAAGATAACAAAAGAATTCATCAGAGCACTTCGTACACTGTTCTGTGATTTGAGTGCCCTGTTGTAGTACCTCTGATATTCTGTTGGAAAGTTGGAAAGTTAAGGATCCTAGTCTGCCATTTAGTTCCTTTTCTTTGAATTATTATATCTGCCTGTCTGCCTGTCTGTCTGATTAAGGCCTGAGGTCCGCAGGAAGGTCCTCTACAAGAGGACACGAGAGGGTTGTGCCATACTTCTCTTAAAATTAAAACCTTTTGGGCTTTATTTACTTTAAATATACATTTACATGGCTTTTAATGGTTGTAGCTTTCGATTGTGTTTTAAATGGCTGTGTTTAAGCTATTTTATTCTGTTCAAGCTAATTAGCTGTTTTAATTTGGAATTACTTTAGATTGTTGTTGTGTCCCTGCTTCACCCTAAAATCCACCAGTGAAGGGCAGGTTATAAACATACAAACAAATAAACAAATACTCAGCCAAAAGTCTCCCAGAGCAGATCATAGGATAAGTATCACAACAGTCCCTGATGAATTTTGTGATCGTGAATTTTATATCCATGCATGGAAATGACTCACTTGGCACAGTTTATGGTAAATGTAAGTCATTCTCACAGACCTTGTGTTTGGATTAAAGTATACAAAAGACAAGATACTTGTTTCCTCCAAAGTTGCTTCAAATTTGCCCTTATCAGCTAAACTTCAGGTACAATTTTTGTGTGTGTTTTAGTGTTAGGTGACATGTGGCTAATACATTTGATGAATTTTCCAATTTTTTCAGAACATTCTAAACTATAGGTTTGGTGTTTGGTATACATTCTTGTTAATATGGCAAAGTTTCTTGCAAGAAGCAAAATATGGATTTTTAAATTCCCAATTAGGGACAAGACTGAAGGGCAGATATTCAAATGGTACTAGTGCTTTCTGAAGTAGTGTAACCATTGCAGAAATGCATTAGCATCCACAATAATCTCATAACATTTGTTGTAGTAGTGTGGGTGTGGGTGAATACGCGCACAAATGCACCTCCACTAAAGGTTGAAACTGCATCTCTCTCCCATACTTCAAAGCAATGCAGGGTCGAAAACCAATTAATACATTTTTTAATAAACTATTAACGGTGCCTTGCAGTTTTACCACTTTCCTGTCTGCTGTAAATTTCTCGGCCCTTTCTCCTATACCCAACGTTTTACATAATGCAGATTTCTTAACATAGCAAAAGCAGTGTAGGGAAAAGGGAGGGAGATGCTCCTGAAAATCGTCAATTGAAATGTTAATGAAGTTTCACATACATAGTAAGATTTATAGCTTCCTTAATATCAGGAGGGCAGACTGACAAATTCTTGTTAGAAAGCATGTTACATGGGGAAATGTGCACCGAAATGAGCTTTGTTTCTATAAAGTGAGATCAGACAGCTGTGTCAACTCTGTATATGAGCTGCAAAAGACAGACTTGGGACAATATTGCACATCACCGGCAACTGAAGGCAATTTCCATCTGGTCTGCCTATGTTACAGACCCCTTGTCTGGATTTTGTAGGAATTGTGTGTGTTTTACTTTAAAACCAACGTAATGGTTGTAGGTAGCAGGAGCATTGAGCTTCCGCCAAGTAGATGGTTATTTCAGTGTGGCGTTGTGGCGTTCCCTCGCTATGTTTTTTGCTTTTGTGTTGGTTGGGGATTGAGGAGTTTAGCGGGTGCGTACGCGTCTATTTTGCAAAGGAAAGGATGGTGTCGGAAGAGCGCTTGGTCTGAGCCAAAGCACTGACGTAGACACACATGCACACGCACAATGAGAGCCCCGAACTTACCAGACAGTATCGTCGAAAGGGCCAACGGCATCACAAACAACCCAACCAGCAAATCAGCCACCGCCAGAGACATGAGGAAGTAATTGGTGGCGTACTGCAGTTTCTTCTCCAGCGACACGGCCAGAATGACAAGGATATTCCCTCCGATGGTGGGTATGATGACCATCAGGGTGAGCAGAGCGGTCCAGCGCAGCGTGCCAGAGGCCAGGTGCCCAGATCCATTGTCAGAAGTGTTCATTTTGGAATCTGGTGAAAAGTGTTCCGAGATGGTGTGTTGTTCAGACATTTCGCAGCGTCTCGGAACTTGCTTTCCCTCTCCTTCCTTGTACGATCCTGGCGGAGGATCAGCATTGTAAACGGCTCATCTGCTACTGCAACAGGTTCTGCTCTGGTCACACATATATTTCCACGGTTTTCTATTCCATTCCTTCCCTGGATACTCACAAAATATTTTAAAAACAAGCGTGTTGACTTGGGTCCATCCCTAAATATAGATCCCAGCGATCAGGCTGTTCTTGAATGAAAAGGAGTTTAAACACTGTAGTAGATTAGCTCCTGGTATCTTCACACACAGCTCTCATGCTCCAAGACGTCGTGATGAAAAGTTTCCCCTAGGTAACAAAGAGGTTAAAATGCCAATTTTTAGAATTGATGTGCAGGAATTATAACATTGAACATGAAGGTTGATTTACATTTGTACATTCATATTCTCCAAAGTCTGTAAGAGCATCTAAAGTACACCTCTAGTTAATTTTAACAAGGTTAAGCAGCAATCATTTGCAGGTCTGCTGAGAAGGAATTCCTCTTAAATCCAGTATGACTTGCTCCCAGTAATCTGGGATTATAACCTGGAATTGTCTGGAAGTCTCGGTCATCAAATAGGAAAGCTGAATAACCTCAAACTAGATTTTAGGTTTTGTAAATTCTTGAACTATAGACAACTTCTACCGCTCCCTTCCCTCTTATAAAGTCATTTTTTGGCTCCTGTCTTGGCACTTATTTGTTGTCAGTACACACAGCATGTTACAATTCATGCATCAAAACAACAAGCATTATTACCAACTGTTTGGAAGGAATAAGATCTTACCTTTAATTTGCCCAATTGGAAATGCTTGGAAGAATTCTCCTGCTGCTCTAACTGGATAAATTTCTCCAAAGAGTGTGTTTGTTGTCTTCTTAATTCGTCACATTTTTTTCAGACGTCTTCCTCTAATTGCACTGCGTTCTTCGAAGGCAGCCAGCCAGCCATGCGCTTTCACAACTGAATTTTCCAGCACAGTCAGATCCACTTTGGGATTATGCCCCTGGTTTCCTTTTTTTTATTATTGTCAAGTCGAAGAGGAGAATGCCTTGAGGCCGGCGCCTCCTTCCCGCTGCCCTGCTGTTGTTGAGTCTCTGTAATTTCACATGCTTATCGGGTCTCCCGAAGGCTTCCCAGCCCTTCCTCTATCTACATCTCACTCTCTGTGCTGCCTCCGCTGTCTTTCATTCGTTGGCTAAACTTGCAGCCTGCCGGTATCATCTGTTGATTGACTCATTCCAGCGCATCCAGCTGCAGCGCATAAAAGCGGAGTAACAAATGAGCGGAGATTCTCTCCACCACTCCTTTTGGGTTTTTTGCATCTGGAGAAGAGCCATAGAAGGTTGTTTCTCACTTTTTTTTTCCATCCAGTGTTCCAAACCTGCAGCGCCCGGCCTGGGTCCATAACTCTAAATCAAGCATGGGCAAACTTGGGCCCTCCAGGTGTTTTGGACTTCAACTCCCACAATTCCTAACAGCCTACCGGCTGTTAGGAATTGTGAGAGTTGAAGTCCAAAACACCTGGAGGGCCCAAGTTTGCCCTGTTTGCTCTAAATGTGCTGAACCAGCAAATGACCATTTTTTTACTGGATTATGTAAGAATTCCCTGCTCTTTTAGTCTTATACATTTAAGCACAAACTGCACTTGAGTTGTCTGCATGACACCCATAGTCTCGGCTTTATCTCTAATATTTCTCATGCCTCAAGTGCTCACGGTGTTTCTAGCACTCATTCAATGTTCCTAGGCCTCTAACTCCGTAGAATTACTGGCTCAATGTTGTGGACTCTTATGTTGGTGTGACAAACTCACTTTTTGACATCTTTAATGATTCCATAGCATTGAGCTGTGGCAGTTCAAGTGATGCATTAATTCTACAGTGTAGCCGCACTCTTAAAACCTCAGATGTTCTGTTATATCATCTGCAGTTTGCTGTGCCATAAACACAACACTTATTACAATATTTTGAGAATATTATGCTCATAGAATTCCATTTAAATGTATACAGTTGTCACTGTGGTTTGGAATAATGTGAAAATCATATTTTTAACTTATAACAATTCTTATGTTATGACTCATAGAAAGTTTGAAGTGTATTTGTTAAACATTCATGGATATTTAAGAGTGCATTACAAAAAAGTGCTAATACTGGCTGAGCATCCCTTAACCAGAATCCAAAATATGAGATAATGACACCTTTGCTTCCCAATGGTGGTGGTGTATTATTGTTTTTGTTACAGTAGAGTCTCGCTTATCCAACATAAACGGGCCGGCAGAACATTGGATAAGCGAAAATATTGGATAATAAGGAGGGATTAAGGAAAAGCCTATTAAACATCAAATTACATTATGATTTTATAAATTAAGCAGTAAAAAATCATGTTTTACAACAAATTGTCAGAAAAAGCAGTTCAGCACAAGGTAACGTTATGTAGTAATTACAGTAGAGTCTTGCTTATCCAAGTTCCGCTTATCCAAGGTTCTGTATTATCCAACCCAGTTTGCCTTTTAGTAGTCAATGTTTTTGTAGTAAATGTTTCAATAAATTGTGAAATTTTGGTGCTAAATTCATAAAGACAGTAAATATTACATAACGTTATCATGTACTGAACTGCTTTTTCTATCCATTTGTTGTAAAGCATGATGTTTTGGTGCTTACTTTGTAAAATCGTAACATAATTTGATGTTTAATAGGCTTTTCCTTAATCCCTCCTTATTATCCAACATTTTCGCTTATCCAGTGCCAGCCCGTTTATGTTGGATAAGTGAGACTCTTCTGTACTGTATTTATGAATTTAGCACCAAAACATCACAATATATTAAAAACATTGACAACTAAAAGGCAGACTGCGTTGGATAATACAGAACGTTGGATAAGCGAAGGTTGGATAAGCGAGATTCTACTGTATTACCCTGCTTTTCTCTCTTAAATTAGACTCAAAGAAATTCATTATACACAAAATTTTGTTTGATATGATTGAGTGTGATTTATTGTTATAATTGTATTATTTTACTTTGTTTAATAATGTGTATTATGTTGTTATGTAATGTTTGTGTTGCTTTTATGACTGTAAACCGTCCTGAGTCCCATCCGGGAGATAGGGCGGTATATAAATAAAGTATTATTATTATTATTATTATTATTATTATTATTATTATCAACACAACGACGTTGTATGGCACAGCAAACAAGATAGATATGCTGGATTTCGTTTCGCAAAACCACAAGTCGAACACTTCCCATGTGTCTAGGACTGTGTGATGTATTTTCTGATGATGTGTGCAGATCCCAGTAGGGTGGCCTTTTGCAGTTGGCAGATGGTGATTTTGTCAATGTCTATTGTTTCCAAATGCCGGCTGAGATCTTTTGGCACAGCACCCAGTGTGCCCATCACCACCGGGACCACCTGTACTGGTTTCTGCCAGAGTCTTTGAAGTTCAATCTTGAGGTCCTGATAGCGGCTGAGTTCATAGAATCATAGAATCATAGAATAGTAGAGTTGGAAGAGACCTCAAGGGCCATCTAGTCCAACCCCCCGCTAAGAAGCAGGAAATCGCATTCAAAGCACCCCCGACAGATGGCCATCCAGCCTCTGCTTAAAAGCCTCCAAAGAAGGAGCCTCCACCACGGCCCGGGGGAGAGAGTTCCACTGCCGAACAGCCCTCACAGTGAGTTTTTCCTGTTGTTTTTCATCTATGCGACTGTCACCTGGGATGGCAACATCAATGATCCAAACCTTGTTCTTTTCCACAACTGTGATGTCTGGTGTGTTGTGTTCCAGAACTTTGTCAGTCTGGATTCGGAAGTCCCACAGTATCTTTGCGTGCTCATTTTCCAGTACTTTTGCAGGTTTGTGATCCCACCAGTTCTTTGCTGCTGGGAGGTGGTACTTGAATTATTATTATTATTATTATTATTATTATTATTATATGCAATAATATTGTTTTCAGTTTATGTGTATAAGGTGTATATGAAACACAAATAATGTCCATATTTAGTCTTGGTTCCCATCTGCAAGAGCTCTTCTTATAATACTGGTATTCCACAAGCTAAAAATAAATCCAAAATCTTGAAATACTTCTGGTACCAAGCATATTGGATAAGGGATACTCAACCTCCAATTATATTAATAATTTATGGGATTAAATGTAACACGATATAGTGATTTCACCTTAAAGCAAGATGCTTTTGAAGGAGAATTGAAGACAACCAACGTGCAGTGCAGCACAATTGAAAGGCACCAGATCCAGAGAAGCTGCGTTAGATCAAGACGTTCGCTAAATAAACATTCCCTGCTGCGCGGCAGCGTTTTAGAAACTGTCCTGTAAAAACAGGGGAGGAAAATGGTCCCCTTAAATTCCCCTCCTTGGGGCTTTCGAGAGCTGCAAGCACTTTTTCCTCTTTCAAGTGATCTAAAATGATCAAAAGGTGAATCGCTTGATCGTATACTCTGACGATGAAAAATCCATCTGACGCTCCAGCATTCCAAGCAGAAAATACAGATGGTGCCCCCTGAGGTGGCAAAATACAAGACAATAATTGACAGTTTACTACTGTCCTCCCAGATCTGCCTGACCGCAGGGGGGCTCTGCGTAAACAGAGAGTGTTCGCCCTGGGTTGTTGTATGTTTTTCGGGCTGTATGGCCATGTTCCAGAAGTATTCTCTCCTGACGTTTCGCCCACATCTATGGCAGGCATCCTCAGACATTGTGAGGTATGGAGAAAACTAAGCAAAGAGGTAAATATATATCTGTGGAAAGTCTAGGGCAGGGGTCCCCAAACTAAGGCCCGGGGGCCGGATGCGGCTCATCGAAGCCATTTATCCGGCCCCCAAGGCACAAGGGCATAAGGGGATTGGGCTAAATGACCCAAGGGGTCTCTTCTTCTCTTACAACCATTATTATTATTATTATTATTATTATTATTATTATTATTATTATTATTATTATTAAGGATGGGTGGCCATCTCTCAGGGGTGCTTTGCATTTGCTTTTGGTGCACAGAGGCAGAAGGGGGTTGGACTCAATGGCCCAAGAGGTCTCTTCCAACCCTCTTTATTATTATTATTATTATTATTATTATTATTATTATTATTATTATTAACATTGGACTCAATGGCCCAAGAGGTCTCTTCCAACCCTCTTTATTATTATTATTATTATTATTATTATTATTATTATTATTATTATTGACACAACGATGTTGTATGACACAGCAAACAAGATAGACATGCTGGATTTCGTTTCACAAAACCACAAGTCGAACACTTCCCAAGTGTCTAGGACTGTGTGATGTATTTTCGGATGATGCGTGCAGATCCCAGATTATTATTATTAACATTGAGGCTGGGTGGCCATCTGTCAGGGGTGCTTTGCTTGTGCTTTTGGTGCCAGAGGCAGAAGGGGGTTAGACTCAATGGCCCAAGGGGTCTCTTCCAACCCTCTTTATTATTATTATTATTATTATTATTATTATTATTATTATTATTATTATTATTAAACATTGAGGCTGGGCGGCCATCTGTCAGGGGTGCTTTGCTTGTGTTTTCGGTGCACAAAGGCAGAAGGGGATTGGACTCAATGGCCCAAGGGGTCTCTTACAACCCTCTTTATTATTATTATTATTGCTGTTGTTGTTGTTCTTGTTGTTATTATTATTATTATTATTGCTCGGTGGCCAAATATAGTCTGGCCCTCCAACGGTCCGAAGGATTGTGAACTGGCCCCCTGTTTAAAAAGTTTGGGGACCCCTGGTCTAGGGTGAGAGAGGTCAGTATGAATGTTATAGTTAATCACCTTAATTAGCATTGAAAAGCTTATTTGCTGTCTTCTTCCTGCCTGGGGACATCCTTTGTTTAGAGTCGTTATCTGCCCTTGGTTGATTCATGTCTGGAAATCCTCTGTTTTCAGAGTGTTGCTTTTTATTTACTGTTCTGATTTTTGAGTTTTTTTAATACTGGTAGCCAGATTTTGTTCATTTTCATGGTTTCCTCCTTTCTGTTGAAGTTGTCCACATGCTTGTGAATTTCAATGGCTTCTCTGGGTAGTCTGACATGATAGTTGTTGGAGTGGTCAAGCATTTCTGTGTTCTCAAATAATATACTGTGTCCAGGTTGGTTCATGAAGTGCTCTGCTATGGCTGATTTCTTTGGTTGAGTGAGTCTGCAGTGTTATGTTCTTCGACTCGTGTTTGGGCAATGCTGCGTTTGGTGGTCCCTATGTAGACTTGTCCACAGCTGCATGGGATACGGTAGACTCCTCCTCTTGTCTTTTGCTGACCGTAGCATTTGTTGGATTTTCTTTGTGGGTCTGTAGTTGGTTTGTAGGTTGTGCTTCTTCATCAGTTTGCCCTCTTTACGGCCTCATTTCACCTGAATGGAAACCAGCCTAATGGGGAGTCACAAGCCAATCGAAGCATTTAAAAGGCACAGAGTCCTTGAAGATGGGCCTGGGGTTGAAGATTCCTCTGAATTTTGATTGACTCCCAGCTAAAGCATGTTTTGGGATTATCTACAACAGTGGTTCCTATCCTTTTTTGACAAGCTGAGCCCTTTATAGAATCAATTCCTATGGCACTACCTATGTAATTGGGGCCCCTGGTGGCACAGTGTGTTAAAGCGCTGAACTTGGGGACCAAAAGATCCCAGGTTCAATTCCCGGGAGTGGAATGAGCGCCCACTGTTAGCCCCAGCTCCTACCAACCTAGCAGTTCGAAAACATGCAAATGTGAGTAGATCAATAGGTATTGCTCCAGCAGGAAGGTGTCGGCGCTCCATGCAGTCATGCCTATGGCCACATGACCTTGGAGGTGTCTATGGACAACGCCGGCTCTTCGGCCTAGAAATGGAGATGAGCACCAACCCCCAGAGTCGGTCACGACTGGACTTAACATCAGGGGAAAACCTTTACTTTTACCTTTACCTATGTAATGGCGTTCCATGCAGTCATGCCGGCCACATGAACTCGGAGATGTTTATGGACAACGCCGGCTCTTTGGCTTAGAAATTGAGATGAGCACCAACCCCCCAGGGTCGGACACAACTAGAATTAATGTCAGAGGAAAACCTTTACCTATGTTTTAAAAGTTAATGGTATTTAGGAGTAGCGATACTGGGGGCAGGGGGGAGAGATAGTAAAGGAATGTAAAGTAAAGGTATATAAACAATTACAGAACATCCTAAGGGCTCTGCAGAACACATGTTGGGAACCACTGATCTACAACACAGATGGGTTGCTCCTGCAAAATTGGAAGGTATCCCATTCCCAGTCTTATTATTTCCTTCTATCCCATTATTGTGAGTACCATTGTCCTTCCACATTTGCTGTTCTCATTTTGTGGATTTGATTGAAAATGTTCTCTGGGGACCCCTTAAGTTCTCCACTGTGACTCCATGATCAACTTCCTCCAGCCATGCTGGAAGACCCAGAGATTTCTAAAGCGAACTCCTTGCGAAAAATCTTAATGTGATTCCATGTTCAGCTTCCATTGGAAGTTGACCATAGAATCGTGCTGGAAGACCTAGAAATTTCTAGAGAGCGTCTTCTCTCAGGTAGAAAAAACGTAGCAAATATTCATGGTTTTTCATGGTTTTTCACTTTTACGTGTGTCCCCAAACCCCAGCAAATGCGAAGAGCTGGCTTTATTTATTTATTTATGTATTTATTTTCAATATTTTTGCCCCGCCCTTCTCACCCGAGGGGACTCAAGGCGGCTTACAATAAATAGGCAAAAATTCAATGCCCGAAAACTGTACACTAAAACAACAGTTCATATAAAAACAAATAACATTACATAATAAAAACACATTGTACAAAATTTAAAAACATATCTGAGTTAAAATCCATTCATCCAAAATCCTCATACGTAAATCTTAGTCCAGACCATGTGAAATTATTGTGTACTATGACTGGTAGGCCTTGTTGTCAGGCCGAGGAAGGACTCCATCCTTTCCTGACTTTGTAATTTAGACATTGCAGGAATTTGAGTTTTGCTTCGAACTCATGACCTCTTGGTCAGTAGTGATTTATAGCAGCTGGTTACTAGCCAGCTGCGCCACAAGGTGCCTTGAAAGCAGATACACCATTGGTAATAGTCTCTCTATGACCTTCCCCAATGCATGAAGAGGGAGCCTAGCCATGTTCCTTCCAACCACCATTGACTTCCATGTGTTTGGAAGGAAACTATCTGTAGCTGGAAGTCTTCTATGCATTTTAGAGTCATGGAAGTGCTATCACTGAGCCTGATGATGGGACAGAGTCAAGCAGAGCTCTTACAATTGTCCCACTTTCCTTCTAATTGCCTTATGGGCAGAATGCCTGAAGATGCCTTCCACTGAAAGAGGCGGCATTTTCTTTACATTAGATTTGGCACGTTCTCTAAAGTGATCCTTTATGTTTGGCATCTTTCTAAACTACATGAGTTGTGTCACAGGTTGGAGACAACACTCATGAAGTAGATTACATAGCAGAAATATACTGATACAGACCTAATTCTGGACATAGGAATTTTAACTTTTCTTCTGCAAGGAGTTTTTTATTTCTCAGGTTGATTTCAAATACATGAATGTGTTTTCAAAAAATTTCATTATCTGTCCTGTGCATCAAGTGACTAGCTATCTTTGGCATGAGCCGGAGGCTAAGCTTCTGGCTGGAAAGAAAGAGGAATATTTGCGCCATGCTCCAAGGGACGTGGCGGCTGCCTCTTGCATGTTGGGATTGGCTGTGTGCGCTGTATCCCCTTCGTGCACGTAGATGCTCGGCTTTTGAAATGTCAACTCCTCTACATAAAAGAAAAGTGGTGTCTTTAGATTTTACTCTCTGAAAAAATATATGAAAGTTAGTCTAATAAAATAGTTAGCCCTTGTAGTGTTATAGCCTTTAAGATAGTTTTGGATTCCCTGCATCTGGGCAGAAATGAAGGCTAGGACGTTGGAAGACCGCTGTGATGGGACTCGATTAGATCCTCAAGTGTCAAGACATACCATAGAATACCAAAGTTAGGATATTCCATGGCATAATGTCTCTGATTTCTGAAAACTGATAGGAAGAGACTCAACTCATTTGCAGATGTGCTGCTGAAGGAGCGTTCTGCAGGCTGACAAAAACCCAAGTATATTGTTTGGACTCATAAAACACAAACTCTGTCTAGAAGCCAGTATGACTGAGCTGAGACTGTTCTTCGTATCACAACACAATATGGCGTTGTAGTAAAAGATGATGACTATGATTGGTAAAGTTGAAGACAACAAGAAATATATAAAACCTTATTACAGGTGGATAGACTTAATCAAGAAATGTGCAAGACCTGAGCCGGGCAGTTGAGGAACAGGTCTGTTGGATGACATTCATAGACTGTCAGAGTTGACTTGATGGCAAATAAATACTTTCATTCAAGGATGAGAAGCCTTCTTAAAACTTATGTAAAATGTTGATTGTTTATTAGAAAAAAAGGAGGTAAAGTATATGTAATGTATAGTTAATGTAATGTTTCAGGAAGGCATGAGAGTATAGACTGTGGGAACTGACTGTGGTGATCAGCAGTATGTTTTTATAGGGTTTCAAAAGGCTGGTGTGTATGAGAGCTAAGCAGTTAAGAATGTAAATTAGAGACGTTTTGAGAGTTAGAGTTGGTGATAGAGATGTGTTTGATTCAGGCCATTTAGTTAGGAATTAGTTGGCTAGATCGACCCTCTTGGGCTCTTTGTATCCACTTAAGTTCAATTCTAGGACCCTTTGTGGGTACCAAAATCCATGGATGCTCAAGTCCCATATGCAGTTGTGTAGGAAAAGGGTATTTTCTTACATGTACTGACAAAATGAAGAATCCGTGGAGACAGAATGTATGGATACAAAGAGAAATACGAATGTCACTATTAGGAATACGAATAAGAGAAGTAGTTAAGAATTTAAAACCTATAGAATATGATTGACCATATATTTTATGCTTATGTTTAATACTTGTTTGTGCCTCTGAGAATGCAGCCTAGGGGTTTGGGGAAGGCGTGAGTTCATACACATGGTGTTTGTAGTGCCAGACATTATTCAAGGGAAGTGGTGTCCCATGTTGGGAGTTGGCGCATAAGGTTTCTCGCACAGGAACCAGGAGGGGAAGGCCCCATATTTGATGCTATAGTGATGGTGTCGGGAGAGGAAAACCTAAGGTTTTTGACCTAAGGTTTGCTTTGGCTGTAAAGGATGTCTTCTTTGCATTTGATGAAGTGGGCAGTGTCTATGAAAACAAATGCCATAATAAAAATTTCTTAATGTTTGGGCCCTTTCATACCTCGTAGTTAATTATTCCACTTTAACTGCCATGGCTGTGCCCTATAAAATCCTGGAATTTGTAGTTTGGGGAAGTACATTTAGAGTTTTCAGCCAGAGAGATCCAGTATTTCACCAAACTACAAACCCCAGGATTTTGTCGGGTACAACCAAGGAATCATAGCGCTATAATTGTGCCTTGTGAAAGGGCCCTTTGAGGTTTTCTCTGCTGTTTTGCTGCAATCATCTAAGCGGGCTACCCCTCTGGAAATACTGAAGGCATATCAAACATTGGACTGGCTGATTCATTTGGGATCTGGGGGCAGGGCGAGGGTGATGTGTTGCCAACGTAACTTACATAAAATGTTTAGTTCCGAAGTCCTTTCATCACTTGGCTTGCAGTCCTTCTTTTCCTTTTATTGTTTTTCCAAATACCAACCTTTACCATCTGTTTCCCCCTCCTTTAAACACTTTTACTTTAAGACCACCCATTCATTATTGTAGGATTTGCCTACTGAAATAATTAAGTCGGAAAAAGCAGTGTTTGGTGACCTGCCTCAAGATCTTGCTGACATTAACAGTGTGGGATTAATCCCAGCATATAAAAAGTTGTTTCAAAATCCTTTTTTAAAGGCAACTTGTTTTAAATGCATGTTCAGAAACTGAGGGGCTTTCTCCACCACCACCACCACCACCTCCTTGTCCATCAATGAAAGTAAATACAGTAGAGTCTCACTTATCCAACACTCACTTATCCAATGTTCTGGATTATCCAACGCATTTTTGTAGTCAATGTTTTCAAAACATCGTAATATTTTGGTGCTAAATTAGTAAATACAGAAATCACTACATAGCATTACTGCATATTGAACTATTTTTTCTGTCAAATTTGTTGTTAAACATGATGTCTTGGTGCTTAATTTGTAAAATCATAACCTAATTTAATAGGCTTTAATAGGCTTTTCCTTAATCCCTCCTTATTATCCAACATATTTGCTTATCCAACATTCTGCCGGCCCGTTTATGTTGGATAAGTGAGATTCTACTGTACTGGTTCCAATGTATGCTATGACCCATTCTACACACAAAAATTTTTAAAATTGTTTTGATCTCTTTATGACAACCTCCTTGCTGAATAATTGCTGAAGCAATCAAAATGCAAAGACGCCGGTGTGCCAGCCTGAAAACCACCTTCACTGTGAATATTTTGTATAGTTTATTCAAAGCTGTCTCTTCCCATCTCCATGGCAGCTCATTCTTTTTGCCAGCTTTTGAGCTGTTGTTTGAGAACAAGGTGACAAGCAGCTTCATAGGAGGCAGTTTATAGTCCTCAAATTGTGATGCCGTTTATAGTCTTCAGAAAGAAGCCTGAGGCTGCTTATCTTAACTGTGACCTTCAGTTCTCTTCACCTTCTTATTTATGTTACTACTCAGAGCTGCCTTGGGAGGCAGCAGGGAAATCCAAATTCTTCTTAGCTGAAATACCATGCTGGTTCCTTTCGGTTTGATTGCAAGATTTTGGTAGTTTTCAGATAGAAAGATATAGCTGGTCTTTACAGGGACATAAATCGAATTGTTGTGTTTGTTTTTCTTTTCCAGGACCCCTGAACAGTGTCCAAGCGTGGTTTCCTTGCTGTCTGAAAGTTATAACCCCCACGTCCGATACGGGGCAGCCATGGCTCTGGGCATCTGCTGCGCTGGGACAGGAAACAAGGTGAGGTCAACCCATCCTCTGGCTTTTTACACTTCCAATAAGGTTCTACAACAGAAGAACTTAAGGCTGGAAGGAGCTTTAGAAAGACCACACAAGAAGTTACAATGTGCCAGAAAAGTGCTATATAGAGACTACATATGGTCCCCTTTTTTGTGCTCCTGACCTCCTCCAAAGCCTCCAGATCAGTGGTTCTTGACCTGTGGGTCCCCAGGTGTTTTGGCCTACAACTCCCAGAAATCCCAGCCAATTTACCAGCTTTTAGGATTTCTGGGAGTTGAAGGTCAAAACATCTGGGGAACCACTGCTCCAGTTTTAAAAATTCAATTTAAAATTTCCCTTGAATTCTTCCAAACTCTTATCAAGGTGGTAGTGATGATGATGATAACACTATGTGATATGACTTTTGTTCCTGGTTATAAATGTAATTCCCTAATTGGTTCTATAATTAAAAACATGGAAAGAGTTTATTAAACTGCAAACACTTGGTTTTGTGCGCAACATTTTGCTATAGGATTTCAGTGAACATCTCATAGAGTTTCAACCAACTCAGCATAGTTTGTGGCAGCCACAAAAACAAAAGTTTCTGGAGTGTAGCAACTACTTTCAAAGTAAGGGCCTCACAATTAAACAGGAAATAGCACTTTCAAACCAGGAACAGATTTTTTTCAAAATTTTGTTACATTGTGTAATGATCCCAAATGTGCTACTGTACTTACCTCTTTCTTAATACTCCAAGTCCATCTAAAATGCCATCAGACAACAAAATACACCAAAAGTATAAGTTGAGTATCCCTTTCCCAGAAGTCCAGAATGCTCCAAAATCTGAAATTGTCTACGTGGTTGTTGAGATAGTGACACATTTTGCTTTCTGGTGTTTCAGTGTGTGCAATCCCTGTTTCATGCACAAAATTATTAAAATATATTCTGTTTAAAATTATTGCTCAGGCATATAGAAAACGAACATTTTTTTCTAGTGTAGACTTGTTTGCATGTACAAATATTCCAAACTTCCAGAGGACTCCTCTCCTTTTGAAAATGCTGTTTAGTTCACTGTGTTGCCAAAAGAAATAGCTCCTGTCATCATTTCCCACCTCTGTATTACATATTGAACATCAATCTTGGGCTTTTGAGCTCTGATTAGGATTCTCCCTCAGAGAACATTTTTTCCCAGTGGAAAATTAAGACAGCAAACCAGAAAAATGAGGTTGTCATCTCATTTAAATAAACTTACTTGATTGATGCTCTCTCTTTAAAAATGCATATTTTAAAGAAGAAGGGGTAGTTTTTGTTCTCAGATATGCCAAAATACACATCATTGCACATGATCTGGGAGGAAGAATTACATCATACCAAGTTTTGTGTTTCGAATATGCAGCTTTTATGCTAGAAATGCACTTTAAGAAACTGCTGCTTTCATCCCTGTTCTTAAGATTACTGGGTCTTTAAAATATTTTTTAAAAAGCATCTAGGTGTAGATCAGGCATGGGCAAACTTGGGCCTTCCAGGTATTTGGGACTTCAACTCCCACAATTCCTAACAGCCTACCAGTTGTTAGAAATTGTATGAGTTGAAATCCCAAACAGCTGGAAGGCCCAAGTTTGCCCATGCCTGGCTCAGAGTAATCAAAAATAACTGTACCCAGTCTCTGGGCACATAAACTTTTGGCAAATGTGAATCTCCATGAACATGTGGAGACCACCTTTTGAAAACCACTAGTCAAGAAAAGCATGACCTTGTTAGAAGTCAACTCTTTGAACAAGTGATATTCACAAACATTCATGTAATGGCACACAGGTAACTCAGCTGTTAAACTGAAGAACCACGCATTTAAATTGCCAAGGACAAAGACATGCCATTACCTAAATATATTTGATAGCAGAGGATGGCTGTTTCTTTAAAGTTTAAATTATTTATTTATTATTTATTTATTTACAGTATTTATATTCCGCCCTTCTTTCTCACCCCGAAGGGGACTCAGGGCGGATCACATTACACATATAAGGCAAACATTCAATGCCTTGACATAGAACAAAGACAGAAGACAAACGCAGGCTCTAACCTGACCTCAAACTCATGACCTCTTGGTCAGAGTGATTGGTCTCAGCTGGCTGCAGCTGGCTGCTCACCAGCTTGCGCCACAGCCCGGGCCTTATAGTTGCATTTATTATAGTTGCATTTGCCCAAAATATATGCACTCCCTTTAAAAACCTTTTAGTTTAAAATATGCACTCAGAGATAAAAAAAGTCATCTTTGAAAAATAACATATCTTGTTTACTCACAAACATCTTGTATTAATGCACCATGGAGGCACATTTCTTATTGAAGTTCAGTTACAGATAGGGTATCATTCTTGATCAATAGTCCATAGTCCTTAAGTGTACTTGTACTCACTGAAGCCCATAAGCATACTTCTATATTGAAGTCCAAACAGCAACATGTATACATCCACCTCCACTGAGGTCTAAAGTGAGCTGCTAACATTGAGGTCCATGATCACACTGAATAAAAAATGGAATCCTGAGTCTGAACATGCTCAGTACCACCACATATCTAAAGTCCCTCCCACACCAAAGAGGAACAGTCGAACTGGCAAATCAACATACACATAGAATACAGGTTAGCAAATATATACATTAACCAATAAATGGTGAGAGGCTTGGGAGGTTGCTATTTCCAACATAGAGGCACAGGGGAACTTCAGCAGTGGTGCTCATTGGCATGTCAGGGCCATAAATCTCAGGTGGATGCAGACCGGAGCTTTCATGGGCAGTGCTTCTCAGTGGGGAAGCACAGGCCTCCTGCAAAGCGCCTCTTTGTCCTGCTCCACTCAGCCGCATGATGGATGCCTGCCATTTCCTGCCTCTGCATAAACTTCCCCTTCCTCTCACCAGATTTTCTATGCGCCAGGATACCTACCACATGGAGCTCACGGTCTCTGCTCTTCACTACACCCCTCTCTCTTTTCTTCTCTGCTCCATTAGCTTTGTAACTACACCACTACATTCTGACTCTTTCTCTCTCTTTCTCTGCCTTTCCATCATCCGCATACCCTGTTTCCCTGAAAACAAGACATCCCCAGAAAATAAGACCTAGTAGATGTTTTGCTGAATTGCTAAATATAAGGCCTCCCTCAAAAGCCAGACCTAGTAAAGGTTTTGTTTGGAAGCATGCAGGATCGGTAAATGTACATACCATAGATTGTTGTACATAGAAATAAATGTAGTAACAAGAAATAATAATAATAATAATAATAATAATAATAATAATAATAATAATAATAATAATATAAAAATAACTTTATTCTTGTATCCCATCTCCATCTCCCAGAAAGGACTCAGGTTAGCTTACACAGGGACAAGCCCAACAACAACATAAATGTACATACGAACAGAAATTTAAAACAGTAATTTAAAAAGAGGATAGCAATAAAATATAATATAGAAATTCTTGAAAGGATTCACAGTTTGGTTATGCTGGTTTGTGATGACAACTACCGTACATTAAATAATAAATTTTCATTTTTAAAAAATTCAACCATAAATGTGAATTCTTCTTTGTGGAAAAATAAGACATCCCCTGAAAATAAGACCTAGCACATCTTTGAGAGCAAAAATTAATATAAGACACTGTCTTATTTTCGGGGAAACAGGGTAGGAACTCAGCCATATGGATATTCATTTTACGTACTCTATTTACTCACATCTAATGCTCACCTTTTCTGGCTAAATGACTTCACCAAAATCAGGGTGCGTATTAGAATCACATTATATGGTAATCATAGTGTTGAGCCCAAGCAAAACAGGAAGCTGCGTCGGGAGCTACACCTGGAGCAGTGGTTCTCAACCTATGGGTCCCCAGATGTTTTGGCCTTCAACTCACAGAAATCCTAACAGCTGGTAAACTAGCTGGGATTTCTGGGAGATGTAGGCCAAAACACCTGGGGACCCACAGATTGAGAACCACTGAGCCCCTCTTTGGGAACCTTATTTCTCATTTAATAGCTATGGGTCAATACTATGATATCCTGGGATTCGTAGTTTGGTGAGGCAACAACATTCTTAAGGACTCATCACACCCAGCATATCCTTTTTTTGAATTATTACCATCTGGTAGACAGTACAGGGTGACAAAGACAAGGACAAACAGATTGAGATACAGCTTTTATCCTAGAGCTATACTTATACTGAACTCCATGGTTTCACATTGATATGGCATTGGGGGGTGTGCGGTGGTGGTTGGAGTGTGGAGAGATGGGTGTATAGTTTTGTGATGTGTGCTGGGGAAAGCATTTAATTTCATTGTGCAATAGTACAATGACAATAAAGCTATTCTGTTCTATTCTTTAGCAGAGAAGGCTAAAAACCTGTAAAACTTCATTATTCCATAGCATTGAGCCAGGGCAGTAAAGTGGATTCATTCTATAGCATAGATGTACCCTCTCCATTTCTGGAAGCTTTAGAGTCCTAACACTTTTTTTTTTGACCAAATGACATTCAGCAGCAAATACTTTTTATTGGTTTTAGGGTTTTGAAAATTGAGGTCTATATTAGATTTGATGATTCATTAGACTCGAGTAAATATGAGTATTTATTTGATTTATTTCCCACTTTCATCCCAAATATGGAATCCGGAGCGGCCTTCCTCTTGCTCTTTCATTTGAATCCAACTTGGCCCATGTGTCCGATGAAATGTGTTGGACTCATGGCATCAAACTGTGTCATTAATGCAGTCTGACGCGACTTTAACTGTCATGACTCAATGCTATGGCATCATGGGGCTTGTAGTTTTCCAGGGTTGCATAGAGGGTTCCAGTGCCTCAACAAACTAGGATTCCATAGCATTGAGCTATGGCAATTAAAGTGATGTCAAACTGCATTCCTTCTCGAGTGTAGATTCGCCCGTGAAAATCTGTCTCCTTCTTTGACGTGGACTTGTGAATTTGTGATGTAACAGGAGCATTATAGTACAATTCATTTCCGTGCTTATTGCCAACGTTTGCCTTCACTGGACAAAAATGGGCAACCCGTTGATCCGTGCTCACGGAGTCTGTTTTATTTCTCCGTAATTTGTATAGGCAGGGTAATAGAACCTGCCTGGCTGCAGTTCTGTGCTTTTTATTGTTTATTTCTAAAATAAGGGATCTCGAGCATCTGTTTATATCACTGTGTCTTCTGGGGCTTGTATCAACATCAACATATTTTAAAGGCTGAGTTAATATGTTAGAACGTCGGAGATTGGAAATGAAGTTAAGCTTTCCGTTAGGCCAAAGAGGCACTTCCATCTTTATCCTCCATAAATAGCCCTGAGCTCACGCAGCGCCACGGATTAGACCTGGGCCAATAAAGGCACAAAAATACAACGCAGCCTTATAAAAGTCAACTTTACATAATTAGGACAAAGGTTTTGGAGAGCTTGTGTGGTGAACAAAATTATTTTTAAAAACCCTTGAGTTGTACTTGGCAGCAGCCTGCCTTTAATTAAATGTGTGGTGTTGGCTTCATTGAATGGGTCATCTAGTTCACTCATGGAGATTAAAGGCTGCATTGGGTAAATTTAGATTGATTTTGCAAGTACAGAACTCACTCACATATCTGCAATGGGAAATCCCTCAACTTTTAATTCAGTTAAGAGAGGTAGTAATGACCTAGAACCCCACATTCCTTCTTTGCTTGGTCTGTGGTAAGATTAAATTGCATTGCTTTGTACCTGTGAAATAATCTTTGTTTTGTTCTGGGTCTTTACCTTTTCAGTCCTTTTGGAGTATGTAGGGCTTTACCTATATAGCAAAATTCCAGATTTCTGAATTATTTGGAAATACCTTACATTGATGAACCTACTTCAAGTTCTTCATCTTACAGGAAGAAATGTTCAAGTTGAATTTTTTTCTAATGCTGTCATTCCTTCACGTTCTCTGGGGTTGAAAATAAAAAAAAATGCAAGTGAAAATTTGTCTTTTTTTAAACCTAAGGGAACCTAGCTATTTCTTCCAGCCCAACTGCATGGTCAACTTCTGCTGGAAGCGGACCATAGAATTGCACTGGAAGACCTAGAGATTCCTCAAGAGGCATTCTTTCAGGTGTAAAATAGCTTTCAAAGGGAAGTTGACTGTAAAGTTGCACTGAAAGACCTAGAAGTTCCTAGAGACCGCATTTCAATCAAATACTTAAAGGCCAAACCTGCAAATGTGGAGGGCACCTTGTTACCCAAGTACCACCAAGAAGTTGTCTTTTGCTCACATGGAAGAGCTTTTAACAAAGTTGGTGTATTCAGAAGTCAGCCACACATGTTTTGGTTTGGATAATACGATACAGTCTGCAACTTTCCTGCATTTAAGATGTTGATTGCATCTGATCCTCCTCGCGAAGATTTCGCATGATGAAAAATGGGGAAAAGTGTAGGAGTAGCCTTGAGATGAGAGGAGCCAAACACATAAAAGCAAAAGCCAAACAATTGCTATCATTTATAATATTAAGCACATTCTTACTTCATTTCTAAGAATTCCAGATTCCAATAAGCAAAGTGTTCTGTCTGATTTATTCTTGAACTTTTGAATATAAGCTTTCAAAACAGGTGCTTTAAAAAAACCCACTGTTTTGATTCTCCTTTCTCCTGTTGTCAACATGATGGGCAAAACAGATCAGTTACAATGCGCCAAAACTCACATGCCACGTCCTGTTTGAGGAATTGCGATCTAGTAATTCTGACGAAAGCCTGGTGTTTGAAAAAGGAGCAGGGTTAATAATCTGCGTGCTTTCTTTCCTCTTTGCCCAATAGGAAGCAATTAATTTGCTGGAGCCGATGACAAATGATCCAGTGAACTACGTGCGTCAAGGCGCCCTGATTGCATCTGCCCTTATCATGATCCAGCAGACAGAGATCCTCTGCCCAAAGGTGAGTGATGGAGGTATGCAAGAGAGAGAGCAAGAGAGACATTGAGAAGAGGGCCTTTGGCTGAAGGAGACAAAGCTTCCGCAGCAGTCTGGCAGCAGTTGTTTGCCAGCCAGCTTTCTCTGAAGAGCATTGGCTGATGAGCTGTGCAAACGTAATTTATTTGCTGGAGCTTTGAGCTCAGTAAATTATGCAAAGGTTGCCAGTGCATGAGCATCCAGCTTCAGTGTTACACATTTGGCCTGAAATCTGAACTCACAAATTACACTTGTCTCGCTTTTCTGAAAAGGCAGAGAACATGAGACCTTTGTATTCAAATGACAACAGCTTTTCACTCTATAGAGCAGGCATGGGCTAACTTTGGCCCTCCAGGTGTTTTGGACTTTAACTCCCACAATTCCTAACAGCCGGTAGGCTGTTAGGAATTGTGGGAGTTGAAGTCCAAAACACCTGGAGGGCACAAGTTTGCCCATGTCTATCATAGAGTCATATTGTTGAGAGACAGCATGATTCCTCTCTGTTTATCAGACAAATTGAACAGGGACACTCTCTTGATTTATAATATGCCCTTTGGTGAACCAATACAGAAGTCTATAATCAGGGAGATTTATCACAAGCTCTTCATCCTTCTTTTGATAATCCATTGAAAAATGGATTACAGGCTCTTGAAGACATTACTCAGTAGCATGTTGGAATACGTACAGGATTTCTCAATTATTTATTCAATATGGAGCCATCTGGTTCAAGACACTGCTTGTAGTGCTTCATTAATATTTCTTAGGTTCGGCAATCTT
This sequence comes from Anolis carolinensis, assembly GCF_035594765.1. Classification (NCBI taxonomy): domain Eukaryota; kingdom Metazoa; phylum Chordata; class Lepidosauria; order Squamata; family Anolidae; genus Anolis; species Anolis carolinensis. The sequence continues at coordinate 282,633,083 of NC_085843.1, read as the reverse complement.
AAACTTAGCTTCACCTTAATGTTCTCCTTTAAAAAAAACAGCAAGAAGAAGTGTGCTTATCTTGTTAATATTTTGTTCTTATTGATTCTCATTAGGACCTAGGCTTTGTTAGGTATATAATGTACTGTTAGATAGGATTGCATTGACTGTAACCCCATTGAGCAATACTGTTGGAAAATACAGTTCTAATGGACATGTGATCATATGTCTATTGAAGGGTTAAGTATGTGGTGATGTGGAACTTGAGGGACATGCAAAGAAGTTGAGTCATGACCACGTGACAGGCATAATGAGGGCCGCATCATTCGCCAGAAGCGATGGATATAAAAGAGGGCAGCAAGCATGTATTCTCTCTCTTTTGCGTTATTCTCTTGCTTCTCGCCATAAATCTGTTGCTGATATCTGTTGTGAATATATCTCTGCATATGCCATTGACTGATAGGAGATCAGAGGATCCTGATGTGTATACAGCTGTACATAAAGCAGTGTGTTAAGATTAAAAGCCTTCACTGTGAGCTTGGATGAAAACTGAATCAAATGGATTTATTTATTTATTTATTTATTTATTTACAGTATTTATATTCCGCCCTTCTCACCCTGAAGGTGTCACGACCCAGGCTACAGAGCACCAATAACCATACGCAGAGGCCAGATTCTATCTAATATCTTTATTAAGGAAATATATAAAGTTAGTAAAAGCAGATGTAAAAATTAGTCCAGAAGCAGGCCTTTCAGGAAAGGTCAAAATTAGTCCAAAGAAACAATGTCCAATATGAAATATTAAGGTCCAAAGTTGTAATCCAATAACCGAAACACCCACTTTGCCGGGCAAAGTGAGGGGAGATGACAAGGTCCTTTAGTCCATAAACTTGAGCAAGGCTAGGAAATAACTTGATACTTGAAACAAGGCTTAAAACGTGAAACAAGGTAACTAGGAACAAGAACAAGGTCCGTGGAATAACTTGGTAAAATCCGTGGAACAAGGCAAGGATTGGTCCTGGGAAACAAGGCAAAGTCCGTAGATAAACAAAGGCTGGGAAGCAAGGCAAAGTCCGTGGGTAAACAGAGGCTGGGAAGCAAGGCGAAGGCTGGATAGCAAGGCAAGGCTTGAGCAGGAGCGAGGCTTGAATCGGAGCGCGCTGTCCAGACACAACTCGCTCCGTAGGCTGACGAATTGACTCCGCGAAGTTACTACGCGGGAAAACACCTATATAGAGTCTAACTTTCCCACCGAAGCAGTTCTCTGGGAATCAGAAACGAAAGCTAAACTCTGAGACCAGATGTTAAACTCCTTAAAGATTCTCACGAGAAGCAGTCTTAATTGGCTACATTCTTAGCTGCAATCCTCGCACTCCTGCGCGAAGCTGATTCCAAACTTCTCTGTTGTTTACAAAACTCCCGGCGCAAGAACACGGGAGAAGTAGGCTCTGGGCTTGTTTGACATACTTCTGGGAGACAACTTTCTTGCAGGTGCAAGGTTCCCAGATCTGCCTGGGAAAGATCTGGCTGAGAGGAATCCAGTTCAGACTGGGAAGGTAAAAAACCCAAGTTTTCGTCTTCATCAGGAATTACAATGTCCTGAGCAGGACTACAAGGCCCATGGGTCATCACACTATCCCCCTCCTCAAGGCCCCTCCCAAACTGGGGCCCCCTCCCCGAGGCGCGAGGTCGCGGCTTGGCGGGATAGGTCTGATGAAAGCGACGGGTTAGCTCAGGAGCATGGACTGTGGAGGCGTCTTCCCAAGAGCGTTCCTCAGGGCCAAAACCCACCCAGTCAATGAGATATTGTAGGCGGCGGCGGTGAAAGCGAGAATCCAAAATGTCCTCAACCTCGAACTCCTCCTCCCCATTCATCAAAACAGGAGGGGGGGCCGGTTGGTCTGTATCAGGACGCACACCATCCGCCGGAAGGAGCAGGGAACGGTGAAACACTGGGTGAATGCGCATTGAACGCGGAAGTTGGAGTTTGAAAGTCACGGGGTTTAATTGCGCCACCACTGGATAGGGGCCAATGAAACGGGCATCTAACTTCCGGCAAGGGCGGTGGGAGGGCAGAAAGCGAGTGGACAGGAAAACCCGATCTCCTACCTTGATTTCGGGGCCCGGCTGGCGATGTTTGTCAGCGTGGCGTTTATAGTCCTCCTTGGCTTGGTCCAGTTGCTGGAGCAAAAGTTGTTGCACCGCTGTGAGTTCCTGCAGCCAATCTTCTGCTGCGGGAACTTCTGAAGTTTCAATGACAGGGGGAAAGAAACGTGGATGGAAGCCGTAGTTTGCAAAGAACGGCGTTTCTTTTGTAGAAGCTTGAACTCCATTGTTGTAGGCAAACTCAGACAGTGGTAACAGAGAAGCCCAATTGTCCTGTTGGTAGTTTACATAACAGCGAAGATACTGCTCCAAAGTGGCATTGGTGCGCTCCGTTTGCCCATCTGTTTGGGGATGATGAGCTGAAGATAAGCGAGAGTCTATGCCCAATAGTTTTTGTAGCGCCTTCCAAAAACGAGAGGTGAATTGAGATCCACGGTCTGTGACTAAACTCTTGGGCAATCCATGTAGTCTGAAAACATGTTGAAGGAATAGATCCGCAGTCTCTTTGGCCGTGGGGAGGCCTTCGCAGGGAATGAAATGGGCTAACTTGGTGAAAAGGTCCACCACCACTAAGATCGTGGTGAATCCACAGGAAGGTGGTAGGTCAGTGATGAAATCCGCAGAAATTATTTCCCATGGGCGAGATGGGGTAGGAAGGGGGTGTAAAAGCCCTGAGGGCTTCTCCCTTCTTATCTTGGAGCGCTGGCATACTGGGCAGGTGTTGACATATTTTTCCACATCCTTGCGGATCTTGGGCCACCAAAAATCCCTTAGGATCAGATGCATGGTTTTAAACAGTCCGAAGTGTCCTGCTGGTTTGCAATCATGACACAGACGAAGCGCTTTTTCCCTGCCCGGTCCGGGTGGGATATAAACATGATTTCTATAGCAAAGCAGCCCATCCTTAAGCGAAAAGGGAAAATGCAGACCTTGGCGAAGTTGGTCCTGCGCCCAGGCATCTGCTTGCTGACTAACCCTGATTTCTTGAGCACAGAGGGGTCCTGGAGTAGAGGAAGTTGAACCAATGGGAATGGATTTGGTGTTCCCCACTGTGAGCGTGGCAAAGTTCTCGGGTTGTAATAGTTGGGATTCAAAGGTCTCCTTGCGTCCTGCAGCGTATTCCGGTTTACGTGACAGGGCGTCTGCTTGCTTGGTCTGGGCTGGGGTCACATAATGAATCTGGAAGTCGAAACGTTCGAAGAATAAAGCCCAACGTTGCTGCCTCTGATTTAGTTTGCGGGCAGTTCTTAGATGTTCTAGATTACGATGATCAGTGTGGACTTCAATGGGAAATTTGGCCCCTTCTAGCCAATGTCTCCAAGTTTCAAAGGCTGCCTTTATGGCCAGTAGTTCTTTTTCCCAAATGGTGTAATTCCTCTCTGGTGTGGTTAGTTGACGAGAGTAAAAGGCACAGGGATGGAGGTGATCTCCCACCGGTTGTAAGAGTACAGCCCCAATTGCCACATCAGAGGCGTCCGCTTGCACAACAAAAGGGGTTCCAGGATTTGGGTGCTGTAGAATTGGCTGGGAGGTGAATAGTCTCTTTAGTTGCTGGAACCCTTTCTCTGCTTGATCAGTCCAGCGGAAAGGCTGTTTTCCACGGATGCAGCTAGTGATGGGGTCGGACCAGCGGGCAAAATCTGGAATGAACTTGCGGTAATAGTTCGCGAACCCCAAGAAACGCTGCACCTCTTTCTTGTTAGTTGGCGCCCGCCATTCCAATACTGCTGAAACCTTGGCTGGATCCATGGAAAGCCCTAGAGGCGAGATGCGGTAACCAAGGAAATCTACCTCTTGTAGATCAAAGGCGCATTTTTCCAGCTTGGCATAAAGTCCATGATCCCGCAATCGTTGTAGCACCATTTTGACGTGGTTCTCATGTTCTGATTGTGATCTAGAAAACACCAAAAAATCGTCCAGGTAGATTATCAAGAACCTGTCTAGATAGTCCTGAAAAATGTCATTGACAAAATGCTGGAACGTTGCGGGAGCTCCGCATAAACCGAAATTCATAACTCGGGACTCGAATAATCCGAATTTGGTCTGGAAGGCGGTCTTCCACTCGTCCCCTTCCCTGATGCGAACTAAGTTGTAAGCCCCCCGAAGATCCAGCTTGGTGTAAACCTTGGCTCCTCGAAGCCGATCCAGTAGATCCGAGATTAAGGGCAGGGGATAGCTGTTCCGCTTGGTGATATTGTTCAATGCTCTGTAGTCCACCACCAAGCGTAGTTCCCCTGACTTCTTCTTCACAAACATCACTGGGGAGGCGGCTGGGGATTGAGAGGGTCTGATGAATCCCTTGCGAAGGTTTGTCTCTAAGAATTCCCTGAGAGCTTCTTGCTCTGGTTCAGTCAGGGAGTAGAGATGCCCTCGCGGGATCGGGGCCCCCTCCACCAAGTCAATGGCACAGTCATAAGGTCTATGTGGGGGTAATTTTTCGGCTTCTTTCTCATTGAATACATCCCAATACTCGGAGTACTTCTTTGGCAAGGTGATGATGGGCTCGGTGTCTGTGGCATGGCAGACCTTGGCTACGAGGCAATGGTTTTGGCAGTACGGTGAAGCAAACTGCAGTTCTCTGTTGGACCAGGAGATGTTAGGGTCGTGGAGAGTCAGCCATGGAATTCCCAAAATCACAGGGAAATGGGGAACCTCGGTAACAAAGAAGGAAATCTCTTCCATATGTTCCCTTATCCACATCCTGGTGGGTTCCGACCACTGACTTACGGGGCCCGTCTTGAGGGGGCGGCCGTCTATGGCTTGCACCACACGGGCATTCTTGAAATCATGATATTGTAATCCCAGAGAGTCGGCATACTCTCTATCAATGAAATTGTTGGTAGCTCCAGAGTCTATCATGGCGTGGATCATGACGGGTCCCCTTTTTGCTGACCATAATGTGACCACGAGAAGGAACAGGACCCCGGTTGGCGGCTCTTGAATGGATTTTTTGACCGGGTTGGCGAGCCTCTCTACACCCGGTCGTTGGCTTCCCCCGCCGGCTGTGTGCCAGTCGGCTCAGACGCCTTCGTCTCCGTGGAGGACGCCGCCGCAAGACGGGCGGCAGGCTTCCCTTTGGCTGGGCACTCTCTGGCGAAGTGGCCCCCGTTCCCGCAGTACCAACAGAGGTTTAAGCGTTGCCGACGGGCCTTCTCGGCGGCATCTAGTCTGGGACGCACATTGCCCAACTGCATCGGCACCTCCTCGCCTCCTCTGGGGTATGGGGTTGGCGGTGGGGGTCTCCACACTGGACGTGGCTGAACGCTGGCGGGAGCGGGGGGTTTTGCCCCGGCTCTACTGCCCTGGCCTCGAACCCACTGTTTCCTGTTGGCAATCATGACTTCAGCCCGTAAACATTGATCAATGAGTGCCTCGAGGGTCTGGGGAGGATCCACCTTGGAGATTTCTTCCAGCATTTCAATGTTGAGACCCTCCCGGAATTGCCCTCTGAGGGCTACATCATTCCAGCCGGTGTTGTGGGCCAGCACTCGGAACTCGGCTATATACTGAGACATAGGTCTGTCTCCTTGGAAAAGGCGGCGGAGTTTGTGACCGGCTGCCTCCAAATTGTCCTCGATTCCCCAAGTCTCCTTGAGGTGGTCCAAGAAGTGTTGCGCTGATCTTAGGTGTGGAGAGGCTTGGTCGAACAGTGCCGTCGCCCAATTGGCCGCTGGCCCGTCTAGAAGACTGTAAACCCACGCCACTTTGATGTCTTCTTGGGGAAACTCGGCATCACGGGCCTCTAGATAAGCTTGACATTGGCGACGGAAGACATGAACCTTAGAAGCCTCTCCAGTAAACTTGGTAGGCAACGCCATGGCCGGGAGGCGGATTCCGCGCTCCCGCAAGCCCTTTATTTCTCCATCCTGGGCGTTGAGTCTGTCGCGGATGCGATCCACTTCGTCCTTGCTGATGGTGTAGCTCAGTGGCTGCCCACCGGGCACGGTTCCGGTAGACATTCTGGCCGAGGTTAATTGGTGCTTAGGGTGGCGGAGTCAAACTGTCACGACCCAGGCTACAGAGCACCAATAACCATACGCAGAGGCCAGATTCTATCTAATATCTTTATTAAGGAAATATATAAAGTTAGTAAAAGCAGATGTAAAAATTAGTCCAGAAGCAGACCTTTCAGGAAAGGTCAAAATTAGTCCAAAGAAACAATGTCCAATATGAAATATTAAGGTCCAAAGTTGTAATCCAATAACCGAAACACCCACTTTGCCAGGCAAAGTGAGGGGAGATGACAAGGTCCTTTAGTCCATAAACTTGAGCAAGGCTAGGAAATAACTTGATACTTGAAACAAGGCTTAAAACGTGAAACAAGGTAACTAGGAACAAGAACAAGGTCCGTGGAATAACTTGGTAAAATCCGTGGAACAAGGCAAGGATTGGTCCTGGGAAACAAGGCAAAGTCCGTAGATAAACAAAGGCTGGGAAGCAAGGCAAAGTCCGTGGGTAAACAGAGGCTGGGAAGCAAGGCGAAGGCTGGATAGCAAGGCAAGGCTTGAGCAGGAGCGAGGCTTGAATCGGAGCGCGCTGTCCAGACACAACTCGCTCCGTAGGCTGACGAATTGACTCCGCGAAGTTACTACGCGGGAAAACACCTATATAGAGTCTAACTTTCCCACCGAAGCAGTTCTCTGGGAATCAGAAACGAAAGCTAAACTCTGAGACCAGATGTTAAACTCCTTAAAGATTCTCACGAGAAGCAGTCTTAATTGGCTACATTCTTAGCTGCAATCCTCGCACTCCTGCGCGAAGCTGATTCCAAACTTCTCTGTTGTTTACAAAACTCCCGGCGCAAGAACACGGGAGAAGTAGGCTCTGGGCTTGTTTGACATACTTCTGGGAGACAACTTTCTTGCAGGTGCAAGGTTCCCAGATCTGCCTGGGAAAGATCTGGCTGAGAGGAATCCAGTTCAGACTGGGAAGGTAAAAAACCCAAGTTTTCGTCTTCATCAGGAATTACAATGTCCTGAGCAGGACTACAAGGCCCATGGGTCATCACAGAAGGGGACTCAGGGTGGATCACATTATACACATATAGGGCAAACATTCAGTGCCCATATACACATAGAACCGAGACAGAGACAGACAGACGCAGAGGCAATTTAACCTCCTCCTGAGGGGATGTTCGATTCTGGCCAGAGGGGGAGCAGCTGTTTCATTATCCACTCTGACAGCACTTCCTCATTCCAATGTCGTAAATTAGTTAAATTTGCCTCCTCGCTTTTTTTAAGTGGTACCTTATCTCCTACTTGATAGATGCAACTATCTTTTGGGTTGCTAGGTCAGCAACGAGCAGGGGCTATTTTTTATTTTTAATTGACGGGTGCTCACCTCGCCCCGGGCTGGCCTCGAACTCATGACCTCATGGTCAGAGTGATTTATTACAGCATGCTGCTCACCAGCCTGCGCCACAGCCCGGCCCCTCTCACGGTTTTCTTAAACATTGAGAGGCACAAGTTCAGGCTGTTCAGTAAAACTCTGCTGAAAATTTATAACGACTCTACTATGTTTGGGTTGATTTTTAAAGCTTTCTTCTGAGACAATCAGTATGGTGTACAGTATTTTTAGGGAGGGCATGATCATGAAGGAGAAAACTATAAATCACACACCTATCCCACTGTTTCTGACAGGCTTCTCTGGTACATAATCCAATTACACCTATACAATGTCATCGTTTCTGCCTAATGTCGTGTGGTTTGGATTTTCCAGTTTGGCAGTTCAGGAGTCTGTAGCATCAAATTTTGTTTAGCCCTGTGGATACAGAGGATGGATTCTTTGTGCACACTTAGGAATGTATTTGTTATGAGGAGCACATGGGCCAAATTTGGATCCTTACGAACCCCTGGAATGTTGGATTGGACACAGCTGAAGTAAGGAGAATCTGGCCAGTACATATCTGATAAACCAGTGAAAGGAAACACACAGAAAGCAAAGCTGTGTGTGCACACTGCTACAGATTAAGTTCCCATCCTCTCTAGTTCAAGAGCATCTCAAAAGATTGTACATCTGCATGAGAAGAGCAGCAGTGAGTTAGAATAAACATTATTCAGGAAGAGAGTCTGCTTTGAATACAGAAAATGCCAGAGTTGTGCCCATCCTCTCTAGGAAGATGGAACCTTTGATTCTCAAAGGCATGTGATATGAAGATCTTTTAATACGGTTTGCTGTGATTTGATGACCTATTATGATCTTTTAAACTCTTGTGTTTCCACCAAATGTACCTGTGGGGTGGTAGGATAGAGATAGAAGGGCTTCTTGAAGATCATAAAACCCAGTCAAGTTCATATAGAAGAATACAGACTTTCGGATAATACATGGTGTTATAGGCCATAAATCAAAATCCCAGGGCAGTCTCTCTCTCAGCATTTCACATCAGTGTCAGACCGCAGAAGGGGAGCAGAACAAGAATTCACAGCACAGTTTCCCAAGAAATAAAACAGTGATTCCCCCAATACAATGTTGGGTTCAGTGTCCTCCAGCACCCAACTCAAGACAGTCAATTCAGAAGAAATATCACAGCCAATAACATTGAAAGTCGTCATCTCCGAGTCGTACTTGCCTTGCTTTTCTCTCGGATTAGGCCATCCCATAGGGTGAGCAAGGCAATTTCTATTTCAAAATCGAGCCATTACTCCGTTCAAACAGTAATGGGAACATTTCATGCAGTGGGAACAGGCATTTGTGCTGAAGGTGCAGGATATATCAACGATGGAAATAAGAAGCTAATGAGCGGTCACATCACAGAGTTATCTGGCTTAGTGACTCAACCTCTAGGCAAGGAAACAGCTAAATAGAGATAAATCAGAGCGCTTTCTGAAAGACCCAAGTTCATGCACACCCAGATGGACAATTGGGTGAGTCATTATCTTAATTTACTGGGTGTTGATCCAGGCACAATTATGAAAACAGCAGAGCTCCTGGAAAAACAAACAAGGAGGCTCTTGGTGCTGAAGTGTTGGAGGGATGCATCCACTCAGCGGGTTCAAAGGGATCTTTAAGGTTTTGTTTTAAGGCCACTGCTGAGAATTGTGTGGCAGAATAAAGCTCTGGCTACCTGCTGAGTGGACATCCATTTTCTCGTTGCATGTGAAAAACCATAAATAGCAAGCCCAGATTCTGCTCATAATAGCCTCTTATATTTGTTGTTATTCTTGTATGCCTTTCAGTTGTTGTTTTGTGCCTTCAAGCTGTTTTGGATTTATGGCAACCCTATCATAGGCTTTTTTTGGTAAGATTTCTTTAGGCAAGGCTTGCTATTGCCTTCCTCTTGCACCGAGTGTCCCTTGCCATTACATCATATTGCCTTCAAGATGACTTTGACTTATGGTAGCCCTAACGTAAGATTTTCTTGGCACAATTTCTTTAGAGAAAGTTTTGCTATTGTGTGTATTTTAAGATGAGAGATTATGGTTTGTGTAAGATCACCCAATAGGTTCCCATATGTAAGTGAGAATTCAGACCATGGTCTCTTGAAGTCCTAGCCCAGTGCTCAACCATCATACCTCTTTGGCTCTCATCTCCAATTAGTATCTTCTATCTAATTAACTTCTGATTCCAGATTTCATTCTTATCTTCTAGTTTAGACTTGGATCTCATTTCCTCCTCATTGTGATTTGAGGCTGGCTTGCTAAAGGACTTCAAAAGTCACTTTTCCAGGCTCTGGGAAGGCCTAAGGCAAAAGGAACTTTTCCAGTCACTGTCTCATCCTCGCCTAAGTGAAGGATCATGTTATATTCCGGATCCTAAAATGGACTTTGCCTTTTTTGAGATGCAGCGTCTGATCGGTGACTCATATTTCAGTCTGCTCCTTGCTCAAATTTTCTCGGAAGTCCTGTTCTTTAGGAGCTTATCCCACATATTTTGCTTACGTGTTTGCCTTTCCCCTCTTTTCTTTTTTTATGTTTGTATGATGACAAGTCTGGATACCACACTGAGAGAACACTGTGTGAGCGCCTATTAGTTCATACATATTAATAGCAGGCACGAACATGCATATCCTTATGTCTGGTACGATTTTGTAATATGTTGTTATCGCAAAAAGTCACATGACATTTTCCGGAAAATATTTTCCCATCCAGTTTTTGTAGCAAATTCCAAAATTTACAGAAGAGTCATTTTTGTCTTTGTAAAGGTATTTTCCCTTGGCAGCTAAATGTATTTTCTGGGAAGGGTTTCCTGCGTCACGTTGTTTTAGCAATTTAAAAGGTGAAATTCTTTCTCTAAATAGCACATTTAGAGGAAGCTTAAAATGGCACACCTGGCGCAGAAGACTTTTGATAGCTTCTACATGTATATGCTTCCCTGCTTATATAAAATCATTAAGCAAGATGCCTGAAGTGAAAGATTTTAGCAAACGTCCTCCTGAGTTGATCCTGTTCGGTGATATTTGGCAAAGGCACTGGTTACACAGCATCAACCTTTTATTTCTAGGCACATTACACTTAATTAAGAAATCAGGAGGCCTTTTCGTATAGCAATATAGTTGTCTCTCCACATTTGATTATTTATGGATTTGATTTATTGTTCTCTGTAGGACTATGGGAGGATGCTTTTTGCAGACTTTAGTTCCACGTTCAACACAATCCTCACACACAGACTGGTGTCTAAACTTATCGATCTTGGACTGTCATATTCAGTCTGTTCCTGGATTATGGACTTCTTGTCTGGATGTTCCCAGAGGGTTAGAATAGGTCATCATACCTCTTCAGCTCTCTCACACACAATTGGGACGCCACAGGCCTGTGTGTTGCTTCCTCTGCCTTACACTTTCCACACATATAATTGCATCCACGTCCACCATAATAATATATGTACCAAATTTGCGGATGATACAACCGTGATGGGGCTTCTTATCTCTGAAGGGGATGAGTCTGCCTATTGGGATGAGTGGATTGGCTGCTGTCGTGGTGCAGAAACAATAATCTGCTTCTTAACATCAGTAAGACCAAGGAGTTTATAGTGGACTACAGGAAGAACAGACTAGAAATCCAGCCCTTGGTCATAAATGGAGACCAAGTGCTATGAGTGGCTAGTTTCAAGTTCCTGGGTGTCACTGTTAAGGAGAAACCAACCTCGGGCAGCATTAATATGGCAGCGTTAGTGAAGAGGGCCCAGCAGAGACTCCTAAGGAACCAACAACTAGAATGGCAAATGCTGGTGACTTTCTACCGCTTTGGACCGTGATTTCAAAGGAGAAAACACAACTCTAAACCACCAATATATAAAACAGGGAGTCATATTCCTAATGTGAATACCCTATAAAAGCCTCCGTTCATCCCTCTGTGCCACCTTGGGGCGATGTGTTTCGAATGGAGCTGCCTCTTGAATTCTTAAGTGACAGATGAGGCTTTGGTATGAACCTGGCCCTCGCTCCATTTGCTGCCCAGATCTGCATGACTGCAGCTTCCCAGGAGACCTGCAGCGAAGCCGGACTTTTAAACTAGTTCTCAAGACACAAATGTGGGAATGCGGAGGGCAGGGGCCTTTTTCCCAGGCTTTTCTACCAGTTTCACACATTTTTCTGTTTTTCTGATTATTAGATCTCAAGTGGATAAGTCTTACGGCCAAGCGAAGGGTGAGCAATGATGGGACTAGTAGGATTGAGAGTGTTGTGTGGCCCCATTCATGTTCTATTAGGCCAAGCATGGTCAAATTTGGTCCTCCAGGTATTTTGGACTTCAGCTCCCACAATTCCTAACAACTGGTAGCTTGCTTGCTTATTTATTTATTTATTACATCACTTCTACCCCGCCCTTCTCACCCATCAGGGGACTCAGGGCAGCTTACAATATAAACATACACATCAAAAAACAGTTTTCATCCAATTTAAAAATCCATCAAGATTAAAAATTACAATAAAATTAAGAATATACATTAAAATATACATAGTTATACATTTAAATATACATTTAAGGCGCTTTCCATGTCCAGGTGGGCTCTGTTAGTAGGTCATATATTCATATTTCATTTTTGCTTAGCTAAAACAGGCTAGAGCAGGGCCACTTAAACCTTTCCACTCATAACCCTTTTCTGCCTGAAAAATCTGACGTGATCAGGTATATAGATAGGTATGTATAATAGGCATAAGGATCAAACATTTACTGATAGTAAATCAACATTTGCAAGGCCTGCTAAACAAGCTGATTTCCTTTTTTTCTGGAGTACAGCTGAAGCATCTTCTGCAGAATCCACTGCAACCATTGCATGTTGTTACTAACAGATTTGTGAGAATGGGTGAGATTAAGAAACCTTTATGTGTTGACCCCAGCACTGAGCTCAAGGGGACCCCATTGGGGTTGGGACTCACAGTTTAAGAAGCAGTAGTCTATAGCAGTGTGTTTTCTTAATTGCAGTTTCTAGTGCATATGATATCGTGATGGCTTTAAAAGTGGATTAGGGTCATAATTGACTGGGAGGTGAGATAAACAATGTGAGTAATTAGCAGTATAGTCATCAAAAGAGCCAGGAAAGCCAAGCTAGGCAGAAGGAGGAGACAAGGAGTACAGTACTAATGTTTTAATTGATCATGTATTGCTGTCTGATGTATTTGTATGAATTTTATATGTTGTATGCCGCTTTGAAACCCACCCACGGGAGAAAAGTGGGATAGAAATGAAATGATGATGATGATGATGATGATGATGATGATGATGATGATGATGATGATGTTGTGGATGTGGTCTCTCCCCATATGAGGGGCTGACTTTTGCGGATAAACACATTTGTTTTAAATGTTTTATCGGCATCTAGAGGGAGGCACAACAATTGGATAAATTACTGAAGGGAAGGAGGCCTACCAGTAACTGCGGGTCATGATGGGCAAGTGGAACCTCCAAGTTCATGATCAGCGTGTATGAAGCCATTTCCATCTCATGGATATTCATTCATACATGACTCCGTTCCATCCCTTTTCATCATTAAATGCATGGGTTCTTCCAAAATCCTCATTGAATTATAGTTAGATTTAATGTAAGTGGACCTATATACCATAACAACATGAGATCCCATCTGATCTTGGAAGATAAGCAAGGTCAGCAGTGGTTACTACTAGGGAGGGAGGCCAACAAATATTAGTCAGGGGAAAGAACTGGTGAAACTACCTCTGAGTACTCATTGCCTGAGAAAACGATATGAAATTATACAATATAATATAATATACAATAATTTATAAATATATAATATATTGTATATACTTATAATATTCATAATAATATTATAATGTTATACAATATTATACTACTAACAATAATATAATATAATAACATTAATTATATATTATATATTAAATGTAATATTACTAATAATATTGCCATATAATGATACAGTACAATATAGTAATTTAATGCTTATATTGTGCTATGCTAATCATATATTGTATGTACATTTGATTTGTAAGCCGCTCTGAGTCCCCTCTGGGGTGAGAAGAGCGGGATATAAATGCAGTAAGTACAGTAGAGTCTCACTTATCCAAACCTCACTTATCCAAGTTTCTGGATTATCCAAGCCATTTTTGTAGTCAATGTTTTCAATATATAGTGATATTTTGGTGCTAAATTCTTAAATACAGTAATTGCAATATAACATTATTGTGTATTGAACTGCTTTTTCTGTCAAATTTGTTGTAAAACATTTTGTTTTGGTGCTTAATTTGTAAAATCATAACCTAATTTGATGTTTAATAGGCTTTTCCTTAATCCCTCCTTGTTATCCAAGATATTTGCTTATCCAAGCTTCTGCTGGCCCGTTTAGCTTGGATAAGTGAGACTCTACTGTAAGTAAGTAAATAAGTAAATAAATAAATAAATAATTGAAGGCACATACACATATAAGACCCGACCTTGGTCCCTTTTCTCCAAACATTGCAGTCTAGAACTTCCAAAGCATGGGAAAAGGTGCCTTTTTAGACTTCCGCTTAATCCCTTAACCAGCGTGGGAGTAGCAGTCCAAAGAAATAGCACTTGCTGTAGACTATATTTTGGAGGAATGGATTGACGTAATCCCATCTTGAGTCTTCCTTGTCGAAGGAAAGGCTATGAAATTCACGGGGTCACCATAAATTGACAGGTGAACGGGAAGTATGTACAGACACACACAATATAATAATAATAACTTTATTTTTATACCCCGCCTCTATCTCCCCAAAGGGGACTCAGGGCGGCTTACATGGGGCCAAGACCGAATAAAAACAATAGCAATATAAAACACAACAATAGACAAAAAACATGCACAATTATAAAAATTTAAACATTAGCCAGTAAAAACAAATGACAAGAGCTAATAAAAACATGGATTAAAATGGAGAGGTTGTAAAAGTAGACTGGGTAAGGTGCACCATATAAATATTGTAAACACGAGGTGACTGATAAAGTGCTGCAAATTCTTGGAAGTGCAAATTGGAATGGGAATAGACCCTGTGTCTTTATCAAGTTGACATAGGTAAAAAGTGTAAACCGATACAGGAATGGTCACAGATACAGATTGCTATGGGGATGAGCAATCTTTAAAGAGTAAAGAGCCAGGTTTTCAAGCTCTTTCTGAATGCTACCAGGGTGGGGGCTTGCCTGATTTCCCTGGGGAGCGAGTTCCAGAGCCGGGGGGGCCACCACGGAGAAGGCCCTCTCTCTCGTCCCCACCAACCGCACTTGTGACGGAGATGGGAGCGAGAGGAGGGCCTCCCCCGACGAACGAAGAGATCGTGCAGGTTCGTGGGGGAGAGGCGATCACTAAGGTAGGAGGGTCCCAAACCGTTCAGGGCTTTGTAGGTGATCACTTACACCTTGAATTGGGTCCGGAAGGTGAACGGCAGCCAGTGGAGCTCCTTAAGCAGGAGGGTTGACCGCTCCCTATAATTTGCTCCAGTTAGAAGCAAGGCTGCCGAATGTTGGACTAGTTGGAGTTTCCGGGCCGTCTTCAAGGGCAGCCCCACGTAGAGTGCATTGCAATAATCCAGTCTAGAGGTAACTAAGGCATGGACCACCATGGCCAGATCAGACTTCACGAGGTAAGGTCGCAGTTATAACTAAGGCATGGATGATGGTTGCTGATTGAGTCAACTCAAAAGCCATGACCTAATAGGATTGTGCAGAAACACATCCTTTATAGCAGGCATAGGCGCAAACTCCGGCCTTCCAGGTGTTTTGGACTCCAACTAGCACAATTCCTAACAGCCTGCTGGCTGTTAGGAATTGTGAGAGTTGAAGCCCAAAACACCTGGAGGGCCCAAGTTTGCCCATGCCTGCTTTATAGGTTTTCCTCCTCTTAACCTCCAGCCTTAAGTGCAGTGGATGGTTTTCATAGTAATTTTTGGTCTCTTGGCTTGTGTGCCAGGGTACATTCCCTTTTCACAGGAGACAAAGACAGGCCTCAGATGCTCTCAGATGCTTCCCAGACTCTCCTGACGAACATGGAACTTCCATTCCAGAGAGAGCGGCATTCCTTGGAGGAAGGCTTGACGTGGGTCACAGCCATAGGAATGCAGGACATTTGAAATCCTGTGCTTCTGAGCAGCACCAGAGTCCATAAAGTGTGTCAGCTGCCAAACAGAATGGCAAGGGAGCATGTCATTTCCAGCATCGTCTCTGGGCTTACAGGAACAAACTGTTCTGATAGCACTGTGTAACATAATTTTTGTTCCTGGGTTATAAATGCCATTTCCTCATTGGTTCTATTATAAAAACATGGGGAAAGTTTATTAAACTGCAAACACTTTGTTTTTGTGATCTGCACAAAAGGTTTAAAAATGGCACATTGAAAGGTTTAAAATGGCAGCCACAAAAACAAAGTTTCTGGAGTATAACTACAGTAGAGGTTCGCTTATCCAACCTTCACTTATCCAATGTTCTGTATTATCCAATGCAGTTTGCCTTTTAATAATCAATGTTTTTATAGTCAATGTTTTGGATACACTGCAATGTTTTGGTGCTAAATTTGTAAATACAGTAATTACTACATAATGTTACCTAGTGTTGAACTGCTTCTTCTGTCTATTTGTTGTAAAACATGATGTTTTGGTGCTTAATTTGTAAAATCATAACGTAATTTAATGTTTAATAGGCTTTTCTTTAATCCCTCCTTATTATCCAACATTTTCACTTATCCAACGTTCTGCCAGCCCGTTTATGTTGGATAAGCGAGACTCTACTGTACTTGCAAAGTTAAACAGGAAATAATACTTTCAAACCAGGAACAGAACATTTTTCAAATTTTGTTACATAGTTTTAGTTGGAGTGTTTTGAATTGAGCTGCTGCTACAGCAAAGGTGGGAATTGAGTGGAAGTGATGAACTGTTTTCTAACCAATTATGGATCCATTTTATGGTGTTTCCATCTTTTCTATATTTAGTCAATTTGGTAATCAAAATATCCTGGGGGATCACATCAAATACTTTGCTGAAATCCAGATAAATGGCATCTACAGAATTCTCACTATCTACTGAACTAGTGACCATTTTATCCGCTGAGCAAATTGGGTCTTTGGACCATAATAAAGATGGATAATGATGATAATGACCATATATATATTTTTCAAAAAGATAAAGCTTAATTTGGAAGGATTTGTTCTCCTATGAATCCCTCTGTTGTCATCACATTACTTGCAAACAGACTCCTATCTAGCCAGTTCTAATATTTTCCCTGGTATTGAGGTCAGACTAAAGTTTCCTGGATCTTGTTCTTTGCCTTTTTTGAGGAGGGAAAATGTTTGCTCGTTTCCAGTCCTCTCTGTGATTTTTTTAAAAGTGATTCTGTGAGTCTGTCATCAAGTTCCTTTAGTACTCTGGGATACAGTTCAGAAGTGCCTTCGTCACTCTCTTGCTTCTAATATATTTGAGAAAACCCTTTGTCTGAGCCAGTGAAACACACAAAGTTATAAAAATATCCCAAGGACATTTGTAATAAATTTCTCATACATACTTCAAAGAAAAGCTGATTTAGCTACAGCTCTGACCTCCTTTCCTCAGAGTAAAATTTAATGAAGACATAGGATCTGCTTCTAATTAACCATGAATTAAATTGTGCTTTCCTTCTGACGGCGTAAACATGACTGTGTTTGGGAGCAGTGCGCTGATCTGAGATACAGCAGAACGTCATTTGTGATAATGATGGGTTTCAAGAATAAGTAAGGCATTCTCCCCAGGGTTTTTAAAAAACAGTTCTATTGCCATCAGTAAGGTGCTATAAACTAGCAGGCATTACCCCTGCTGATGTGTGACAGGAAGTTGCTGTTAACTGCGAGAGAAATAAGATTGAACACTGTGAAAGCCACCCTCTGCATGGCTAGCAGCCTCTTCCCAGTAGACTTAAATCAAGGAAAAGCTTCATGGGAACCACCACTCCTCTTTATGTTCCCCCAGCAACAGCAAGAGTATCTCTGTGGGCAGTAAAATCAGGCATTCCCAACTGGATGGCCCCCCACGAGGGTCTTCACCAGGGGCAAACCAAGAATGGGCAACAGATTCAGAAGTGGTGTTGGGAGGTCAAAAGACAGCCTGGCAAAATGGGAGTACCTAGAAGAATCCTCCACCTTGTGTGACTGTGGAGCAGAACAAACAACTCCTCCACATATGTATCTTTGCCCACAATGCCCTACCTCATGCACAGAGGAAGAACTGTTTAAAGCTACAGACAATGCAGTTGCTGTTGCCCGTTTTTGGTCTAAAATTACTTAGCCGCTTGTGATCCCTCTATTTTATCGGTTTTATACTTATTTATGCAATGCTTTTGACACAAAATAAATGCAGGTGTTACTTGACCATCAGGAATGACACACCGAACATTTATTTTTATTTGTTTGCATACATTGGTTCTGATTTTTAGCTATTTTCTCCATAAGAAAGTTCAAGTAAGGATCTTCTTGAGACCTATTCTGCTCAAAATGTTAACTCTTTCTGTCTTTTAACTCCTTGAAACTGACCTTGACTTTATTTCTGAACCATGAATGAAACATCCAGCCTGGATCTGCCTTGTAAATACCAGTCTTCTGAGACAGCAGTACAGTTGGATTTAACTGAATCAGTGGGATTTATATTAACTTACCATTGAGTGGTTAACTACCTTGATTGGGTTTAGCAATTGGACTTAAGCTTAGTACCGTTTATCTTATGAAAACACAATTTCTGCACCAAAAGCCATTTTTGTGCACTGGGAAGGCTGTTTTCTGTTGCACTGAAGCATGTGAGCTTTGTTTGTTGTCAATCCGTTTTTATTGTCTTTTCCACATTCACCATCTCGTTTACATGCTCCATACATTCCAACGCTTCATCACACCTTAATCCCATCCCTCCCCTCCTCGTTCCCAACACATGTGTTTTGTTTGTTTATGTATTTATTTGCACAGACTAGGTCTTGAGTTGCAAAGGCTCTGAACCATCTAGAATTGTCTTCGGGATTTCCTGGCACATTACACACTTTGCCCACCCTTGAATATACATCACACTCCTCTTGACTGTTTGTTTTAATATCATTCCAACGTGGAACTCGGGAGCCGTGGAGTCCTCTCGACGACGGTCAAGATGCAAAGCAAAGTGAATCATTGCCTGTGTTTCAGCCTTGACCTGGCCTTAGACCAAGTGAATCCCAGCAGGCCATTTCCAGGATTGTAAAGTTTCAGAGAGCCATGAAATTCTGTCAAGGCCTGAGGGCTCAACACCCTCCGGCGTCATACCTTGCTCTAAAAATAATGCCATGCGGCACATTCTTCCAAGCTCTGGCTGCCGCTCTGCCCACTTGAAAGAGCTGAGGTTCTGGGTCCATTTCCCACAGAGGAAGGAGCCTGGAATAGATCTGGGTGGAAACCGGTAGTTCGAGGCAGCCTTTAGCGTAAATGGAAGTGCATTCATTTAGAATAGAATCATGGGATCCTAGAGTTGGAAGACACCCCACGGGCATCCAGTCCAAACCTCTGGCATCCAGGACCAATACAATCCAAGCCCTCCCAACAGATAGCCATCCACCCTCAGTTTCAAAACCTCCAAAGAACAAGACTCCACCATGCTCTGAGACAGAAGTATATTTCACTCTTTCTAATGTTTTGGTGGAATCTCTTTTCTGGCAGTTTCAATCCATTGCTCCATTGTGTCCCAGTCTCCAGAGGAGCAGAAAACAAGCCTTGCCCCCTCCTCAGTATTTAAACATACCTATTGTGCCCCCTCTTCATGTTTTCTTCTTCATTGCAATGCAGTTTCCAGACTTTGGTTACTTCTCTTCATGTTTCCTGGAAAGCATGGGCCCAGCTGGGGCTTCTGGGAGATATAGTCCAAAAGGTACCAGATTGGAGGAGAATGGTTTTGTGGATTCTGTATGGCAGGAGTTGTTCTGTGGCTCCAAGGATGCTGTATGGCAGGGGTTGTTTTGTGGCTCCAAGGATTCTGTATGGCAGGGGTTGCTTTGTGGCTCCAAGGATTCTGTATGGCAGGGGTTGTTTTGTGGCTCTAAGGATTCTGTATAGCAGGGGTTGTTTTGTGGCTCCAAGGATTCTGTATGGCAGGGGTTGCTTTGTGGCTCCAAGGATTCTGTATGGCAGGGGTTGTTTTGTGACTCCAAGGATTCTGTATGGCAGGGGTTGTTTTGTGGCTCCAAGGATTCTGTATGGCAGAGGTGGTTTTGTGGCTCCAAGGATTCTGTATAGCAGGGGTTGTTTTGTGGCTCCAAGGATTCTGTATGGCAGAGGTGGTTTTGTGACTCCAAGGATTCTGTATGGCAGAGGTGGTTTTGTGACTCCAAGGATTCTGTATGGCAGAGGTGGTTTTGTGGCTCCAAGGATTCTGTATGGCAGGGGTTGTTTTGTGGCTCCAAAGATTCTGTATAGCAGGGGTTGCCTTTTGGCTCCAAGGATTCTGTATGGCAGGGGTTGTTCTGTGGCTCCAAGGATTCTGTATGGCAGGGGTTGTTTCGAGGCTTCAGGCTCTCCCAAAATGCTAGGCAAAGACCACTCAAATCATCTGTCAGCTTCAACAGTTTTGCCCCAATGTTCCCACAATGTTCGAGACTATATTATTGGTTTAGCTCTCTGTCCCACACTTGTTGAGTGTTATCCAAACCAGGCATGGGCAAACTTGGGTCCTCCAGGTGTTTTGGACTTCAACTCCCACCATTCCTAACAGCCGATAGGCTGTTAGGAATTGTGGGAGTTGAAGTCCAAAACACCTGGAGGACCCAAGTTTGCCCATGCCTCGTTTAAACGCTCCCCAAGGTAACTTTCGTACCGTGTGTGTTTACTCAGAAGTTAAATCTACTCTCTTTCATGATGTTTGTTCCAACTCAGCCTGTTGAGAATTGTAGTCTCAGGCGAATTATTGTGCTAGTTTTGTCCAAATACTGCATATCAAATAATTACAACAAGGGAGAGAAGCAGAGGACTACACCTCGTGCTACCTAGGTACATCTTATCTTAGTAATTACCATTTCAATAGGCGGAAATATGAAAATGGAAATGGTGCATTTTGTCATAATCAAAAGAAGTTATTGCTTAGACAAGCTATTTCAGTCATCATGTCAAAGGCTAATAATATATTGGTATCTGGCTCCACTTAGGTGAAGCTTTGAAGATTAAACTTTACAGAATGTCTTGTATAAAAGCCTTCATTTTGAGTGAATAAATCCTCCTTTTGAAAAGCATTTGACTCACCTAAATAGTGGTTTTTTCCCCACTATTTTCTCCTCTATTTTTAATTTTTGTGTGCGTTGAAAAACATAAAATGTAATCAGTTCCCTCCCTGACACAGAGAAGGCTTTTATATCATTAGATGTAAGCAAGAGGGAGTAAAGCTTCCTTTGGAATAAATATATCCTGAATCATAAGAATAACATCTAATTTAGTACAGCCTGCAGGCTTTCAAACAACTAGTACTGAGCTATTGAATTCATATGTCATCCAAAATCAGTACTGCATGGGTTGGGAAGCTTTATGACAGTTTTCTTATGCAACCATCAGACGCTCTTTTTAAAATCGTTAGCATCAATTTGAGAAAGGGAGAGTGCGAGAATTAACGTTTTAAGGATTTCCCCAATCAGATCTCTCTTCCAACTCTATTGGATTTTCAGTTGGAGAAATGTTACTCATCTGTGTTGTGTGGAAGAGAGAGAGCTATTTAATCTGGACGTTGTTAAAAATAAGCCTCATCCATTGTTTAGTTAACTCGCTTGTTTGCAAATCGCCTGCTGTGATGCTTCTGCCAAAGAGAGCACGGGGAGATTGTGAATAAATAAGTGCTGTGCGGAGGAGTCCCAAGTATCTGCCTGCGGAAAAGGCTGCCTGCTGTGCATTTGCCTGAATCACTGCCGTCCTGCAATTTCCTCTCTCTAGTTTGCCCTTCTTTTAAAGGAAATCGACGAGGCTCTAGGAATCATGCACAGCATTGAGAAATCAGCACAGGAGAGTTTCTCTTCATCAGATCTTGGGAGATATTAATTTAGATGTGATGATGGAGGTGGTGATGCCTGGCTTGACAACAGTCCATGTGAAAGCGATCTTGAGGTTGAACATGAGCCAACAGTAGTGTGATGCAGCAGCTGAAAAAGCCAATAGGATTTTGGGCTGCGTCAAAAGAAGTATAGTGTCCAGATCGAGGGAAGTCATGGTGCGTCTCTATTCTGCTTTGGTCAGACCTCTTTACCTGGAATACTGTCTCCAATTCTGGGCACCACAGTTCAAAAGAGTTATTGACAAGCTGGAAAGTGACCAAAATGATCAAAGGTCTGGAGACCATGACTCCCTGTGAGGAGCGTCCTAAAGAACTGGGTAGGTTTAGCCTCCAGGAGAGAAGGTTGAGAGGAGACATGGTAACCATGTATATATACAGTAGAGTCTCACTTATCCAAGCCTCACTTATCCAAGCCTCTGGATAATCCAAGCCATTTTTGTAGTCAGATGGCGTAGTGGACTAAGTGACTTGAAGGTTGGGTTGCTGACCTGAAAGCTGCCAGGTTCGAATCCCACCTGGGGAGAGTGTGGATGAGCTCTCTCTATCAGCTCCAGCTCCATGCGGGGACATGAGAGAAGCCTCCCACAAGGATGGTTATTGACTCTTAGATCATCGGGGGAGGCCCTGCTCTCGGTCCCACCAGCCTCGCAGGTAAGGCTGGTGGGAACGAGGGACAGGGCCTTCTCGGTGGTGGCTCCTCAGCTGTGGAACACCCTCCCCAGCAACATACGGCAGATACCAACTCTCCTAGGCTTCAGGAAAGCCTTAAAGACATGGCTGTGCACACAAGCTTTTAATGAATAAGAACATGGACTTTACATGACCTGTACGAAGACTTGAGGATTCTGGATGAATGGATTTTAATCTTGGACATTCTTAAAATTTTATATAATGTGATTTTATTTTGTAATGGTACCTGTTTTATATGAACTTTTGTTTTGTAGATTGTTTTATATGAATTGTTGTTTTTACATTGTTTTTAGGCATTGAATTTTTGCCTATTTACTGTAAGCCGCTTTGAGTCTCCTTGGAGAGAAAGGCGGGGTAAAAGTGATGTAAATAAATAAATAAATAAATAAATAAATAAATAAATAAATGGTAAAAACATCAAAACATCCGGGCGTCCCCTGGGCAACGTCCTTGCAGACAGCCAATTTTCTCACTCCAGAAGCAACTCCGGTTGCTCCTGACACGGAAAAAA
Organism: Anolis carolinensis; assembly: GCF_035594765.1. Taxonomy (NCBI): domain Eukaryota; kingdom Metazoa; phylum Chordata; class Lepidosauria; order Squamata; family Anolidae; genus Anolis; species Anolis carolinensis. Next base: position 282,610,371 of record NC_085843.1, on the reverse strand, counting down.
AAAAGTCAATGTTTTCAATATATCATGATATTTTGCTGCTAAATTCGTAAATACAGTAATTACAACATAACATTACTGTATATTGAACTGCTTTTTCTGTCAAATTTGTTGTTAAACATGATGTTTTGGTGCTTAATTTGTAAAATCATAACCTAATTTGATGTTTAATAGGATTTTCCTTAATCCCTCCTTATTATCCAAGATATTCGCTTATACAAGCTTCTGCTGGCCCGATTAGCTTGGATAAGTGAGACTCTACTGTATGTGAAAGAGTGTCATAAGGAAGAGGGAACAGGCTTATTTATTTATTTTATTACAGTATTTCTACCCCGCCCTTCTCACCCAATAAGGGGGTCTCAGGGCAGCTTACAAATATGAAACACATATAGAAAAATTACAATAACATTTCAATTCAATTTAAAATTAAGTTACATTAAAACATTCATAGAATACACATATAAATATACATTTAGGTGCATTTCGAGTCCGAACTGGGTCTGTAATTATATCCTGAGACATATAGTTATTTTTGATGCTGCTAGGTGGTGGCGCAGTGTGTTAAAGCGCTGAGCTGCTGAACTTGCAGACTGAAAGGTCCCAGGTTCAAATCTCGGGAGCGGAATGAGCACCCGCTGTTAGCCCCAGCTCCTGCCAACCTAGCAGTTTGAAAACATGCAAATATGAGTAGATAAATAGGTACCGCTCCGACAGGAAGGTAACGCCGCTCCATGCAGTCATGCCAGCCACATGACCCTGGAGGTGTCTACGGACAACGCCGGCTCTTCGGCTTAGAAATGGAGACGACCACCAACCCCCAGAGTCGGTCACAACTGGACTTAACGTCAAGGGAAAACCTTTACCTTTACCTTACTATTGTTCAAAGGCCTGGTCCCACAGCCAAGTCTTAACTCTTTTACAGTGGATAGGAGAGAGGGAGCCTGCCTGATTTCACTTCAAAGGGCCTGTTTTCTGCTGCCCTGGAAACTAGGACTCAGTGGAACCATGGGTTTAAATGACAGGAAAGGAGATTCCACCTGAACATCAGGAAGAACTTCCAGACCGTAAGAAGAGCTGTTTAGCAGTCGAGCTCTCTGCCTCGGAATGTGTTGGAAGCTCGCTCCTTGGAAACTTTTAAACAGAGGCTGGATGGTCATCTGTCAGTGATACTTTGATTGTGTTTTTCCTGCATGGCAGGGGGTTGGACTAGATGGCCCATGTGATCTCTTCCAACTTGTGCTAAGAAAACCCTTTCATAGGTTCGCCTTAAAGGTAAAGGTTTCCCCTGACATTAAGTCCAGTCGTGACCGATTCTGGGGGTTGGTGCTCATCTCCATTTCTAAGCCAAAGAGCCGGCGTTGTCCGTAGACATCTCCAAGGTCATGTGGCATGACTGCATGGAGCACCTTACGGTTACCATATGTTGGAAATGCTCATTGATCCATGGCAATTTTGCTGCTGTTTTGTTTTATTGAAACTGTGTTTTTAACTGTTATGTTACTTTTATTCTTTTTATTTTATCTATGTTTTGTTTTGATGGATCATTTGTATTGGTCTCTAGGGGCATTGGCCCCATGTGTAAGCCGCCCCGAGTCCCATTTGGGAGATGGTGGCGGGGTATAAAAATAAAGTTATTATAAAGTTATTATAGAAGGCACACAACAACCAGGTGTATCTTAATGGAGATGTGATATGTACTCAAGGTAGGCATGGGCAAACTTTGGTCTTCCAGGTGTTTTGGACTTCAACTCCTACAATTCCAGTTGTCAGTTGCCAACCCTGGATGGCGAAGTGCTATGCCCGTCTTTACTGGTAAAGAGTCTGGGAGTCCTCTTGGACCCTTCACTGACGATGGAGGCCCAGGTCTCCGCCGTTAGCAAAACTGCCTTTTTCATCTTCGGCAGGCTAGACGGCTGGGCCCCGATCTGTCTAGGGACAACCTGGCTACGGTGATCCAGGCTACGGTCATCTCGAGACTGGATTACTGTAACGCCCTTTACATTTGCCTTCCTGTGTCGGTGATCCGGAAGCTCAAATTGGTGCAAAATGCAGCTGCCCGGCTCCTTGCGGGAGTCCCGATAAGATGCCACATAACACCAATCTTACGGCAGCTGCACTGGTTACCAATTGAGCTTTCAAAGTGATGGTGCTTACCTTCAAGGCCTTACATGGTCTAGGGCCGATGTACCTGAGGGACCGCCTCACTCCCTACAAACCCCAGAGATCCCTCCGTTCTGAGGACCAAGACCTATTGGAAGTCCCCAGTTTTAAGACCTTGTGTCTAACAACAACCAGGCGCAGAGCCTTTTCAGTAGTGGCGCCATCCCTTTGGAACACCTTGCCACCTGAAGTTCGTGCCTTGCGGGACTTGTTGGCCTTCCGCAGGGCATATAAGACACATCTGTTTCGACAGGCTTTTGAGTTCTGTTGTTGATGTTTTAATAGGTGCTTTTAGGATGTTTTTAAGATGTTTTTAAATTGTTGATTTTAGCCAGTTCTTGTAAGCCGCTCCGAGCCCTAGGGGAGTGGCGGCATATAACTAACATCCAAATCCAAAACACCTGGAGAGCCAAAGTTTGCCCATGCCTGCCTTGAAGTGTTAATGTCCGCTTGGTGCCGGGCACCTTGCCGTCGGGTGCCACTCCGCAGCCTGTGCTGCTGATGAATGGCTTCCATGTGCCGTCAGGGACCCAGCCGGCTGTCTTTGCCCCGTTGTACACAGAGGCCTTTGGCTGTCAGACTGCAGACGCCAGTGCGAACATTAGCAGATCTGCGGAATGTCTCCCCTCTTTGTCCAGGACCTTCTGTTTCTCTGAAGATTTGATTACTGTGTGAAGTCCGGATCGTGGCCCATGTGGGCTAGCAACTTTTTTGAAGTGCAAAGTTTATATAGCAACTGTCAAGGAGATATAAACAGCTTGAGCCCACCAAATCTTTGGAGCCACAGGAATGATGTGGCAGCACCCCAAGAGAAAAGCAACCTGGCTTTTAATCTTTCATCATCCTTGCTGCCGTGCCTTTTACTTTCTTCTTCACTGGGAATGTTCCCTTTTTGCTGTGTAGTGTTGAAAGATGCTTAAGCCAAACACTTCCTGCTTTGTCAAATGATTTCTGGGCTGTATGTGTTCCTTGTGTGTGGACTCTTGTACTGACGGAAGAAATTGGCACCCAGAGAACCTCGGTTCTTGGGAGGAATCTTCAATTTTTCCTCCTTCGGCTGGTATGCTGCTTCTAGGGTCAACTCAAGGTGGGATTTCCTTCTCCAACTTAGCTGTGCTGCTGTCTGGGGCAAAAGGAGCCATAGCCCAACACATCTTTGAGGCACCAAGATGGACTGAATTTGGAAGTTAAATTTAATTTAAAGCAACATCGTTTCATTTGTGTGCATTCTGTATTTTTCTGAATTATTGCTTAGCACCCCGAGGTCTTGGGAAGTACAGGAATCAGATGATGTCATTCTCATGACTTTTGTATGAGTCTTGGAAGGGAATCTAGACACAGTTGTATATATTCCATCTGTTGCAGCAGCCTGTATCTTTCCTTGCCTCTTCCTTAAAAAAAGTTAGAGTGCATATTAGCATTTTTTTAGATATCTAAAAATGAAACATCTGAATCCTGAATTACACAGTAGACACCAACAATGTTGTGAGTAGTTAAGGCTTGGCGTGAGGAACTTGAAATACTGGGCTCCTTCCTAAAGAGGTTGGCTGCCTACCTACCATCCTTTCATAGGCAGGTAAAGACCTCTCTTTTTGGGACTCAATGGAGAAAAGGCCTTTTAGAACATGCTCTATTGCTTATTTCCTGTTTTCCTTTGTGATTGCCTCCTTTTAGATGTTTTTAAAAATACTTTTATTCGTTAAATCATATTTTTGCACAATACAAATTTTACAGCCTATGTAAATCACCTTGAGTCCCAGACTGGAAAAAAGATAGAAAGGGGATGAAGACAACATCAAGACAGCCATAATCTTACAATAACCGGAGAGCCACAAGCTCCATAATCTGGAGCGAGACAAAATTGGCTTGGAAAGGGGCAATTTGCACAAGAGAAAATTGATCCCTAGAAGATGCAGAGCTGAATAATGATAATGCTTTATTAATCCTTTCTCCATGTGTTGTTGAAGGCTTTCATGTCCGGAATCACAAGATGGTTGTGTGTTTTCCAGGCTGTATGGCCATGTTTCAGAGGTTGTGAGGATGCCTGCCATAGATGTGGGCGAAATGTCAGGAGAGAATACTTCTGGAACATGGCCATACAGCCCGAAAAACACACAATGCATTAGTATGAACAAATAAAAATACAAAGAAATTTGCCATATTAGTGCATTTTAAAATAATCAGGAATGTGTGTCATCATTATTATTTGTAATAAATTGCACTTTTGCTTTATGAAGAGTTTAGTCCAGGGCATATATACCTAGGTGGATAGATGGTGCTCAGATGTATGACTTTTAGTGTTTAGAGGCAATCTTTTAAATGTAACATAGGCATTTCCTTTCAGATCTCCTTTAATGCAGGCACAATAGTTGGCTCTTTTATTTTACTAAGCAATCAGGGACACGAGGGAAAATGTTGACATGATTTAGTCCATCTCATAGAAGACAAGAAAGGCTACAAGTTACAGAGACTGGATGGATCTTTAAAGATAATTGTCGCACAATCCCAGGCATCCTAGGCTGTTTCTTTCTCTTCCGCCCCCATAGGATTGCATTTTCCTCTTGAAAACCTTTTGAAGATATCGAACCCTGAAATGAGGCCGAGAAGATGGTGAGGCCAGTCATCAGAGCACTGAGACCCTTTGCGAATCTTCTCCTACCCCAGAGATTTTCCTGATTTCCCAGTGCAGTGAAGTGTGTGTGTGCGTGTAGGCAGCTTCCTTGTTGTCGTTCACCAGCAGCTTTTACGGAAACACTGCACCATTCATTATGCTAAAGCAATTCTAAACATGCAGAGGAATTGGCTTAGGAAGGAATCATATTAGTGGCTTCCATAATTCGGCATGATTTATAGGGAGAATTGAGTAACAGGAGGGATGGCTTCCTGCGGTAGGAACATACTTTCTGCGCTTGTACCGAAATGTCTTGGCTGGGTTTATTGGCTGCAGCCTGAGCATTTTCCTGGGTATGGAAGCTGGTACTGCTGCCCATAAACATGTTGCGCCATTGTCGTCTCTACAGATCCACATTACATACTTGCTCAGGTGATTATCCAAATTCTTCTATATTTGGAAAAACGGGGTCCAAAGGGTTGCAAGCACAGTGTGTGTGTGGGTTTTTTTCTGCTGTGTTTGCGCAGCCTTTCCTTAGACAGCCATAAACCAGTGTCCTTAAAATACTATACAAGTGTTTTTCACAGGTTGGATTTCAGAGACTTCTACTTAACTTCATCATGGTGTGTTAGTTTTCTGAAGCAGGGTTTGAAATTTACATATTGCATCTTTCTCTCTGTTTTTCAGGTCAGCCAGTTCAGACAGCTTTACTCCAAAGTCATTAATGACAAACACGATGACGTCATGGCCAAGTTTGGAGCCATCCTAGCCCAAGGCATACTGGATGCAGGTAACGTTTGCTGCAGTGATGCATTCATGGACTCAATGCCCCTAAAACGATCTTATTTATTCACCAAACGGACTTAATACATTAAGCATACACTGGCACACAGCCTGAGATTCTTTTTAACCAGATGCGTCTCTTAAATTCTCACACCGGATCTGACTTTTGTTGTCACTCTATTTGCACCAAGTGTTTAGAATTACTATTATTTATTCTATTCCTCTGTATCACAAGATCACAGAAACACCAATTTAAGTATGCTGAAATGTTTTAAAACAGTAAAAATAACTTTAGCAGAATGAAAACATAGCAAACAATTTGAAAACAGGAGGCAAAGGTTCAAACATTTGTAAGGCTTTAACAAGCATCCATGCTTGAATCATAAGCATAATTGAATCATAAAGTTAGTTGGAAGAGACACAAAGGTCATCCAGTCCAACCCCATCCTTGCCACATTGGATGACTCAGTCAAAGCATTCCTGACAGATGACCTTGCAGCCTCTGGATGCTATAATTACAACATTTTCTTTGGCTTTAGTGTGCATGATGCTTGGAAATGTATGAGGATAAGTCTCTGCCTTAGGGATCTTATAGTCTAAAATTTGACAGAACAACAGCAGAGGAAGGGGAAAGTATGTGAACTGGCTCCAATCTGTCTTTTACCTTGTTGAATGTTTGCATATGTTTTTAGGCTTTCAAAGCCATTTTTACTGTTTAGATTGTTTTAGATAAATGAAGTAAGTAAAGGCAGAGAAAAACAGGGACATTCTGTGTAATTATCCTGTTCGCACACACTTTGGCAACAGGCGATCTTTCATCAGCAGCCTCGTCGGCAGATACCCCAAAAGAGTGGCTTCAGGCAGGGAGAAGAAATGGATTTGGGAGAGGTTTCATTTGGTTGTTTTAGCAAAGGAAAAAGCAAAGGCGCGAACCTGTAATATCTCCTTTGTGTATCAGTGCTAGCGTAGGAGGTGCATGTAACTGTAAATGCATCCATCATTTTGTGTGTGGTTAAAGCAAAGTGTGAAATGGATATGCACTAATGCATGTGTTATCATCAATTTATCTGCTGACCGGATGATGCCGTCTGCCGCAGAGGTGGTGTAATGGAATGGAACTGACCAGTTTGCATTCTTCTTGCATGAAGCATTCTGGGACATGCAGCAAGCAGGCGCCTGTTCAAGAGCAAGCTGTTGGGAGAGAGGCAGAGTTCATTAAGGGAACGTCACCCGACAGAGTCTCTGTTGATCCAGGCAAAAGCGAAGGCCACACACTCTGCAAGATTTAGTTACTTTCACTCTCTCTCTCTCTAAGTGTTTGTATATTTGTATTACAATGGTTGTGCTAGGTGAAATGGCCCTCTGCGATGTCACTGGGTTGGCTGTTAGATGAAGTGACCTACTGTGATGTCACTGGGAAGTTGTATGAAGGAAAGCAAGGGAAGGAGAATAGAGAGGGAGACATTGTATGAGGGAAATGGAGGAAGGAAGGAAAGAGCCATTATGCATAAAGACATTGTGAGATAAACCGTCTCAGAGCTGGATAAGGGAGAAAGCAGGCGGGCAGTGGTCCCAATGACACCCAGGCAATATTGGGGGTATATACTCTAGTAATATATAAAACAATTAGCCCTATTAGTCTTATCCACCCCGAATTCTCATGTTCCTTTATCACAGTGGTTCTCAATCTTCTTTTGACCAGGGACCACTTTGACCAGGGACCCCTCTCCAACCTTAGTACCAAAAGGATTACGAATCCGTTTTTGGTCAACTTTAGATTTGGTTTGATTATTTGGGGTGCTGATTCAGAAAATTGCATTGGATAGACCACATCAGCTCTAGTTTCTGATACAGAACATATGCCTTCCAATAGTCACCATCTGCTCGCCCATAGAAAACCATATTTAATAATCTAGAGCAGATGTGGTCTATCCAATGCAATTTTCTGAGTCAGCATCCCAAATAACCCCAGGAACAGGCCTAAAAATAAAAACACCAAGGCGCCCTCGCTTCCAGGCACCACATGGAACTGCTCCATTCGGGGCGGGAGGGAGGAGGAGAAGCAGCAGTCAGGAGGTTTGTGGTCACGCCTTTCATGGGTAGTCAGAATCTTCCCTCCCAAAATCCTGGTTGCTTCGGCACTAAAAGAAGGTTTTGCAAGACCAGTCACTCTTGTTGCAACTGTGTAGTAACAGTAAGGCCGCAGACCATATTTTAGTTTTTAGGGACCACAGGTGGTCCATGGACCACAGGTTGGGAACCACTGCTTTATCACCTCTGTCATGAAGCATTTGCAGTTACTCATGGAGGGGCGTCATTTCCAAGTAACTGAAGCTAGCAATTTAAATAAGTTTCTTGGCTCCTTATATTCAGAGGAATGCTTCTGGAGTGGAGACTAGACTCTGGCAGATTTGTTACTACCTCCCATTTAGTATTTACATAGAGCGGCTTCTCTTAGATACCAAAGTCAGGATCACCCAGGCCATACAGTTCCTGATTTCTATGTATGGATATGAAAAACCTGGACAGAGAAGAAAGCTGATAGGGAAAGAATCAACTTGTTTGAAAAGTGGTGCTGGAAGAGAGTTCTACAGATGCTACCGACTGCGCAAAATAAGTGAGTCCTAGAGCAAATCAGGGTTAACACACTGTTGCTCAACACAAAGATGACAAAACTAAGCCTGTTGTACTTTGGACATATGTGAGAAGACGGGAAAGACAACAGTGCTTGGCAAAATGGGAAACGGTAAGAAAAGTGCAGACTATGGAATCATTTAATCAAGAAAGCCGTAGTCTTGAGTTTGCAAGACCTGAGAATGACAGCTGATGACCAAGGCTCTTGGAAATCTCCTTCATGGAGTTGCCATAAGTTCAGTTTGGAAAATAATACTTAGCAACAATTTCTACCATCTTTGTCCTCACCTAGCTAGAGATTCTATGGATTACAATTATAATTATTATAATTATCCAACACATCTGGATATCACAGTTTGTTGGAGGGCTGAGGTAGTAATGAAGAAGTAATCACTTTAACAGTCATGTAAAGTGGGAAATTATTTTTTGTCCTTATATTATTGCTCACAGTGCAAACTAGAATGTACTGACTTGCCAAAGGCCGCTCTACTAAATTTATGGCAGCAACTTTTTGTGTTTAAGCAAGCATACACCTTCAAGGAGCAACAGAAATCGTCAAGAAAATCTTTTTCGAAGTCACATTAAAATCATATGTTGTGCATATCATTGCTCCCACACTCCCATTTGCATGTTTTCAAACACAATTGGAAATTGAATTATTTTGTACTGTTGCAAGCTGTTAGAAACTAATGGCTTAATGGTACATCAGCGTTGTGGAGAGATGTATAAGTTTTGTTGTCCAGATTTTATGGGGTTTGCAACTTATTAGACTGAGTTGCACATATCCTGCAATCGCATCTACCCTAATTTGTTGGCTACCTGGATAAACTGGGTTAACTTTCCATCTTCGAGGTTGTCATTGTGGTTTGTTCCTATATTGTTACGAGCAAAATGACTTCTAACTTTCTCCTGATAACAAACAAGCTTCTCTGAGGGATAGAATGAGAACCAGCTGAGTTCTTCAAAACCTTTACTCTTAGTCTATATATATAAAAGAGTGATGGCATCAGGGCAGCGGACAAAACAACAAAACTACAGGCCCCCCAACCTCAAAATTTGACAACACAACCCATCATCCACGGCTCTAGGTTGATACAACAAAAAGAAAAGAAAAATAAAGTCTTAATTAGAGGGAGAGGAATAATTGTTTTTATCCAATTGCTGCCAGTTAGAGGGCTAAGCTGGGCCCGGTGCTGTGGTGCAGGCGGGAGAGCAAGCCAGTGCAATTAACTGCAATGAATCACTCTGACCAGGAGGTCATGAGTTCGAGCCCCGCTTGGAGCCTATGTTTGTTTGTAATTGTTCTATGTTAAAAGGCATTGAATGTTTGCCTATATGTGTAATGTGTCCCCTTCGGGGTGAGAAGGGCAGAATATAAATGCTGTAAATAAATAATAAATAAATAAGCTCCGCCCACTTGGGCTCCTAGCAACGCACTCAGCCCAGGGGACAGGCACAAGAGTTTGGAGAGACCCCTAAGGGCCATCCAGCCCAACCCTTTCTACTATGCAGCAGGACACAATCCAAGCATTCACAACACATGGACAACGTATAAATACTATACAATACTACACAGGGACATAAACCCCCTCTACCCTCACCACTTTCACAGTACACAAACAACCAAATGCATACTAAACATAAAGACAACCATACAACAGACATTCAATACCACCACTACCTCAACAAGTTCTCACCAACACTACCAGACAACGGCACAGCAACGCGTGGCCAGGCATAGCTAGTTATCTATAAAGAATTATTATGACAGCAATAGTTTCATTGGGCTTAGAGACATAGACACATCTCAGAAAGTTACGGAAAGAGCAATTAGAAGCCTGAGTGGCTGTAATTGAATAATTGAACCATTGTGCATTGAGGTAATAGATAGCTTTCCGCTCCCTTCCATTAACAACAGAAACTTGGTTAATACTTCCAAGCAGTGAGAGAACGACAACCAGCAACTCAGCAGCCTTCTTCCTTTCCTGGCGAATGGCTCCATGGGAACCATATTACATCAAGACATATACTTCCAGAGACAAGGATGGGAATCATGCTGTTTGGAGCAATGCTAACACTGTACTTCCTAGCATCCCTGAACAGCAGAGATGATGGTGAAGAATTGCCATCCATGGCCTAAGGTTATAATTGGGGTGAGGCCGCTGTAATGGCTTCCTCTGCTGATGAATAACCAAATACCAGGCAAGATTCTGGAAAAGATCATTAAGGAAGTGGTCTGCGAACACTTAGAAACAAATGCGGTCATTGCTAATAGTCAACACGGATTTACCTAAAACAAGTCATGCCAGACTAATCTGATCTCTTTTTTCGATAGAGTTACGAGTTTGGTTGATACAGGGAATGCCATGGATGTAGCCTACCTGGATTTCAGTAAGGCCTTCGACAAAGTCCCCCACGACCTTCTGGCAAACAAACTAGTAAAATGTGGGCTAGACAAAACTACGGTTAGGTGGATCTGCAATTGGCTAAGCGAACGAACCCAAAGGGTGCTCACCAATGCGTCGTCTTCATCCTGGAAAGAAGTGACAAGTGGAGTGCCGCAGGGCTCCGTCCTGGGCCCGGTTCTGTTCAACATCTTTATTAACGTCTTAGACGAAGGGTCAGAAGGCACGATCATCAAGTTTGCAGATGACACCAAACTGGGAGGGATAGCTAACACTCCAGAAGACAGGAGCAGAATTCAAAACGATCTTGACAGACTAGAGAGATGGGCCGAAACTCACAAAATGAAGTTCAACAGGGACAAATACAAGATACTTCACTTCGGCAGAAAAAATGGAAATCAAAGATACAGAATGGGGGACGATGCCTGGCTTGACAGCAGTGTGTGCGAAAAAGACCTTGGAGTCCTCGTGGACAAGAAGTTAAACATGAGCCAACAATGTGATGCAGCAGCTAAAAAAGCCAATGGGATTCTGTCCTGCATCAATAGGGGAATAGCGTCTAGATCCAGGGAAGTTATGCTGCCCCTCTATTCTGCCTTGGTCAGACCACACCTGGAATCACACTGTGTCCAATTCTGGGCACCACAGTTGAAGGGAGATGTTGACAAGCTGGAAAGCGTCCAGAGGAGGGCGACTAAAATGATCCAGGGTCTGGAGAACAAGCCCTATGAGGAGCGGCTTAAAGAGCTGGGCATGTTTAGCCTGCAGAAGAGAAGGCTGAGAGGAGACATGATAGCCATGTACAAATACGTGAAGGGAAGTCATAGGGAGGAGGGAGCAAGCTTGTTTTCTGCTGCCCTGCAGACTAGGACGCAATGGAACAAGGGCTTCAAACTACAGGAAAGGAGATTCCACCTGAACATCAGGAAGAACTTCCTCACAGTGAGAAGGGCTGTTCGACAGTGGAACTCTCTCCCCCGGACTGTGGTGGAGGCTCCTTCCTTGGAGGCTTTTAAGCAGAGGATGGATGGCCATCTGTCGGGGGTGCTTTGAATGCGACTTCCTGCTTCTTGGCAGGGGGTTGGACTGGATGGCCCATGAGGTCTCTTCCAGCTCTACTATTCTATGATTCTATGATTCTATGATTCTAAATGGAAGCAAACCAACACATAATTTAAGTGACAGGGGAGGAATTTTGGCATCTCTAGTTTTCACAGAGCTTGGTAGTGTTCTGCTTTGAACTCCTGTAAAGCCACAACCCTTGACCACAGCAGGCCTGAGAGAAGGAGAACGAAGAAAACAAGTGTGTGAATTAGAAATAGAGCAAAGGAAGAATGTTGGATTTCTACAACATTGCATAAGGAGAAGACCCATGATTTAGCAACAGCTTGGATGCAAGGAGCAAATGAGAAGACAAACAAGCTGTTCCTATTTCTGCTTTTTCCTAACTGATTGTGTTTATCAGTATTCAGTAAACAGTTGGGTTCTGGTTTAAATGTGCTAGAAATGTTTGTCATTGGTAGCTGAGCATAAGTGAATCTTGAAAGAAAAGAAGATAAGAATCATGGGGAGAAGTGTGTGTGTTTGTTATTGAAATGACATAAAGTTTCAGCCCATGTCCCTGAAGTTTGACTTCAAAAGAGAATTTTTCTGAGAAGAGGAGCCACACAGTGCAAGATCTCACACCTTCCTGGCCTCCCAGAAGCCCAGAGAAGGAGATGAGCCAAGAGAAAGAGAGGATGTCATGCCTGGAGAACAAAAACAGTAACAGGGAGAATGCAATACTTCAGGGATGAAGTCAGCTGCTCAAGGAATGCCAGATTTCAGGCAGTCTCTGTCTTAAGGGTAAATGTTGAAAAATAAAATTCCAAAAGTTGTATAAACCTAAGTCGGGATTGGCTTCAGCCGTGGGTGCTCGGCATGCGGAAAGACGTCTGAAGGATCTCCTGACAGGAGAGAGCATGAGAGCGGAGGGAGAGGGTGCGCTACAACACAGAGAGAATCCCCTGTTTGTGGCTGAGTGGTGCTTTGTGGGCCTGTTGTTGTTGTTGTTGTTTCTATCCCATTTTATCCCTCTTAAAAAGACACTAATAACAGTACAACACAATACATTTAATTATCCCGTGGAAGTGACCTAAACCAGTGGTTTTCAACCTGGGATCCCCAGATATTTTTGGCCTACAACTTCCAGAAATCCCAGCCAGTTTTCTAGCTGTTAGGATTTCTGGGAGTTGAAGGCCAAAAACATCTGGGGACCCTAGGTCAGTGATGGCCAACCTGTGACACGCGTATCAGCACTGACACGCCTAGCCATTTTTGCTGACACGCTGCCGCATGCAGATTGATTGGATGACTATGTCTTTTGTGGCCAAATTTGGTGTGATTTGGTCCAGTGGTTTTGTTGTTTACTCCATGGGAATTATGCACATTACATTTATATATATATACACACACACACACATACAGTAGAGTCTCATTAATCCAAGCCTCGCTTATCCAAGCCTCTAGATAATCCAAGCCATTTTTATAGTCAATGTTTTCAATATATCGTGATATTTTGGTGCTAAATTTGTAAATACAGTAATTACAACATAACATTACTGCGTATTAAACTACTTTTTCTGTCAAATTTGTTGTGTAACATGAAGTTTTGGTGCTTAATTTGTAAAATCATAACCTAATTTGATGTTTAGTAGGCTTTTCCTTAATCCCTCCTTATCATCCAAGATATTCGCTTATCCAAGCTTCTGCCAGCCCGTTTAGCTTGGATAAGTGAGACTCTACTGTGTGTGTGTGTGTGTGTGTGTGTGTGTGTGTATGTGTGTGTGTGTGTGTGTGTATGTGTATATAATTAATTATAGCATTCTATTATTATTGTAGTATACTATCATATTATTACCATTATATTATTACCATTATTATTATTATTATTATTATTATTATTATTATTGTATTATTCATGACTACATTGAAACTAGAATAGAGAGAAATCAGTGTGGAAACTGCAAGAGGTACCATAGATGGTTTGTACATGGAAATAATGGTAGTAAATAGTTTTTGATTTATTAAATACAGTTATATATTACAATTATTTATTTTAGTTATTTAAACTATACATATTGCGAAATTATGGTTTTTTCCCCCTCAAAGTGCATCACCCAAATCATGCTAGGTTTTTTGGTGAATTTTGACACACCAAGTGCAAAAGGTTGCCCATCACTGCTCTAGGTTGAAAACCACTGACCCTGGTTCCTGAACATACCAGTGACAGCCAGTGACCACGTTTCCACTTTGGCCAAACTGGTTGAAGAGTGGCAGATCTTTCACTCTTTGTGAGCCAACCTCTTTCATTTGGCTTTAGCTAGGAGCTTCTGCATTGCATCAGCTTGACAGCTTCACTTGATCTCTGTCTTGTGTGGATGAAATTGTGGCAGCGTTTGGATATCCGGCAGGATTAATTCCACTGGTGAGATTTATAGTTCATAAGGAGATTGAAGCAAATTTTGAAGCTGCTTCTGGGAGGTGAGGACTATGAACCCTTAAGGACTTATTCCCTTTAGACCAGGCCTGGGCAAACTTGGGCCCTCCAGGTGTTTTGGACTTCAACTTCCACAATTCCTAACAGCCGGTAGGCTGTTAGGAATTGTGGAAGTTGGAGTCCAAAACACCTGGAGGGCCCAAGTTTGCCCATGCCTGCCTTAAACTTTTAAAGGATTTGTGAAATGGCAGAAGATCTAGGATTTGCAGGTGGACAAATGAGAAAAAATTGAGACATAATTTTGCTTCTAACTCTGTGAAAAAGTAGTAGCAAGACAGGATTTGAGATGTATACCCAAAAAAAAAAGAGCATGTAGAGAAAGTGTGAATAAGTTTGTTGAGTTGATGGATTTTCATAAAAAGAAAAGAGTAAGGAGAATGAATTCTTATCACTGCATGCTTCTTAGCCACCTTATTCCCAACTCTTAACAGCTTTGAAGGCAGTGTATGTGAAACCTCGCAGTTCCTTGGAGCTGTTCTTAATAAGAATAACCCCTGCCTCTTTTGTTTCCTAGGTGGCCATAATGTCACAATTTCGCTGCAGTCGAGGACCGGACACACGCACATGCCGTCGGTGGTTGGAGTGCTGGTCTTCACCCAGTTCTGGTTCTGGTTTCCTCTCTCGCACTTCTTGTCCCTGGCTTTCACCCCGACCTGTGTCATCGGCCTGAACAAGGACCTCAAGGTATGTGCTCTGAGAACTGAAATGGTCAAGATACTTCTACTCATTCAGTTTCTGGTTCAGGACATCTTGCCAAACAATTGGTTTTGGGTCAGCCTTGTGTCATCTTGTAACCATGGAATATTACTCTTTTCCTCTACCCTGTTTCCCCGAAAATAAGACATCCTCAGAAAATAAGACCTAGTAGAGGTTTTGCTGAATTGCTAAATATAAGGCCTCCCTCAAAAGTAAGACCTAGAAAAGTTTGTGTTTGGAAAAGTGTCTGCCAAACAGAACACCAGAGAATGTAGGATCGGTAAATGTATGTATCATAGATTGTTGTACATAGAAATAATGGTAGTAACAAGAAATTCTTGATAGGATTCACAGTTTTTCTGGTTATGCTGGTTTGTGATGACAGCTACTGTACAGTATAAAATAAATGTTCAATTTTTTTGTTCAACGATAAATGTGTATTCTTCTTCATGGAAAATAAGACATCCCCTGAAAATAAGACCTAGCACATCTTCGGGAGCAAAAATTAATATAAGACACTGTCTTATTTTCAGGGAAACAAGGTACCTGGCATTTCCACTTTCAGGAGTTGTGGCTTCATTGCCAAGCATAGTGACATATCTATTGTGTGTGGAAGTTCCAGTCTCAATTCCTAGAGGCTTCCTCCACCTCCATGTCTTCTGTATAACCTTTTGTAATCAAATATGTGGAGTGCTTAGATGCTGTTTGGTTCCTGTGTGCATCTGCAGTAAGCACAGCATCACGTTGGTGTTCAGAAAGGTTAACTTCTTCAACTTCCTGCTCAAAGAGGATGTTGTGCTTCTAGTTATGGAAAGCTATATTGGGGTTTTTGTGGGGGACATTTCTCGGTCACATTACAAAATTGCAAATCATCATGTCCAAGGCAGATAACTCAAAAAGTCAAGTTGAGGTAACGTTTATTTATTTATTTATTTATTTACAGTATTTATATTTCGCCCTTCTCACCCCGAAGGGGACTCCGGGCAGATTACAATGAACACATATATGGCAAACATTTAATGCCAACAGACAAACAACATATATAGACAGACACAGAGGCATTTAACCATTTTTTTTCCAGCTTCACGATCAGCAGCCTCTCGGTCAGCAGTGATTTATTGCAGCTGGTTACTAGCCAGCTGCGCCACAGCCCGGCCCAGTTGCAAAGTTTACTTCTCTCTAGTAAAGCTAGGTTGGAATGCATGCTGAGCAAAGTCCAGAATTATTTGCTTTGCCACCCTGAGCAATGGAAGGTGGTTTCCCTCAGTGGCAATTGAGAATAAGTGATTTGCCATCTTGGAGAGCAGAGATAATTTATTTTGGATACGTTAGCGAGTCATTTGCATAGCTTACTTAATACCACCTTCAAAATACAGTCCTCTGCCTTGAACCTTGTAACAGATAAATCAGGCCTTCATAACTTCTTCTTACTGGCAGTTATGGGGCCAATTATCTTGAGCAAAATCCTGTAATGTATTAACAAACCTGGCTAGCCTGCCTTCTTGCGAGAATTCTGTGTCTCCACGTGGCACTTTGCTTTGCTTTCAGGTCTTATGAAGGATGGAGGGGGAAATGGTTTGAAAGCCAAACTCTGCCAAGAGAAAAACACAGTTCTCAAAACATCTATGCTTACTGAAGTGCCCCAAGTATGTTTTAAGAACATTAAAATCTCAAAGTGAAGCTTATGAGATTGTGGCAGATCCAGAACGCTGCATGCAGCAGTGCGGTTCCTCCTAAGCTTAGTTTAGAATTATTTCACCCTTTTATGCATTGTCTTTGCAACAAATTAGGGCTAGGACCTTGGTTTGTGTTTTAAACTTAGCATATTCAGGATACCAAATTTGGTGCCCGGTGCCCAATTGATTGCTTTCTGTGTGCCCAACCCTGCTTTACTTCTAGTTGGCTTGTCCAGTTCGTAGCTTGAAATATAAAAAGCCAGGAAACTAAACAGAGAGTAAACAATCCGGCCGTACCGTGCGGGAGCTAGAGAAAGCAAAGATGCCTCGCCAGGCTAAATTGCCTGCTAATGGAATAATGATGCTCCAGAGGAACACGCACTCCTGCTGATGACTCCAGCGCTTCCGGAGAGTGCTGGAGGAAGCGTTTCTGTCTTACGTGATTTGTATGCGTCTCCCCACAAGCACACGCCGCATGAGTTCTGTCTCAAGCCGCTTAACCCTCCGAACTGTCTTCCTTTTGCAGATGCCCAAAGTGCAATACAGATCTAACGTCAAGCCCTCCACCTTTGCCTACCCAGCCCCTTTGGAGGTGCCCAAGGAGAAGGAGAAGGAAAAGGTGGGTTTACCACTGGCAAGGTTTGCCTCTGGCATTGACAAAAACTCTGCAACCAGCTGGAGCTTTGTAGGCCAACAGAAAAAGTCCTTTCGTTGTTGTTTGACCTCCCTGTTCTAAGATAAAAACTCAGATATGGCCCTGTTTTGCTGAGTGGAACCTAAAGTTCCAAGGGGGAATTATAGTATGTTTCTCCTCTCATTTCCCCCCAGGACTCACTGCTGAGCCTCCTCCACAGCAGCCATTGAGTGGCATGTGGAGAGTTTTTTTTTCTTCATGTCAGGAGCAACTTGAGTTGCTTCTGGAGTGAGAGAATTGGCTGTCTGCAAGGACGTTGCCCAGGGGATGCCCCGATGTTTTGATGTTTTTACCATCCTTGTAGGAGGCTTCTCTCATGTCCCTGCATGGAGCTGGAGCTGATAGAGGGAGCTCATCCACGCTCTCCCCGGGTGCAATTCAAACCTGGCAGCCTTCAGGTCAGCAACCCAACCTTCAAGTCACGAGTAGAGAGTGGAGAGTGAAGGGCACTGTCTGGTTACATCTGTGTAGCCAGGAGCAGAACTATGACATCATTTGCACCTCAAGTGGAGGTCTCAGCTAATGATGTCATTGGACTGTTTCTGCCTGTGGAGATGCAGTTTTTCTGACCAATGCTTCCCTGACCCTCCCCATTGAATGACCATGGAGGGAGGCGACCAGAGTGAAAGGGTGAGACAGAAGTGGGCATTCATGGTTGGAGAGGGAGGAGAAGAACTATACTAAGCCCTGCAGGGACCGAAACCAAACATACACAAGCATGCATTCCATTTACTCTTGTGTATGTCACTAACAGGAGAGCATCCATTACATAGAACCAAACCAATGCTTACAGGAAAAGGGTGTGCATGATGGGTAGTGGAAGCAGCCAACCCTGAATCCTTGATGAGTGGCCCTCACATTCCAAACATCATAGAAGACCCTAGGTCAGTGATGGCCAACCTATGACACGTGTGTCAGCATTGACACATCTAGTCATTTTTGCTGACACGCTGCCGCATGCAGATTGGATGGCTAATGCCTTTTGTGGCCAAATTTGGTGTGATTTAGTCCAGTGGTTTTGTTGTTTACTCCATGGGAATTATGCACATTACGTTTATATAGATAGATAGATTATTATTATATCATTCTATTAATATTCTATTATTATTATAGTATATTATCATATTATTACTATTATATTATTATTATATTATTCATTATTCATGACTACATTAAAACTAGAATAGAGAGAAATCAGTGTGGAAACTGCAAGAGGTACCATAGATTGTTGTACATGGAAATAATGGTAGTACAGTAGAGTCTCACTTATCCAAGCCTTGCTTATCCAAGCTTCTGGATAATCCAAGCCATTTTTGTAGTCAATATTTTCAATATATCATGATATTTTGGTGCTAAATTCGTAAATACAGTAATTACAACATAACATTACTGCCTATTGAACTACTTTTTCTGTCAAATTTGTTGTATAACATGATGTTTTGGTGCTTAATTTGTAAAACCATAATCTAATTTGATGTTTAATAGGCTTTTCCTTAATCCCTCCTTATTATCCAAGATATTCGCTTATCCAAGCTTCTGCCGGCCCGTTTAGCTTGGATAAGTGAGATTCTACTGTAAATAGTTTTTGATTTATTAAATACAGTTATATATTACAATTATACATTTTTGTTATTTAAACTATACATATTGTGAAATTGTGGTTTTTTTCTCAAAGTGACACACCACCCAAGTCATGCTAGGTTTTTTGGTGAATTTTGACACACCAAGCGCAAAAGCTTGCCGATCATTGCCCTAGGTGCCATCTAGTCCAACCTTTTTCCTGCAAACATATTTTAATTTGTGTTTCTAATGTGTATATTTGCTTCTGTAATTTAATCTGTCATTTCCTCCTTCAGTTGGTAGGGAGAGGTGAGATGATGGTGATGATGATGATGATAGCAATTCTAGTTGTTGATATTAGTGAGCACTTGAAAGTACAATGGCCCAAACAAGCGCAGACATTTTAAGTGAGCAAGTTCAGTAATCCTGTTGGGGCAAGTCTGCCTCCGAGGCCAGTGGCCTCATCCTGGCCCCATCTTTTCCTTGTCCTGATCCGGCTGTAATTGAGCATCCCCATGGCCTGTCCCTCTCAGCACTCTTAATTGGCTTTTTTGTTGTTGTGATGCCTCAGGTTTCCACTGCTGTGCTGTCAATCACCGCAAAGGCTAAGAAGAAGGAGAAAGAAAAGGAAAAAGAGAAGAAGGAGGAGGAGAAAATGGAAGTGGTAAGTCTCTAACCTCTCAGCGCCTCTGTGATATCTTCCAGGAATGCTCTGGTTGAGAATACAAGCGGGATCCATGAGGTCATCCCACCCAGCTTCTGGCACTGAGCAATCTCGCTCCTCTCTCTGTGGTTCTTTAGGCATTTAATAATGATCTCGGAGCCTGCTCAGTATCAGTCAACAGGGGAACACCATTAAATTATCACTATATTAAATCAACGCTGTCCTATTACCCAAGAAAGGCATACAAGACAACCTCTTGGCAAGCACCTTGAAGGCCTCTGGGAGCAGGGGCAGGATTTCCTCCTCCTTGAAGCTCCTCCTGGAAGCAGTGCTAACAGCCAAGAGCCGTTCTTCTTCCTGCCAAGATTAGTTCTTCTGCCAGCTGCTGACATTTCGCAAGAAGAAACAGACCTGACATCAGTCACTCATCCCTGTTATTACAGTTTTGATTACTGTCAAGTGCTCCACTTAGGGCTGCCTTTAAAGATGGCTCAGAAATTTGTATTGCTCCACATTACAGCTACCAGTTCAAAAGCCTAAGGTCAGTGATACAGATTTCCAGCCTCAACTCTCTAAAGTTATTAGTTGTGAACCTTTAAAAAGCCCTTAAAAGACTAGGACAGAGTGGGTCACATTTGAGGGTCCGGGGTCCCTTTTCATCTTCCTCCAAAGTCTTGGCAGACCATACCCCTTCCAGCCTCTCATCAAAATGTTAGGAGGGAGACACATAGGATTTTAAGAATTTGAAAGGACTCCAAGAACAGTCTAGTCCAGAAATATACAATTACAGCTCTCTTGAAGGATAACTGTCCAAGGTCTTCTTATAGATGCTCAAACGTGGAGAATCCACTACTCTTGGAGGCAGTTTGTTCCACTGTTGAACAGCTTGTACAGTAATGCTTTGGAAGGTTCTTTTTTTCTTGTTAATTTTAATGGATTAAAATCGGACACATTGGCACTGACCTCCTCTGACTTAGGTCAGTTCTGAACGGGAATACTAGAAACTGGTTTCACTTGTGCAAAGCAGATTGACTTCTGCTGAACCAGTTTGATTGGACAACCGCAGAAGATGGCCTCAAACCAGTTCCAGAACCTGCAGAGAATGCCATTTCTTTCCAACTCTTCCACAAGAAAGTGCATGTGCATGTCAGTGGAGTACTTTGGGTGTCCGCACTGTGATTCATATTCTATTGAGTCACTTTTGCCGTGTGATGTGGTTTACACTAAAGTGTGCTGATGCCCCTCATGGGCTCTATTTTGAAATAATGGCATTGTGCAGCTGTGCAATTTTGAAGCTGAACCCAAACTGCATTAAATGGTCAGTGTAGATGGGGCCCTAGTCCTCGGAGAACCTAATCCTGGTTCCATCTTCTACATGACATCCCTTCTAATATATCAATATAGCTATCATGTCACTTTTTTGTCTTCTCTAAGCTAAACATACCCAGCTCCCTAAGTCGTTCCTAAGTCATAAGTCATTTTGGCATGGTTTCCAGAATATTTAACACATTGGTCACTGTTGTCTGGACACATTCTGGCTTATCAGTATGGTTCTTGAACTGAGGTGGATACAATACTACAAGTGAGATCTGATCCGAGCAGAACAGTGTCACTACTACTTCCCTTGACCTTGAAATGCATTGGCTTTTTTGGCTTCCTCATCATACTGTTGGCTTTTAATTTGTGCTCTATACCGATCCCTACATATTTTTCATATCGACTCCTTTTCAAGCCTGGTGGCACACATCCTATGTGCATTTCATTTTTTTGCCTAAATCTGGTAGTTTACATTTATTTATCTTTGTTAACATTCGTTTTGTTAGTTTTGGCCCAGTTCTCCAATCCGTCAAGATAATTTGGAATTCTAATCCTGTCCTCGGAGGTATTCGCTCCTCTGCCTCATTTGGTGTCGTTTGCAAATAAGCATGGCTTCCGTTCCATCACGGAAGTCATTTATAATGATGTTAGACAACACTACTGCGTCCATGACAGAACCTGAGGCACCCCACTTGTCCCTTTCTCTCAAGGGGAAAAGCAACTATTGACTCAGTGTGTCAGCCAGTCACAAATCCAACTAACCGTAACAATGTCTAGCACAGGCATGGGCAAATATTGACCCTCCAGGAGTTTTGGACTTTAGCTCCCACAATTCCTAACAGCTGGTAGGCTGTTAGGAATTGTGGGACTTGAAGTCCAAAACACTAGAAGGGCCCAAGTTTGTCCATGCCTGGTCTAGCACACAATTCTGTGATGAGACTGTGATGAGAATTGGTAAAAGCCTTATTGAAATCAAGATGCACAGCATTCACAATGCTTCTGTTCCACCAAATTTATAATTTTTACATAAAAGAGAGAGAGATGAGATTAGTTTGGCATGACTTGTTTTTGAGGAACTCATACTTGCTCTTAGTATTGGTTTTTAGTGTTAGCCGCTTTAGGTCTCCTTAGGTAATAATAATAATAATAATAATAATAATAATAATAATAATAATAATAATAATAATACCTTTATTTTTGTATGCCGCCACCATCTCTCCGTGGGGACTCGGAGCGGCTCACACGGGGACAAGCCCAGTCCAGCCCAGGTAGATCAAAAGCACAATGTAAATATAACAACAACAAAACAACAACAATAACAACATTCCTTTTCAAGTGCACATAGACTGGCTGCTTAATTATGTATTCTAGAACCTCTCTTGATATTGACATCTTTGCAGTGGGATTTGAATACCTGATAGACTTTTCAGGTTCTGTACACAATTCCATTTTCTTTTTTCTTTCCAGGTTACATTTCAGTGATAGGATTGGCCCTTTTGTGGGGTGAATGTTCAGTCTGTCCTATTAGAGTTGTTACTCATCTGCTTTTTGTATCCCTTCCTAACGTTACTTCTTTTAGGGCGATCATACTGACGTCTTGTCATGGTACGATTCATTCCATCTAATTTTGTACTGAAATTCCAACTATTTTTATGCCTCACAGCGAAGGAGCCCTTTCCCACAGGCTTACCGAATGAGCAGCTTCTTTCATGAGTAATAAATCTGCCATCTCCTGCATTCATTTGCCTCCTATATAAAAAGTTTGCTTTGACATTGAGGCAAAGGTAGAGAAATCTTACCTTTAGCTGCTGGTTTGTTTTTAAGGATGATGACTCTGCATTCTGAGTCAGCACTAAATGAGATTTACAATTGAGAGAAGATGATTTTGGGATTGCTTATTCTGACTTCCTCTGAAGCTGGCTGTCTCAGAATGAATTCAGTGCTTCCAGCAATGACACGGTCGGATCTGAGCCGAAGCCGTTTATCCCAGGAGCCCTTCTTCCTGTTTCGCCTCACACGCAGGAAGCGATCTGATTTGCAGCGGCCGACTGTGGTGTCTGGAATCCGTCAGGCGTGGAGCGGGAGACAGAGGATCCGCTATGGCAGCGCCAGCCCTGCTCTCGGTTCCTGGCCCTGGTTTGTTCCTCCCAGTCTCCGGCCCCACTTTGGGGCCCACAGAAACCCCACAGTTCAAACAAAACACCACACCCTTGACCCTCGCTGAAAAAAGAAGCAAGGAAATGGCCACAAACAAACAAGGGCAGTTTTGAACAGTAGTTTGGGGGCAGAATTATAGGATTGGATCAGAGAAACAGTCATAACAGTCTGAAGAAAAGGGACACTGAAGATCTGCAAACACTTAGAAACAAATGCAGTCATTGCTAATAGTCAACACGGATTTACCAAAAACAAGTCATGCCAGACTAATCTGATCTCTTTTTTCGATAGAGTTACGAGTTGGGTCGATACAGGGAATGCTGTGGATGTAGCGTACCTGGATTTCAGTAAGGCCTTCGACAAAGTCCCCCACGACCTTCTGGCAAACAAACTAGTAAAATGTAGGATAGACAAAATTATGGTTAGGTGGATCTGTAATTGGCTAAGCGAACGAACCCAAAGGGTGATTCTCACCAATGCGTCGTCTTCATCTTGGAAAGAAGTCACGAGTGGAGTGCCACAAGCAGGGCTCCGTCCTGGGCCCGGTTCTGTTCAACATCTTTATTAACGACTTAGACGAAGGGTTAGAAGGCACGATCATCAAGTTTGCAGACGACACAAAACTGGGAGGGATAGCTAACACTCCAGAAGACAGGAGCAGAATTCAAAACGATCTGGACAGACTAGAGAGATGGGCCGAAACTAACAAAATGAAGCTCAACAGGGACAAATACAAGATACTTCATTTCGGCAGAAAGAATGGAAATCAAAGATACAGAATGGGGGACGATGCCTGGCTAGACAACAGTACATGTGAAAAAGATCTTGGAGTCCTCGTGGACAACAAGTTAAACATGAGCCAGCAATGTGATGCGGCTGCTAAGAAAGCCAATGGGATTCTGTCCTACATCAATAGGGGAATAGCATCTAGATCCAGGGAAGTCATGCTACCCCTTATTCAATTCTGCCTTGGTCAGACCACACCTGGAATCACAGATGTTGACAAGCTGGAATGTGTCCAGAGGAGGGCGACTAAAATGATCAAAGGTCTGGAGAACAAGCCCTATGAGGAGCAGCTTAAAGAACTGGGCATGTTTAGCCTGCAGAAGAGAAGGCTGAGAGGAGACATGATAGCCATGTACAAATATGTGAGGGGAAGTCATAGGGAGGAGGGAGCAAGCTTGTTTTCTGCTGCCCTGCAGACTAGGACGCAAGGGAACAACGGCTTCAAACTACAGGAAAGGAGATTCCACCTGAACATTAGGAAGAACTTCCTCACTGTGAGAAAGGCTGTTCAGCAGTGGAACTCTCTCCCCCGGACTGTGGTGGAGGCTCCTTCCTTGGAGGCTTTTAAGCAGAGGCTGGATGGCCATCTGTCGGGGGTGCTTTGAATGCGATTTCCTGCTTCTTAGCAGGGGGTTGGACTGGATGGCCCGTGAGGTCTCTTCCAACTCTACTATTCTATGATTCTATGATTCTATCTCTTGCCTGTGAGCCCATTGAGACCTACAGCTGGCACTTAGGACAGGAGATGAAGTCAGTAGGGGTAATATATACTGTATTTGCTTGAATCTTAACGCTCTCCTTTTTTGGCTAAATCACCTTGCCAAAATTAGGGTGTGCATTAGATTTGCATAATACAGTAGAGTCTCACTTATCCAACATTCACTTATCCAACGTTCTGGATTATCCAACACAGTTTGCCTCCTGCCTGGATCCACAGCTGTTTCTCTAGGCAGCAAGGACTGACCTTTTAGGGATTTAATTTCCGAAAATGTTGTTGCTGTAAGTTCATTTTATGCAATTCTATCTTTATTTGTAGTCAATTTGTTAGTAGCCAATTTTTTAAAGTCAATGTTTTGGTGCTAAATTCGTAAATACAGTAGTTACTACAGAGTGTTACTGTGTATTGAACTGCTTTTTCTGATGATTTGTTTCAAAACATGATGTTTTGGTGCTTAATTTGTAAAATCCTAATGTCATTTGATGTTTAATAGGCCTTTTCTTAATCCCTCCTTATCATCCAACATTTTTGCTTATCCAACCTTCTGCTGGCCCGTTTATCTTGGATAAGTGACAGACTACTGTACAGTAATTTTAGTGCTGAGCTAAAGCAATTGGGGAATTTGCTTCAGGAGCTCCTATTTGAAGGACCCTATTTCTAATTTAGTGGCTAGGACTCAATGCTATGCAATACTGGGATTTGTAGTTTGGTTTTTTAAATTGTGTCAGAAGCGAATTTAGAATATGCTGCATGTTGCTTCTGGTGTGAGAGAATCGGCCGTCAACAGAGATGTTGCCCAGGGGATGCCCAGATGTGTTACCATCCTGTGTGAGGCTTCTCTCATGTCCCCACATGGGAAGCTGGGGCTGACAGACTGGAACTCACCCCGTCTTGCGGATTTGAGCCGCCGACCTTCATATCTTCAGGTGAGCAGTTCATCCAGCACAAGAGTTTAACCCATTGCACCACTGCGACTCCTTTGTAGTTTGGTGAAGCTCTAGGATTTTTGGTGGAGAAGGACCAAGACTGTGTAAAACCACAGCCACCATGACTCCATAGCACTGAACAAAGGCAGTTAAAATGTATTCATTCTACAGAATAGATGCACCCCAATGTTTTATTTTCCATTGATAGAAGCTTTAGTGTAACACCTTTGTTTTTAAAGAAGGAATCCTAAGCATGCAGCACCTATAATGATCATATTACAAAGAGTGAACCTTTTGCCATTGCACATTATATTTGTCAGCAAATACCTTTTTTGTTTCAGAGTTTTGAAAATTGAGTTGTGCATTAGATTTGATGGTGCATTAGACTCGAGTAAATACGGGTAGTTTTGGAATAGAGAGGTAGAAATTGTGGCACTTAGGAAGACCTGGAAGTGCTTTTGCTCCCACATAACCCCCTCAGTGCTTGCTTTTGGACTATAACTATCAGGATTTGTACTCCAAAAAAGAAACCTTTCCAAGCTCAGTGAACAGAGCCAGATACTGATATCACTAAAGTGTTGAGGCTAAGTTTATGATTGCTCTAAAGCCTCTCAATGAGTTCATGGCGGATGGAAAACTCAAACCTCAGAGCCTCCTTGTCTCCCATTTCTCAGCTGCACCATCTATCCTGATCTTCTTATGGGTTTGGTTCTGGCTGGATGGCCATGATGATACAGATTCTGCTTCTCCTTCCCGACTCTTAGGGAATGCAAAGCTGCCTGTCAGAATAAGTGGCATATATGAGAAGAAGTAGGAGAGAAAGCATGACACAGACCTCGAGGTATTTAAACAAAAAGGTTTGCATCACAATCTGAAGTAGTTGGAGTCATCCTCAAAAGACAATGTCAGCTAGTTTCTCCTTGCTATTATCTTTGGAGACAGCTTTAGAGAGGGAACTTGCATGTCCATAAAAACCAACTGGATGCCAACCATAATTTTATGTGGTCCAGGCCACATTCAATTTCTGGGCTCTAAAACTGTCTGTAAAGATGGCAGCAATGGGAGAGGGAGGGCAGAACCTCATCATATGCTGGAGATAATAGCTCAAATGTTATAGGACGACCTGGACGAATACTAGGTGTGATTCCCTGGCCAGGAATATGTCAGAGTGTGACAGAAGCTTTGAAGCTTTAGAGCACAGAAGAATGGACACTTTGAGACTTCAGTAAAAGCAAACATATAGCTTTACTGAGTAGAGCAAATATACAGCACACACTAGCATTGACATCCAACCTAACAGACAGAAACAAGACAAAAGACACTGAAGTAAAAGGAACAAACGAAATCTTATCTCTGAATCCTCCCTACACGTTCCAGGCACACTCAGGGTCACATCTTCACAGTTCATTAGCGGCTTGACTGATTAACCCTTTCAGTGTCAATACACTCTCTGCTGATGCGATCAGGTTACATTCACAAGCATTTAAACATTCACATTACACTAATCTTACATTAACAGAATAATAAGAGACTTCATGATGGATGGGAATTTCTTAAAAGTCATATATTAAAGGCACATATGGTTCCAATGATGAAGAAAACTTGTAAACCAGAATGGATGTCTAAAGAACTTTCAACTGAGCTAAGATTTAAAAAGGATATATGCAAGAATGTGAAAAAAGCTAGAACTTAATAAAGACGCATTCAAACATATCTATAGCAATTGTAAAGGAAAAGACAGGCTCAGAAGAGGCTTAGGCTTGCTAGAGAGGCTAAAATCAACAAAAAGGACTATAACACACACACATACACACACACACACCTGAAATGGTAGAGCTCTTGTTTAGACAAGATGGTAAAATGCTAATGGGACAGAGAAAAGGCAGAACTTCCCAACACCTTCTTTTCCTCAGTCTTCTCCCAAAGGATAACTGGTGCTCAAGGGGAAAATGGAGCAGATGTTGCAATAGAGGAAATACAACACAGCAGAGGGGGAAAGGTAGGACAGCAATACCTGGACACTGTAAGTGGATTCTACACTCCCAAGGCCTTCTGAATTACATTCACGGTTATTAGAAAAAAACAACTGGCAATAGTTTTTGAGAATTACTGGAGAACTGGAGTAGTTCCAACAGACTGGAAAAGGACAGATGTTGTCCCCATCTCCAAAAAGAGGGAAAAAGAGGACCCAAACAATTACACACAGTCAGCCTGACATCAAGACTAGAAAAGATTCTAAATTAGATCATTAAACACACAGCCTGTCAACACTTAGAAAGAAAGGGTGTGATAACTAAAAGTCAACATTGGTTTCTCAAAAATACTTCAGAGGACAGATCCAAATCCAAAATGAACCGATTAGAGAGCTTGGCTGTAACTCACAAAACTGCGATACTTTCAGTAGGCAGAAATGTAAGGGAAAAAAGAAATGTAAGGGAAAAGGTGTAACTGCTCTACATGCTGTTGCAAGTCCTTATATGGTGCATAATTGGTGGTGCATTAAGGGAAATAGAGCACAGCAGAGGAGAAAAGGTAGGACAGCAATACCTGGTCGCTGTAAATGAACCCAACTCTCCAAGGCCTGATGAACTACATCCTAGGCTATTAAAAGAACACCTGGCAGTTGTTTATGAGAATTCCATACTATAATTATACCTATATTGTAGAAATTAATTACCTAAACAAATAAATAAAGAGTAACTGCTCCTCTGTGCCTTCGATGTACCACTTGATTCACTGGGATTGCGGAAGCATTAGTCTCTTTTGTACATGTTTCACTGGTTGCACATTGTGCGTATTCAGCAGAAGAGTGGCCTACTGCAGCTGCCTAACTGCAGGAGTGTAGACTTATTGTACACATAAAGTGGGATCTCAGCTTGTATTGCGACCCATTAGGCATCCCTTCCACTCTTTTATTTTAATTTTTTAAATTGCAGTTATAGAGAGAGCACCTGGACAGTGTGCTCATATGGAATGACAACAGCCTTGTGCCCACATGTTTCTCCATTGCTGTTGGTGCTGCACTCCTGGTCGCCACGTGCAGTCTATGTGCCTTAGGAGCAGACTGGCTGTACATGAGGCAGAGAAAGGGAGGAATGTGGGAAAGGTTCAACCAGAACTGAGAGTTGGCCCATCAGAAATGTATTTGCCCTATCAAAAATGTCTCTGCTCCATTTCAGAGTTGGGCCAAAGCTAATAAAATGAACTTTCATAAAATGGAACACTTTGGCAGAAAAGAGATGAATTGCACAGATATAGGATGGGTGACATCAGGCTTGGAAACAGTCCTTGTGAAAGGGATTTAGGAGTTTTAGAAGATCCAAAGTGAACTTGAGTCAACAGTGTGATGCCACAGCTAGGAAAGCTAATGTGAAGTGTGTCTAGATCAAGGGAAGTCATAGTTCCACTCTGTTCCTCTGTGGTCAGGCATTTTGGGCAAAGCAATTCAAGAACGACATTGATCAGCTGGAAAGTGTCCAGAGAAAGGTGGCCAAAATAGTCAAAGGTCTGGAAGCCAAGTCCTACAAGGAGTGGCTTAGGGAGCTGGGGATGTTTAGCTTGGAGAATAGGCTGAGAGAAGGGGACATGAGAGCCATGTTTAAATATTGGAAAGGAAGCAACAAGCTTGGGTTCCTTTGCTCCAGAGAGTAGGACACGCATTGGAACAATGGAACAAATTGCAGGACAAGAGTGTAATGAAGTACGAATTTTGGTTTACAGATGTTATGTTTAATTGTGTGTTTATGTTTTAAAAGGGTAAGTATTACAGTTATTGCATCTCAGCACTCAAAGGCTAGTTGCCATGAAGAAGTAGGCGGAGCCAACTGCTGTTTAGTTGAAGGAGTGCAGAGTTTAAAAAAGAAAGTCAGTCTGTGCTCTGATGAGGCACAGGGAAGATTGATTCCAGGTTGATGGGATCAAGGAGACTCAATTGTTCATTTTGAGTCGGTTTTAAATAAGTTTGGTGACTTATTTAATGTAATCTGTGTCTTGGAAAGGCACAGAGGATCTGTGATAGTATATCACAGGGGTGACTGTGGTTTGAAGTCACTGGATAGTCCAAGTTTCAGACTTTGGGAACCAATCCCAGCTGGACTCACAGAGATCCATTGAAGTAATGGTTTAAAAGTGGCAGAGGAAGAAGTTTTAACTACTTTAAGTAAAAGAAGTGCTACTTTAGAGAGTTGATTCATCTCGTTCTAGTATTGTAACTGTTAGTAAGAATACCTCTAAGTGAGAAACAATATTGTAACCACTAAGCTCTGTGCCTGAATAAACTTGTTATTGTTCTTCTAACATCTAAGCCTCTGTCGCATATATTCTGCACCAAGTTATGCTACCTTTTAAAGTAAAAGGTCTCTTCCCTGAGTCTTTGGTGGTTGCATCTTTCCAAATTGGGCTTCAGTCATTATTAGCTCCTTACAAAGAGATTCTGCTTAAACATTAGGAAGAACTTTCCTGATGGGTTAGTAGTGTTGCACGGTGGTCTATGCTTTCTTTGCCTGGAAGTCCAGCAGAATAGCAAGAAAGTTCAAATCCAGAGGCTACTTGGCCGCCTGTGTCAGGAGGATTTGGTTATGTTTTATGTATGGCGGGCGGTCCAGCTGGATGACGCTTGTGGTCTCTTCCAGATCTATGATTCTTGGCAACTGTGGCAAACAAGGACCTGGGATTGGGTCCAGTCAAGGCATTGTGGAGAAGGAAACTGAGTCTGAGTACTTACTGGAAAGTATTCTTCTTTGGCTCTTGTTTTTCTTACACCCCATTTGATTTATTTCATTCCCCCTGTGCCTCAATAGGATGAAACTGAGAAGAAGGAAGAGAAGGAAAAGAAGAAAGAGCCCGAGCCGTCCTTCCAAATCCTCGACAATCCAGCCCGGGTGATGCCGGCCCAGCTCAAGGTTCTCACTATGCTGGAGAGCTGCCGATATCAGCCTTTCAAACCTGTAAGTCCAACTCTCCTTTGGCAGACCCTTTATTCTGCAGAGAAGGGATCAGCATCCATAGACAAGGAGATTGCTTAGAACCAGAAGTATTTTTTGATTTTGAATTATTATTTTTTTAATACCTGTATTTGCACATATGTACCTCATGAGATATCTTGGTGATGGGGCCCAAGTCTAAACACGAAATAAATATGTTTTATGATCACCTTATACACATTTTCTGGTGTCTGTATACACCAAATCATCAGGAAGCAAAGGTGTCACCATCTCAGCCAAATGTGGACAATTTTAGAATATTTCAGACTTATGAGTAATGGATGCTCAGCCTGTGGAATTGTTATTTATTTACAGTATTTGTATTCCGCCCTTCTCACCCCGAAGGGGACTCAGGGAGGATCACAATGTACACATACATAGCAAACATTCAATGCCATATGAACATAAAGACAGAGTCAGAGACATAGAGGCAATTTAACCTTCTCCAGCTTCCACCTTCATGAGGGTACGCTTGATTCCGGCCACAGGGGGAGCAGCTGCTTCATCATCCACTGTGACGCCGAGTCCTTGGATACTTCCTCATTCCAAACGCTGCTGAACGATTTTATGATGTAAATTAATTAAATTAGCCTCCCCACATAAGTGGTACCTAAATTTCCTACTTGATATATGCAACTATCTTTCGGGTTGCTTAGATCAACAACGAGCAGGGCTACTTTTTATTTTATGGTCGGGTGCTCATGTTGCAGAATTTCGTTTGGATGCAGGTGAAGAAAGCAGACTGACATCAGAAGTTGTCTTCAAGATAGTTTACTTTTGGCCAAGAACAGGTGACAATGTTAGCTAATGCTCAGAAAATGCAATGCCACCCCTTGCCTGTAGTGGCTTTCCAATTTATACAATTTTACAGAAGCATGAGCAGAAAGCTAACTGACAATGGAATTTGCTGACTATTATAATCCTTTTGGACATGCGTAGTTGCCTTGCAACTCCTCACATCAGGTGAAGTGTCCATAGTTTGCTCCACGTATGCACTATCCTCAGGTGACATGTTCATAGTTGATCCCACGTATGCATCATTCAGCAGCCAAATCATTACTGCAGTTTGCATGACCTTATATTGTGAGCAAAGAGCAAATGTCAGGCAACACATGTCCTGTCAACACTTTCATGGAAAAACAAGATTTTTGAGTAAGGGTCATCTAGGTAAGGGATTTTTAGGGTCTTTAAATAAAATATTCAAGAGCTGCTCCATTACTCACTCCGACACGGGCTGGCCTCGAACTCATGACCTCTTGGTCATAGTGATTTATTGCAGCTGGCTACTAACCAGCCTGCGCCCGGTATTGTATTAATATCATGTATACAATTACATCATCCATTAAAGTATGAAGTATTTAATCAGAGCTCTCCAAAACCTTATTCCATTCTCCTCCCAGCTGAGTATCCCACCTCTATTCCATCTTTTCCCTGTCTCTCTGGGGTCTTACCCTCCATCTTTCTGCTATAGTTTCCCATATCTCTGTGCAAACTCTGTTGGCGACAAGCCCCAGTTTTGTATCTTTCCTCCTTCAAAGACCACGCTTGTTGTAATTGGCTGGTTCTGGCCAGGTTTGCCCATCTCCTCCCTTCGCAGGGTGTGCTGTTCCTTTCAACAAGTAATTAAAAGTGGAGGAATCTTTCTTCATTTCGGCGCTGTGTCCTTAATCTGGAGCATTTGTGCCTCCTCTTTTCCAGCTCTCCATTGGAGGCATCATTGTCTTGAGAGACACCAGCGAGGACACAGAAGAGCTCGTGGAGCCTGTGGCGGCTCATGGGCCGAAGATCGAGGAAGAGGAGCAGGAGCCAGAGCCCCCAGAGCCCTTTGAGTACATTGATGATTAGGATGCAGGGTAAGTATGAAAGGGGCTTGAAACCTCCTCCTGGCCCAGGCATGGGCAAACCTGGGCCCTCCAGGTGTTTTGGACTTCAACTCTCACAATTCCTAACAGCCGGCAAACTTGGGCCCTCCAGGTGTTTTGGACTTCAACACCCACAATTCCTAACAGCTGGTAGGCTGTTAGGAATTGTGAGAGTTGAAGTCCAAAACACCTGGAGGGCCCAGGTTTGCCCATGCCTGATGTAAATACAGCAAGCCACATAGGCTCCCACTTTTCCTCTCTCTTTGCAGGGATGTGGCCCTCGAAGACGTTTGGCACTACGTCTGATGTGGGAAAACCTTCCCGGAGGAGGTCCCTGCTGCGGATGGCAGCGCACGGTGCATGCCCTGATGCTTCTGCGCTGGCAGGCGGTCTACATTTTATGGTTGGCAAAAATATGTGGAGGGAAAACTGTGCTCTCTTTCATGTACTCTTTAACACAAAGAAATCTGTTTTCAAAATAAAATAAAATAAAAAAGCCTCATGCAGCAGCAATTGCACTCTTTGAGTTACTCCTGCCAGGTTGTGGTGGGAATTTCCTCCCAGTGGGAGATTCAGAGAGTTGTAGTCCAACAA
This sequence comes from Anolis carolinensis, assembly GCF_035594765.1. Taxonomy (NCBI): domain Eukaryota; kingdom Metazoa; phylum Chordata; class Lepidosauria; order Squamata; family Anolidae; genus Anolis; species Anolis carolinensis. The sequence continues at coordinate 282,577,611 of NC_085843.1, read as the reverse complement.
ACAAACTTTCCCAAGGCTTGTTTTCAAAGTGGCATTATTACTTTCTTACCTGGGAGCTCTTGAGCAGTGCTAGGTCTCAAAGAAGAGACCCTGCAAGCGTGCATTTATATTCAGACAGTACCACCTTTCAGTTCACCTTTATTTCCCCTGCTCTTGGCACAGAGGGATTTGCTCCTAAGGCACTCTTGACTTACAGGCTTCCTCATGTTGGGAATCATCCTGGACTACTCAAGTCTAGATGTAGTTAGATAGATGATAGAATTAGATTGAGGGAATCCTTTCCCTGTTTCCAAAGCATGCCTAGACAGGCTTTACTGTGTTTCACTCTATCCTGTTTATGTCACATCCCTTATTTTGAAGTTAGTAGAAATGTGAATCTCTAGGGACACTAACTTCCCATTGGTCAGAATGTCTTTTATGGCCCCAATAAACTGGACCATGAGGTTGGAACCATTTTGGTTCTCTCTTCTCCCTTTGTTCTTCAAGCTAACAAGAAGCATCTCGCCATCTCTCCTGGCAAGATGTAACTATGTAGATGTTTGTTATTTTTCCTTTCTTATTTGTCAGAGTGCGCGGTTTGGATAAACACACATACAGCGGAAGATCAACGAAGAATCACTGGCACCAATAACAAGATAGCCTGTTTGGCTATCTACAAAAAGTTTACTAACCAATGGATAACTCTCAAGACGATATACACAGACAGATTGCAGAGAGGCAGAGAGAGAGAGATAACACAAGGAGCTATTTATAACCACCTCTGCTGTCTGATGCAATACACAGTTAACTCTTTACACACTTGCATAGTGGACAGCAGACAGTGCATGATGCAATCTCCAGTTCACATTGCAACACTATAATTCAATTACATTTAAACAACTCTATATACAATCATTCCCACTTCAACATTATTTTTCCTTAGAAACCAGTCTAGAGTAGACTAGACAGCTCCCAAGCCTTTCTATCTACAATGGAGTTCTTTTTACCTGAATAAATACTTTTTGAACTTTTACTGAGACTCTGCAGTCCATTGCAATCCTAAATAGACAAAGGCTTCTCTTTGCTCTCCCCGTGTAAGTAACTGTTGCATTTGAAAGCTTTTGCTTTTGCTACTCTCCTGCCTTTTGGTGGAATCTCCCCCAGAGAGGGTTAAATTGAGTCTAACCGCTCAGAGATTACCACAACACCTCATACCTCACATGCTTTTAAATTTGACTGTTGAAAGACAAGCCAAGTAGGCCAAAAACTTAGGGCAAAAGCCCAGGCTCTTCTGAGTCACTGGGCTTCCCACTGTCTGCCTTTTGTGCAGCTGTTTATGGAAGCGGTTGCCCTGCCAGGGGGAGAAATAGCATCTTGATGGCCAAACAGGTGGCTGGCCCAAATAGTTCCAAAAACTAGCAAAAAGAAGCCCATGAGAGGCTACCACTCTTAGGATTTTAGGTCTTCCCTGAGAGTGGATAAGGTGCCCTAAAATAACTGTATGGCAGGCAGGAATTGCAGCACGCCCAATGGCTGTTCAGAAATGTTGGAGGAAGCTGGACCTGTTGGTTTTCTGACAGCGATGAGTCAGATTCCTTTCTTGGTCCAGACAGGTTGGAGAAGGCAAGACTGGGCCAGAATAAAGAACTCTCTTGCATGTAATTGGAATGTAATGGTTATAGTTGTGCAGGTGGTCTAATGTAGAGAAGGGTACTCTTCCATCCCAATTGGGTTCAATGCCAGTTTCCCAGTGGGGGGCTGAAGTCAAAGCAGAAAAAGGAGGGAACAAAAATAAATCACAAACTGTTAAATTTGCAAGCTGCAATATTTGAGGCCTTGTTGGAATGGGTCTCCTCCACAAACTATGCTCCCAGCTTTCATTTCTTTCTCATTCAGGAGCATTAAGTGGTATCCTATTAGCCACATGACTGTATCTTTTTATGTGCATATGTTTTCAGCTTGTAACTGTTTTGGTCCAGCGCTATTCCGTATCCCTTTTTTTCCCTTTCCGAAACTTAACACCCCAGCAGCTATCAAACCCTGGGATTTGCTATGGTTTAATCATGGGAAGAGGTAAATCGGATGGTAAGACTGTCACTGGTCTGGGCAAGGAGCCCCCAGTGGCGCAGTGGGTTAAAGACTTGTGACTTGAAGGTTGGGTTGCTGACCTGAAGGTTGCCAGGTTCAAAATCCAACCCGGGGAGAGTGCGGATGAGCTCCCTCTATCAGCTCCAGCTCCATGCAGGGACATGAGAGAAGCCTCCCACAAGGATGGTAACATCAAAACATCTGGGCATCCCCTGGGCAACATCCTTGCAGACGGCCAATTCTCTCACTCCAGAAGCAACTTGCAGTTTCTCAAGTCGCTCCTGACACAAAAAAAAACCCTGGTCTGGGCTCTGAATGGGGCCTACACCATTTATGACAATGCCTTGTTTCTTTCCTCTTTTGAACCAAGATCAGCTGCTTTGCCTCATCTAAAAAACCTTCCCTGAAACTTTCCCAGTTTGCCTATTGCTTGACAATTGTTAAGGCACAAAGAGTATATGGAATTGCATGGCGTTACACTCCATTTGCTTGTTTTTTTCAATTATTTTTTATTAAGAATTTTCCATACTATATAACCACATAAAGGAATATAAAAACATGAAACTACAGAAATTTGTAAAGAACTTGGAAACAACTGCACAAAAGGAAACAGGAACAGGGAGAAAGGGGAAGATGATGATTTCCAGCTTCCCTACCCGTAGTTTTAGATCAATGGTTCCCAACCTTTTTTTTTTTTAACCAGGGACCACTTTGACTGGGGACCACTCTCCAACAATAGTACCAAAAGGATTGCAAATCAGCTTTTGGTCATCTTTAAATTTGGTTTGGTTATTTGGGGTGCCAATTCAGAAAATGCATTGGCTAGACCACATCAGTTGGTCATCTCTGCGGAAAGGAGCGGAAGCAAAATAAATAAAAGAGGAAGGAGGTTTGCAGACCGGATTTTTGTTCTCACGGCCCACAGGTTGGGAACCACTGTTTCAGATGCTTCCTCTATATCTTTTGCCTGTAATTTTACTTTTTATCCCATTGTTAATATTTTTCCTCTTGTTACCACAAAAAGGCAATTCATTTCCAGTCTTTTAAATGCTCCACTGTAAAATCTTGGCCGTTGTATCCTGCACATAAATGTTTGCATATTTTCTCTTCTCAGGGAGAAAGATAACATAGTTTTGGAGAAGTCAGCCAACAAAGAAAATAGAGAGTCTCATGAAATGTCGATCAGATGGAAGTTAGGAAGGTTTGTTTCGAGACTGAATATCTTAAGTCTTTTCTCAAAGAACTCCCCTCTCACAGCTCCCTGAATCGTCATTCACTGGCAAGTTGTTGAAGGTAGAGGCCAAGGAGAGGATACATTGCTTTTTTCCCCCTTCTCTGAGTAAGTTTGCTGTCTAGATGAGTTAAGTATGCATTGTCAAGCTATTAATAACTATTCCTCCTTTTAATAAGAACATTAACCTATATCAGCGGCTGCTGTCTTCTGGAATTTCCTTTGGATTTCAGGACTCATTGTGCTAAAGATACCTCCAAAGTAGAGTCATGGTCTAAGATGACACATCTGAGGTTTTCTTTGGCCGCCTATTCTGGGAGATCCAAGAGGGAGAATGAGGTTTTCAATGCCTTGTCATGTTTCCAACGAGGAGAGGAAAGTGCATAACTCTTTAGGGAGGGCAACTGTTGATTTTATGGTTGTTCATCATGTCATGAGGAGATAAGAGGTGTTGATTCAGATGGACTTTCGGGAGGAGAAGGAAGGGTGTTGTGCTTTGGCAGAAGAAGACTGGGCAAATTAAGGCATGAACCTATCATTCTTGCTTACTTTCACTCTTCCTGCTTGGGGGCAGGATCCTTTTATCTTCAGATACAGGCAAAAAAATTCAGTGGGTGCCAAAAAATCACAGAGACAATTGGAGCTCATAATTCACATCAATTTGGTCATCATCCACATCTCAGTCCTTGGAGTGTTGAAGCTATGGGGCTTCCCCACAGCTGCCTAGAATTGCTTGTGTGCAAGTCCCAATACATCTAGGTATGGGTTTAGGAAGGTTGAGATGGGTCACAAGAATCTGCCTCTGATTGAATAAGAATCCTTATATGGTAAAAACTACTTTGCTGGATAGTTCCAAGAGAAATAATATGGTACTCCACCATAGTAATTCAGACCCCTTCTACACTGCCATATAGCCCAGGTTATCAAAGCAGATAATCCAGATTATCTGCTTTGAATTGGACTATTGTCATGATCTCCAATCTTTGACATCTCCGGTCAGCTGACAAAGAACAGGGGCCAGCTATAAAACCTCAATTACCCTCTGGTATGTGAGAGCCCCTATATAAATGGGCCAAAGAGAAGGTTCTGGTATTCTGTACAATAAAACTAGTTGGAATCTACCAGTGTATGTCTTGGTGCTTTTTCTGGTGGAAGACTGACCCACAGCACAACTGGGAGAAGAGAACCTGACAACTATATTAGTCTATACTGCCACATAATCCAGTTCTAAGCAAATAATCTGGATTTTATATGGCAGTGTAGAGGGGGCCCAGGTTGCAAATGGAGAATACCTACCAAGTTTGCATCAGTGTCACATCCTGTATTGCTGCCAAAGTGAAATGGGTCCAGAAGGCACTGTGATCCCAATGGGATGTCAATCAGTCCTGGGCATCATCCCCATAAACATCTCCCAAAACAGTAATCCGGTTTCTAGGCTGCTCCCCTCAGAGCTGCACGCACAACAAAATGCCTTTCCATACCAACAACAAAAAATCCCTGCAGCTAAAAAACTAGTGCACTGGGAAAAGACTACCTAGTTTCCTCCCCAATGCTTTGACTTTTCTACCTGTAAGATTTTTAAAAACAGTTCCACTCATGTGAATCCTCATCCTCAGTCTTGTGTGTCTTCAGATTCTTTTTTATCGTGGGGTTTTCTTGCTAGATTTACTCAGAGAGGCTTTGCTCTTGGTTTCCTCTGAGGCTGAGAGAGTGTGATTGCCCAAGGACAAGCCAATAGGTTTCCATGGCTGAGTCGGGTTTCAAACTCTGGTCTCCAGAGTCATAGTTCAACTCTCTTTATTAAGCCAATAAAAAGAGGCAAAATTTGTTATATTAACTTCTTCATCTGGCAAACATGGTTGAAAAATGCAGGAAAAACAAAAATTCTATGACATTAAATGCATCTTTCTGCATCTTTTATTCTGAATACTGCTGTGAGAATGTTTTATGTCACAAAAAAGATCAAGGAATATCAGGGACGAAGGCTGTAAAAGGAAACCATAAAATTTCAATTCTTCACCATAAAAATTCTTCCTTTGAGATATTTTCTGACCTTCTCTGATGAAGCCAAATAGACCTTGTTTTGATAGAGATCAGTGATCTTCGATAGAAAAACTATGGGGACTTCCAACAGCATGTTTCTTCTTTACCTCTGCATGATGTTTTTTAATCATGTGTTTAATGAAGAAACAAATGAGTTTTCAAAGATAACTTTGTATCAGAAAAGGTACCAGAATCACCGCTGTATTGGATTTTGGCTAATGGTCAGCATAGCAACTCCCGAAGATTACATGTCTCAAGCAGTCCAGAAACAACATCATCATTATTTCTTGCCAACTATTTGTGGCAAGTGGAAGCGTGCTGTGCTGAAGCGTGCTGGGCCCATAACCAATTGTCAGAGTATTTGCAGCGCAGCAGTAGTTGGATGGAAGCAGTGGAACGCAGAACAAAGAGACACTCAGAGATGTTGGTAAAACTATTTACAAAGTTTTACTGTATTCAGCCATAATCAACACAAACAGACTTGCAGATGACAGATGAACACAGGACTGCTCTGTTCTCCAACAGAACTTGACTCGAACTCTAGGCAGACAGAACTCAACTGAACGGATGCAATCGTTATGCACAAACACTTGTGTCTGGATACTCCCTAGTTCCAGCCACACATCAAGGTCATCATAGCTTCTTGGCAATTAACTCTTTTCACACTATGGTACATTCTGGATGATGCAATCAGTTGCAATACAAGCATGGCACAAATTGCATTTAAACACTCAATACACAAATCCCACATTAACAATTCTCCTCAAGACATGATGCAACATGGTCTTACGCTTTTATTGATGTATTTTACCTATTAAAACACATATGTTAAAAAGCAGATTTAAGTTTAATTTCTCCTCTGCTTTTTCCTAGCCTCGACCACCCTTGATGCAGGCAGGCCCTAAGCTTTTCCTTTCAATAACCAGGTTTTACTATGGAAAGAGTATGTCTTTCTTTCCATCCCATGCAAGGCTCAATCTATCCATCCGATCGGGGTGATTTGCTTGCTTTCTTGCTTGGGCCAACTACCGATCATCATCACTGCTTTGGGGCACTGGAGGATTTTCTTTCTTTCTTTCCCTGCTTTCCTTTTGCTAAATGTTTTTCTAACTCTCTGATTTATTGTCAGTGAGACCACATTTCAGGAAAACAAACCTGACGGTTCCTGGGCACCGGACTCTTGGCAAGACACGGTGCCTGTTTGGACGGAGAGACGAATCTTCCGACATAAATACTGCCAGGGCGGCGCTTCCCTTCTCTATAACTCATTCTTCACACTGCAGTGTTGTTAAAGTAGACCCGGCGAAATCAATGAGATTTGTCTTATGTGTTGGCTTGTAGGGTAGGACTGGACTTTCAGCTCCACAATATCCTCCCAAGTGGGAAACAGAGCTAGGATGAGCCCTGAAATCCTGATGGAAAGAGCTGTTCAGCGGTAGCATATCCTGCCTTGGAGTCCAGTGGAGATTTTTAAGCAGAGGCTGGATGGCTATCTATTGGGAGTGGTCTGATTGTATGTTCCTAGATAGCAGAGTGTGGGTGGACAGGAGAAACCTTAAAATTTCTTCCAACTCTTTATGATTCCACGAAACTGAGCCTGAAGGCAAACAAACAACGAACAAGAACTTTAGCCAAAGGAACTACCAAGCCCCAGCGTTGCTCTCAGTCCTACCTACTCCCAGCACTTGCTGAGATAGATAAAAGATTATTCTAAACATCAGTATTTCATAGAACTTAAGAATTGAGTGGATAACGAAAAACTGCATGAGCAAAATTCAATGAGTACATGGTTATTCTTACTTAAGGTCTATGTGACCCACACAGAATGGTGACAGTGTTTGTTGTTTAAGAGGAGGTTCTCAAATGCAGAAGATCTCCTAGCCTGTGTGCTCTTCCTCCTGAATCATCATTATTATATTTATACCCCGCTTAATCTCCCGAACGGAACTCAAAGCAGCTTGGCATAAAAGCATTAGTATACAATTCATCTATATATATAAAAGAGTGATGGCATCAGGGCAGCGGACAAAACAACAAAACTACACATCCCAGAAACACTAAACTTGGCAACACAACCCCTCATCCGTGCCTCTACGTTCATACAACAAAAAGAAAAGAAAAATAAAGTCCTAATTAGAGGGAGAGGAATAATTGTTTTTATCCAATTGCTGCCAGTTAGAAGGCTAAGCTCTGCCCACTTGGTCTCCTAGCAACCTACTCAGCCCAACAGATGGCCACCCAGCTTCATAATAATAATAATAATAATAATAATAATAATAATAATAATAATAATAATAATACAAACTTAGGTTAGCAGATACCCCTAAGGATCATCCAGTTCAACTTCCCTATATCATGCAGGAGGACACAATCCAACCACTCCTGACAGATGGCCATCCAATATCTGCACAATAATAATACACATCGAATCATAGCATCAGACAGTTAGGAGACACCCCTAAAGGCCATCCAGTTAAACCCAATTCTGCCATGCAGGACACAATCCAAGCACTCCCAACAGATGGCCACCCAGCTCTCAATATTAATACTAATAATAATAATAATAACATCATCATACAATCCTAAGGTTTGGAGTGACCCTTAAGGATCATCCAGATCAACTTCCTTCTACCATGCAGTAGGACACAATCCAAGCACTCCTGACAGATGGCCATCCAGCCTCAACAAGTTTTCACCAACACCACCAGACAACGCCACAGCAACGCGTGGCTGGGCACAGCTAGTAATATACAAATATGCAAATATTAAAACAGAATTAGCCAACTTGACCATGCTCTGATGCCTCTTGGTCACACATGGGCCAGTTTTCATGGAAATGTTGGAAGGCGTGTGTTATACAGACCCACCATTGCCTTCAAGGAAAGCTGGTCCATTGTGCCATCCCACCTCGTTAGGCCTAATTGGGGAGGAAATTAAGAACCTCTCCCTCATCAGCAGCTCTGCCTGCCCCTAATGGATCCCTCTTGAGAAGCTGGAGGAAGTGAAAGACATGCGCATGTCTGATGGGGGAAAAACATTCTGTCGTTTCTCTTTCTGGAATCCTGGATGCATTTCACGAGAAAAAATGTTTGTCCCTCTGAGTGAGTTAGAACAATAACAGCAAGGGATGCAAAGTTTTCACATTAGAAATGGCTAGAAACATCAATTTGTCAAAGTCTGGTTGGGGAAAACACCAGGTTCAGCTCGTAACATACATACATGTTGGGTAACTGTGAGTTTTCCAAACTATATGGCCATGTTCCAGAAGCAGTCTCTCCTGACGTTTCGCCCACATCTCTGGTAGGCATCCTCAGAGATTGTAAGGTCTGTTGGAAACAAGGCAAATGAGATTTAGATATCTGTGGAATGATGTCTAGGAGAAAAAACTCTTGCCTGTTTAAATGTGTGAATTTTGCAGTTGGCCACTTGATTAGGATTGAATGGCCTTGCAACTTCAATGGCTGGTTGCTTCCTGCCTGGGGCAATCATTTGTTGGGAGGTGATTAGCTGGCCCCGATTGTTTCCTGTCTTTAATTCCCATGTTTTTGAGTGTTGTTCTTTATTTACTGTCATGATTTTTGAATTTTTTAAAAGAAATACTGGTAGCCAGATTTTGTTCATTTTCACAATTTCCCCCTTTCTAGTGAAACTATTCACATACTTGTGGATTTCAATGGCTTGAAATCCACAAAGAACAACACTCAAAAACGGGAATTCCAAACACGAAACAATCAGGGCTAGCTAATCACCTCCCAACAAACAATTCCCCCAGGCAGGAAGCAGCCAGGCATTGAAGCTGAAAAGCCATTCAGTGCTAATCAAAATGGTCAGTTGCAACATTCGCACTTGCCTTAAACAAACAAGAGTTCTTTCTCCCAACCTGGACCTTCCACAGATATATAAACCCCACTTGCCTAGTTTCCAGCAGACCTCACAGCTTCTGAGGATGCCTGCCATAAATGTGGGCGAAACGTCAGGAGAAAATGCTTCTGCAACATAGTCAGACAGCCTGGAAAACTCACAGCAACCCAGTGATTCTGGCCATGAAAGCCTTTGACAAGACATACATGTTACTTATGGATCATAAAACTAAAGGCAACTTAGTGGTCAGTGGCTAGTAGTGAAGATTTAGTATCCTAAGTGAAGTTATAGAAGTTATTTGAGAATATGAATGTGTTACAATCAACCCCCTTTGGGATAGAGTTGCCAGATCCCAGAGCCTAGCCCAGGTAAAAGGAGGAATCTCAGGGTAAGAGAACTATCTTGAAAAATGTGAAAATAAGTAGGTTAAGGTAAAGGTTTCCCCTGACGTTAAGTCCAGTCGTGACCGACTCGGGGGGTTGGTGCTCATCTCCATTTCTAAGCCGAAGGTGTTGTCCGTAGAGACCTCCAAGGTCATGTGGCCGGCACGACTGCATGGAGCGCCGTTACCTTCCCGCCAGAGCAGTACCTATTGATCTACTCACATTGGCATGTTTTCGAACTGCTAGGTTGGCAGGAGCTGGGGCTAACAGCGGGCGCTCATTCCGCTCCCAGGATTTGAACCTGGGACCTTTTGGTCCACAAGTTCAGCAGCTCAGCGCTTTAACACACTGTGCCACCACCAGTACTTTTCTCATTTGTTGCCTTTTGCTTGAATTGCAAACCCTGAGCAGCCGGTGTGTAATCCTCGTAATGCTTTTGCCCATAGTAAAAAAAAAAAATCATTCTTTTTTGGATTTGTTTCCCGAATATTTTCAAGCCATGGTTGGTTAAATCAGTGGATGCAGAACCCATGTATACTGATGGCTGCGTTCCCTCTCCCAATTCACATCTGCAGCAGGGTCTGTGTGTGAGCAATGTGTACACATGCATCTGTCCGTTTATGTATTTCTCTCTTTGCCTTGGCATGGGTTGCCAAGGGCCATAAATTCAATGAACAGCGCCGGGGTCTATAATGTCACGCTTGGAGGGCCCAGACAAACGGAGCCCAGTGAAAGCGGCGTTTGCTTAGCCCTCGGTTGAGGTGGATCCTGCTGGGCGGCCGATGAGGCATGCGAGGAGGGGGTCTCGCCCTGCCAAACACGGCTGCGGTTTTGCTCAGGCAGGTATTTGCACACTTCTGGGATGGAGAGACTGATAGGGAAGGGTTTGGGATTCTGTGTTCATTCTATGAACAAGGAAAGCTGGCTCTTAAATATCTTAAATCAGGCATGGGCAAACTTTGGCCCTCCAGGTGTTTTGGACTTCAACTCGCACAATTCCTAACAGCCGATAGGCTGTTAGGAATTGTGCGAGTTGAAGTCCAAAACACCTGGAGGGCCAAAGTTTGCCCATTCGGTTGTCTGGAAATACCTGATTAAATCGCACACACAGGCAAAACGACAGAGGTTTTGTTCCAAAATCAAGGCGGCTTTTATCTTCAGTAACACAGACTCGAACAACTCTGTACAAAAGTCACTTTCTCCTTCTCCTACTCTCAGCAATTTCTCCAACACAGATCTCTCAATCAATACTATCATCAATACCATCAAGAAGAAAGCAAACATACTGTCGGACCTGCTTTTATACAAGACCCAGCCAATCAAATATTGCATTGCCTCACCCCTGGTTCTTTGGCACTGCTTTTAATCAAGTACTGAAACTTGCCTTATCATTTTGACCTTACAATTAACCTCCTTGATAGGCTTTTACACTTGACTTCTTGTCAAATCCTGACAGGATGGATTTGGGAACTGGCCACATAATAATAATAATAATAATAATAATAATAATAATAATAATAATAATAATAATAATAATTAGAAACTCCTCAAAGCACAGCAAACAAAAAACCAGTACAAGAAAGCCACACTACAAACTAGAGCTGACAGCTGGCACAACAAAACATTGCATGGAAAGTTCCTTGACAAAATTGAAGGAAAAGCTGATAAGGAGAAGACCTGGCTCTGGCTCTGGCTCACGAATGGGACCCTGAAGAAAGAGACAGAAGGCCTGATCCTTGCAGCCCAGGAGCAAGCCATCAGAACAAAGGCAATTAAGGCCAAGATCGAAAAATCAGCTGATGACCCAAAATGCAGACTGTGCAAGGAAACCGACAAAACCATGGATCATATCCTCAGCTGCTGTAAGAAAATTGCACAGACAGACTACAAACAGAGGCACAACTATGTGGCCCAAATGATTCATTGGAACTTATGCCTCAAATACCACCTGCCAGCAGCAAAGAACTGGTGGGATCACAAACCTGCAAAAGTATTGGAAAATGAGCACGCAAAAATACTGTGGGACTTCCGAATCCAGACTGACAAAGTTCTAGAACACAACACACCAGACATCACAGTTGTGGAAAAGAACAAGGTTTGGATCATTGATGTTGCCATCCCAGTTGACAGTCGCATTGACGAAAAACAACAGGAAAAACTCAGCCGCTATCAGGACCTCAAGATTGAACTTCAAAGACTCTGGCAGAAACCAGTGCAGGTGGTCCCGGTGGTGATGGGCACATTGGGTGCTGTGCCAAAAGATCTCAGCCGGCATTTGGAAACAATAGACATTGACAAAATTACGATCTGCCAGCTGCAAAAGGCCACCCTGCTGGGATCTGCGCGCATCATCCGAAAATACATCACACAGTCCTAGACACTTGGGAAGTGTTCGACTTGTGATTTTGTGATATGAAATCCAGCATATCTATCTTGTTTGCTGTGTCATAATAAATAATAATAATAATAATAATAATAATAATAATAATGTTGAAGGCTTTCATGGCCGGAATCACACAACATTGCAATAATGATGATGATGATGATAATAATAACAACAACAACCACAACAACAAGAATTTATTTAAAAAACAAAGCATGGATTGTCGATGTTGCAATTCCAGATGATAGCAAAATCGATGAGAAGCAAAGGGAAATGCTGGCACGATATGAGGATTTAAAGCTCGAACTGCAAAGACTCTGGTACAAGCCAGTCAAGGTGGTCCCAGAGGTGATTGGCACACTGGTTGCAGGGCCTAAAGACTTTGGCAGCACTTGAAAACAATAGTCGCTGACAAAATTACCATCTGTCAGCTGCAAAAGGCCACCCTACTCAGATTTGCATTATTCACTGATGCATCACATAGTCCAAGACACTCAGGAAGTGTCCGACGTGGGATACAATACAACAACCAGCATAGTGATCTTGTTTGTGGTGTAGTAATCTTGTTGCGTATCAATAATAATAGCAATAATAATAATAATGTTTATTATGTTTATTTATACCCCACTTTATCTCTCCACAAAGGAGATGTAAAGTGGCTTACGATAAAAGCACTTCAGTACAATTTAAAACCCCAAAATGTACTAACATTAAAATAGAATTAAACATCAATGGTCTTAATTAAAGATTTAACAGTTAAAATTCTTTAAAAAACATACAGCTAAAATCACTTGATGTTAAAAACCTTCTTTGTTAAAAAAAAAGCCTGCCCAAATAAAACGGTTTTCGCTTTCCGCCGGAAGGAAAGATGGGAGGATGGGGCCATTCTGAAAGTGAAATTGCTTCTCTAGAAGTCTTTTAAAATATATTATTTTTACTCACACATAAGGGTTTTAATATACAGTTTGAGGACCCCTTATCCGGAATGCCAAAATATTCCAAAATTGTCCACCTGGTACTTGAGATAATGACACCTTTGCTTACTGATTAGCTTGTAAAAATGTTGTATGCACAAATTTATTGAAAATGTGTGTAAAACTGGGTTGCTGTGAGTTTTTCGGGCTGTATGGCCATGCCCCAGAAGCATTCTCTCCTGACATTTCACCCAAATCTATGGCAGGCATCCTCAGAGGTTGTCAGGAGAGAATGCTTCTGGAACATGGCCAAACAGCCTGGAAAACTCACAGCAAACCAGTGATTTCAGCCATGAAAGCCTTCGACAACTTATGTGTAAAATTGCTTTGAGGGTGCAAACATAGATGTCTATGAAGCATAGGTGAAATTTGTGTTCTGACTTGGATCTCGCCTCTAAGACATCTCTCTCTAGATACAGATATATAAATATTCCAAAATCTATAAAAATAGTTGTTGGAGTGGTCAAGCATTTCTGTGTTCTCAAATAATATACTGTGTCCAGGTTGGTTCATCAAGTGCTCTGTTATGACTGAACAAAGGAAAGAGACAAACCTTTCCAATGCTAATTAAGGTGATTAACTGCAACATTCACGCTGACTTCCAACTGACAAAGAACTCTTCTCTCACCCTGGACTCTCCACAGATATATATTAACTTTCCTTGCCTACTTTCTCCATGCCTCACAACCTCTGAGGATGCCTGCCATAGATGTGGGCGAAACGTCAAGAGAGAATACTTCTAAAACATGCCATACAGCCCGGAATACATACAACAACCCAATACTTAATTCGTTATTTGGTAAGTAATAGAGAACTATAAAGCCACAGAGCAGAAGAAAAGCCAAGTCCTAAACTATTAGTTTAGAAAAGGTGTCCAAAACATGTGGATATTGGGTTTGACTGAATTATTACACTGTGTTCCAAAATTTGAAAAGTTTTCTGTTCCTGTTTTGAAAGTGTTATTTCCTATTTAATTGTGTGGTACTTACTTTGAAAGTATTCGCTCTATTACAGAAACTTCACTTTTGGGATTGACAGACAGACAGGAGACATTACGTGCCCATTAGTGGTCCAGATTTGGTAAGGACAGTCTTGATTGATCCTTGATCTACTTTTAAGTGTCTTGGTTTCTGTCTGCTCCTCCCACTTTCCTCCTTTGTCCTTAATTCCAGCAAACAGAGCTCAAAGCGCTCCAATAGTTTGCACTGGATTAATTCAACAGAAAACAAAATCTTGCCTTTCCCAGTTGGCTCAGGCAAAAGCAAACTGCTGCAGTGTCTGTACATTTGTGTGTGTTTTTCCTCATTAATAATTTTAGTTGTCATGGCCAAACGCTGATGCTCCTTGGCCATAATTTCCTCGTTTCTATCTGTCAAATGTTGGGAGGGTATGAACTGATGCCGCCCTCTTTCCAGATGGAGTCCAGCGCATTTGCTCCAGCCAGAAACCCTTGCAATGAGGCATCCTGTTTTGGTACATTGAGATGTCTCTTCTTCCATCCCGGCCCTTTGGCCAAACTGAAGATCAAATCATAGCTATGAGATGAGCTTATTTGCATCCTAGGCATGTTGATGAATGATGTACTGACTTAGCCATTCCACATTACTGAAGACTGTGGGTAGATTGGCTTTGAATATACCTAAAGCATGTACTGTGTTTTCCTAATGCATGTGTCACCAATTATAATGTCTGTTGAATTGGTTGAGACTCAATGAAATAGCCATTGAAAAACTGTAGCCAAATGTAGTGCGGGCTGTCCCATAAGAACAATGTTTTTGCAGAATAATAATAATAATAATAATAATAATAATAATAATAATAATAACAACAACAACAACAACAACAATAATACAAGAACAAGGTTTGGATCATTGATGTTGCCATCCCTGGTGACAGTCGCATTGATGAAAAACAAGAGGAAAAACTCAGCCACTATCAGGACCTCAAGATTGAACTTCAAAGACTCTGGCAGAAACCAGTGCAGGTGGTCCCGGTGGTGATGGGCACACTGGGTGCCGTGCCAAAAGATCTCAGCCGGCATTTAGAAACAATAGACATTGACAAAATTACGATCTGCCAACTGCAAAAGGCCACCCTGCTGGGATCTGCACGCATCATCCGAAAATACATCACACAGTCCTAGACACTTGGGAAGTGTTCGACTTGTGGTTTTGTGAAACGAAATCCAGCATATCTATCTTGTTTGCTGTGTCATACAACATCGTTGTGTCAATAATAACAATAATACTTTATTTATATACCGCTCCATCTTGAGAGGACTCAGGGCAGTTTCCAACATAAACAAAAAACATTCAGTTGTCAAAAAGACACCATACAACAAGGTTAAACATAATAAACATAGTAAACAACATCATCATAAAACAAAAATGAACAATTCTACTAAAATTAAAAAATTAAAATCCAGTTCAATATACTGTACTCCATCAACGGGTTCAAAGTGCCAATAACCAGAACTTCAAAGTAGACATTTTTTAAAAAATACACTTTCCCTATGTTTTTTTATAATAGAACCAATTAGGAAGTGACATTTATAACCCAGGAACAAAAAATGTGTTACACAGTGTTATTATTATTAATTATTACTTGCTTATCCTTGCGTTTTGAAACAGGTTACACAACATGTTTAAAACAGCGAGATAAAACAGAACACTGTTGAAATACATATAACAAATACAGGTGAAATCCAGATTAAAATTACTGATAAAATGCAAATTAAAATCCACAAATGCCTTAAAAGGATTGGGATCCTGTCTGGTTTTGGATGCTAAGCAGGGAAAGCCCTGGTTAGTATTTGGATGGGTGGCTATCAATTAATATCAGGTGCAACGGGCAACATTTCAGAGGAAAGCATAGGCAGAACCCTCTGAGGTTGCTTTGTGTAAAGGCTTTGTCTACACAGGAGAATTAATGCCATCTTACGCCATGGTTCAAGGCTATGGAATCCTGGGAGCCGTAGTTTTAGAAGGTCTCCTTTATTGAAGAGTGTCATTGCCTCACCAAATCGTAATTCCTAGGATTCCATTTCATTGAGCCATGGCAGCTGAAGAGGAGCCAAACTGCAATAATTCTACAATGTAGATGCATCCTACACCTCCGCTCTTGAAAGAGCTTCCCATTTCCACTCCTTTTTTGCTTGACCTAAAGCAGGGGTCCCCAAACTAAGGCCCGGGGTCCGGATGCGGACCTCCAAGGTCATTTACCTGGCCCCTGCCCTCAGTTTTATAATATAATATTTTTATATCAGTTTTAATAATATAATATATTGTATATACATATAATATTGATAATATTATTATCATGTTATACAATATAATACTAATAATACCATATAATAATATTAAATATATGTTATATATTACATATAATATTACAGTATAGTGGTATAGTTCAATATGATGATATATAATGCTAATATTGTGCTATGCTAATAATATAATATATTATATGTACATACAGCTGCTCCGAGTCCCCTTCGGGGTGAGAAGGGCAGGATATAAATGTAGTAAATAAATGTAGTAAATGAATAAATAAATAATTTTTGACTTAGGCTCGCCCAAAGTCTGAAATGACCTGAAGGCACACAACAACAACAACAATCCAAATTAACCTGACTCTCTCATTGACCAGAAGCAGGCCCACACTTCCCATTGAAATTCTGATAGGCTTATGTTGGTTAAAATTGTTTTCATTTTTAAATATTGTATTGTTCTTTCATTGTTGTTGTTTTTGTTGTTGTTTTGCATTACAAATAAGACATTTGCAGTATGCATAGGAATTTGTTGGATTTTTTTTTCCAAATGATAATTCGTCCCTTCAACAGTCCGAAGGGTTGTGGACCAGCCCTCTGCTTTAAAAGTTTGAGGACCCCTGACCTAAAGCCAGAGACAAACTAAGGCAAGGAGTGAAATGAGCAGACAGAACCTATCCTGTCTAATGTTAATTCCTGGTCATCCCAAAACTTAAAACAAACACAGAAAACAGAACACACAAAACAGATTTTAACCAAAAAAAATAAAATAAAGATATTGGCAGCTGCTGACCATCTTGTCAAAAGCCTTGGAGCTTTCCGCTAAAAGAGGCATTTATTTCAGGTTGGTTTTCAGCAGGAGAAAAAGAAAAAGAAGCCGCAATAAATTAGGGAGGGAAATATGAAACAAATAGAGCACTTGTAGATTTATGTATCATATGAAGGTGTCCATTGAGACACCTGGATTATAAACACAGCAGTGATGACATGTTTACGACATTGCTGGACGCCAAATGTGTTTCTACAAGAAAGCGACAATCTGTGGCTTGTAATTAAAGTGGGTATGTGTGCCAAGTGAGTTCCAGGTCCATTGTTGGTGGGGTTCAGAGTGCTCTTAGATTGCAGGTGAACTACACATCCCAGTCCCTACAACTCCTATAAATCATGATAAATTATCCCCAAACCTCTCTGATCAATTCATCTGTTCGCTGTGTGCCATAGAAAAGAGTAGAAAAGGGTTAAGGGAGAGGTAGTGGGCGGAGTCATGCAAATAGAGAGAGAAAGGAACCCTGGGATGTGCTCTCCGTAACCTGCAATGTCCTAGGAGGGAGTGACTTGGTGGCTCCTCAGCACTGGGAACTATAGCCCGTTTGTGGAGGCCGGAGGCTGTCTGTGTGAGCGGACACCCATACCACAAACACACATACAGATTTTCACTTTTACTTATACACATAGTAGTAGATGTTGTAAAAAGAAGATGATAGAGCCACTGCATAGAGGTGATGTCAAAATGCTAATGGAGCAGAGAAAAGGTAGAACTACTTCACTTTGCGGATAAAGAAGCAGCGGATGCAGTAGAGGAAATGCAGCACAAAATAGGTAAAGAGCCAGCACAGGAATATCTGGCTAATCTAAATGGTTTCAAGTCCGCAGGAACAGATAAATAGCATCCAAGGTTATTAAAAAATTCCCCTAAGCATGTTTGTGCCTCTCTAAACTATACCTGTTTTGATTCCACATGACTGGGGTTAATGGTGTCAAACTGCATTAATCCCATAGTGCAGACATGTGTGAGACATCAACAGGATCCCAGCCTTAATTGAAAAGTCTTTTTAATATCATTTCCCTTTTGCTGTGAGCTTTTCTGGTTCGCCTGGCATCCCTTTCGTGTTTAAAGAAATCTTTCTTGCAGCTTGAGGATACGCTATTGCTGTTGTCTAGGTCATTGGCTTTTTCCCTTCTGAAAAACAAAATTATTTTCCCAGAAATCATCATACTTTATCACAGGCGTCTGTGAGAAACTATCCTAACCATCTATCTCTTCAAAGCCCTGACCCACGTTGCAATTTATAAATCAAAAGGCTTCGGAGTTTGTCAACCTCCAAGAAACCCAAGGGTCAGGCTGATGGCTGGGTTTGCAAGTGTTTGCAAGAGAAGCCATCTGTTTTCTGATGTAAACTTGTAAGGGACAAAGGCTAATGTCCACTTTGAACAATTGCAGAAATGGCAGAAGCCACAAGCCCTGGCACGCCATGATAGCTTTTATCTCTGAGCCAAGAGGAAACCAGTTTGATGTCTGTATCACTCCAGAAGTATTTAAAATATATTCAATATACAGTATTTATGTAGGCTGTTGCTAGCCTCCAAATCCTTCCAGCGATGTATCATCTTAGGGTGAATCTATATAAGCTTGCCTGACCACGCGTTGCTGTGGCTTATGTGAATCATTTGTTGGCCAGGTGGAATAGCAGTGAATAGCCTTGCAGCCTCAAAGCCTGGCTGTTTTCTGGAGTAGCTGGAGTAGCACCCTCAATCAAAGAGCTGCTTTGAAGCCTGACTACTTCCTTAGTAGAGGAATCCTTGTTTGGCCAGCTTGAACTGCACTGAATAGTCTTGCAAATACAGTAGAGTCTCGCTTATCCAAGCCCTGCTTATCCAAGGTTCTGGATTATCCAAGCCAATTTTGTAGTCAATGTTTTCAATATATCATGATACTTTGGTGCTAAATCCGTAAATACAGTAATTACAACTGCTTACTGAACTACTTTTTCTGTCAAATTTGTTGTACAACATGATGTTTTGGTGCTTAATTTGTAAAATCATAACCTCATTTGATGTTTAATTGGCTTTTCCTTAATTCCTCCTTATTATCCAAGATATTCGCTTATCCAAGGTTCTGCTGGCCCGTTTAGCTTGGATAAGTGAGACTCTACTATAGTTTTAAAAGCCTGGCCGCTTTCTACATAGGGTATCCTTGCTAGGCCAGGTTGAATGGGATGGAGTAGACTCATGGCTTCAAAGCCTGGGATTTTTCACCTAGGTGAAATCTTGGTTGGCCAGGTTGAATAGCAATTAATAATCTCGGTGTGGCAGGTATGAATGCTGCAATTAGGCACCTTGATTAGCATTTAATGGCCCTGCAGCTTCAAAGCCTGGCTGCTTCCTGCCTGGGGGGATCCTTTGTTGGGAGGTGTTAGCTGGCCCTGATTGTTTCCTTTCTGGAATTCCCAATTTCCCTGCTTTCAGATTGTTGCTCTTTATTTACTGTCCTGGTTTTAGAGATTATATTGTTCTGTATTATTATACCACATTAATTATTTCATATTATATTTATAATCTTATATTATCTGCTTAGAACTGGATTATATGAGGCCACTTCTACACAGCTGTATAAAATCCACACTGAACAGGATTATATGGCAGTGTGGACTCAAGATAATCGAGTTCAAAGCAGATAATATAAGATTATAAATGGGTAATATGGAAGGGCCTTGAGTCTACACTGCCATATAATCCAGTTCAAATTAGATAATCTATATTTTATAGGCAGTGTGGATGAGGCCTAAGTGCTCTCTGCCTCTGCCCTGGGCGCCATCTTGGCTGAGGGAGTTGCTAGGATACGAAGGGGGCGGGGCCTAAAGGCAGGGGGGGGGTTAAAGGCAGCAGAGCCTACCTTTCCTGTAATTTGGACTATTTCTCTAGGCTTTTTTTGATTGAAATACATATTTTGGATGACTATGTCTTTTGTGGCCAAATTTGGTGTGATTTGGTTCAGTGGTTTTGTTGTTTACTCCATAGTAAAACAAACAGTACATATATAATAATAATAACAGACCACAAACAGAGACACAACTATGTGGCCCAAATGATTCATTGGAACTTATGCCTCAAGTCCCACCTCCCAGCAGTAAAGAACTGGTGGGATCACAAACCTGCAAAAGTATTGGAAAATGAGCACGCAAAGATACTGTGGGACTTCCGAATCCAGGCTGACAAAGTTCTGGAACACAACACACCAGACATCACAGTTGTGGAAAGGAAAAAGGTTTGGATCATTGATGTCGCCATCCCAGGTGAGAGTCTCATTGACGAAAAACAACAGGAAAATCTCAGCCGCTATCAGGACCTTATGACTGAACTTCAAAGACTCTGGCAGAAACCAGTACAGGTGGTCCCGGTGGTGATGGGCACACTGGATGCCGTGCCAAAAGATCTCAGCCGGCATTTGGAAACAATAGACATTGACAAAATTACGATCTGCCAACTGCAAAAGGCCACCCGACTGGGATCTGCGTGCATCGCCCGAAAATACATCACACAGTCCTAGACACTTGGGAAGTGTTCGACTTGTGATTTTGTGATACAAAATCCAGCATATCTATCTTGTTTGC
This sequence comes from Anolis carolinensis, assembly GCF_035594765.1. NCBI lineage: Eukaryota > Metazoa > Chordata > Lepidosauria > Squamata > Anolidae > Anolis > Anolis carolinensis. The sequence goes on along the minus strand of NC_085843.1, from coordinate 282,557,010 downwards.
TGTGTCATAATAAAGTAATAATAAAAATACTTTATTTTTCTATCCCGTCACCATCTCCTTGAAGGGACTCGGGGCGGTTAACATGGGGCCAAGTCCAAAACAGAACCAAAATAAAACAATTACAACAAGTATCAAGAGCTAAAAACAATGATACAATAATCAAATAAAATAAGCAACATACAATAAAACACATAACAGACAAAATGAGGTAATGATACAAACATCAACCACTAAAGATAAAAAGAGGTCAAATACTCGATTTCAAAGCTTTTTAACAAAGTGCATGATCAAGTGTCAGAGAGTCGACTGGTATAATATGGGATAGGGTAAAGTAGGAAATGAATAAAGTGCTAAAAAGCAATGTATCTTTGTGTATATATATATATACAGTAGAGTCTCACTTATCCAACATTCTGGATTATCCAACGCATTTTTGTTGTCAATGTTTTCAATATATCGTGATATTTTGGTGCTAAATTCGTAAATACAGTAATTAAAACATAACATTACTGCATATTGAACTACTTTTCTGTCAAATTTGTTGTCTAACATGATGTTTTGGTGCTTAATTTGTAAAATCATAACCTAATTTGATGTTTAATAGGCTTTTCCTTAATGCCTCCTTATTATCCAACATATTCGCTTATCCAACATTCCGCCGGCCCGTTTATGTTGGATAAGTGAGACTCTACTGTATATATATATAATCTCTCAAAGCAATTTCACAAATCAGAGGATGAAACTGAAAACATTTCTAAAGGAACGGAAATAAAAATAATGGCTGCTAGTAATTGTGGGAGTTGAAGTCCAAAGCACCTGGAGTGAAGGCCGAAGTTGGCCCAGGCATCATCTACATCAGGGTTCCTCAAACTTTTTAAGCCGAGGGCCGGTCCACAATCCTTCAGACTGTTGAGGGGCCGGATTATCATTTGAAAAAAAATACAAACAAATTCCGATGCACGCTGCATACGTCTTATCTGTAGTGCAAAAACAACAACAACAACAATGAAAGAACAATCCAATATTTAAAAATAAAAACAATTTTAACCAACATACATTTATCAGGATTTCAATGGGAAGTGTGGTCCTGCTTCTGGCTAATGAGATAGTCAAGTTAATTAGGGTTGTTGTTGCTGTTGTTGTTGTTGTGTGCCTTCAAGTCATGTCAGACTTTGGCCGAGCCCAAGTCTAAAATTAATTATTTATTTACTGCATTTATTTACTACATTTATATCCCACCCTTCTCACCCCGAAGGGGACTCAGAGCAGCTGTATGTACATACAATATATTATATTATTAACATAACACAATATTAGGATTATATATTACTATATTGAACTATACCACTATACTATTATATAATATGTAATATATAACATATAATTAATATTATTATATGGTATTACTATTAGTATTATATTGTATAACATAAGATTATTATCAATATTATATGTATATACAATATATTATATTATTAAAACTGATATAAAATATTATATTATAAAACTGAGGGCGGGGGCCAGGTAAATGACCTTGGAGGGCCGCATCTGGCCCCCGGGCCTTAGTTTGGGGACCCCTGCTCTACTGTATATATATATATAATCTCTCAAAGCAATTTCACAAATCAGAGGATGAAACTGAAAACATTTCTAAAGGAACGGAAATAAAAATAATGGCTGCTAGTAATTGTGGGAGTTGAAGTCCAAAGCACCTGGAGTGAAGGCCGAAGTTGGCCCAGGCATCGTCTACATTGTAGACTTAACGCAGTTTGACATCTCTTTAACTGCCGTATGGAATCATAACAGTTATAGTTTCACGCGGCCTTCAGCTTTCTCTGGCAAAGAGCGCGGGGTGACTCACCAAACTAGAAATCCCTGGATTGCACAGGACTGAACTGCGGCCTTGCGTCAACTAAACCCTCTGACAAGAGAGAATTTTCCCAGCATCCCCTCTATTCTCTCTCTATTAAAGCATCCCTGTTGCTAGGAGACACGTCTCCCCGCCCCTCTTCTGCTGTTTGACATTCGCTTTTGCGAATCACGTGGTTCTCTGACCGAAGGGGTGGGGCCTAGCGGGTCTGTCGTTGCCAGGCGACAGGAGAATGAGTTGGGCCTAGTTCATTTCGGAGCTAAGTTTTAGAAGCTCTCCGTTTACTACAAATTCTCCCTTGCTGGGAGGGCCGATAAACCTATTTTTTTTAAAATAGAATAAACTTTCCTGCATTAAGCTCAGCCTCATTACTGCCACTTAAGGATTTGCACTCTGCACATGCTCAGAGGTAGGTGCCTTGTTTTGCTTTGCAAAGCTTTGGGAACCTTAGTTCATTATCTTATACTGATCTTATCTCAGTCAGCCTATTGTTATTGGAACTGAATTAATTAAATGATTGAAACTGTTTTCTGTATTTTAGTATCTGGAATTTTTAATTTGTGGGATGTATGTATGTACAGTAGAGTCTCACTTATCCAAGCTAAACTGGCCGGCAGAAGCTTGGATAAGCGGATATCTTGGATAATAAGGAGGGATTAAGGAAAAGCCTATTAAACATCAAATTAGGTTATGATTTTACAAATTAAGCACCAAAACATCATGTCACACAACAAATTTGACAGAAAAAGTAGTTCAATACACAGTAATGCTATGTAGTAATTACTGTATTTACGAATTTAGCACCAAAATATCACAATATATTGAAAACATTGACTACAAAAATGGCTTGGATAATCCAGAAGCTTGGATAAGCGAGGCTTGGATAAGTGAGACTCTACTGTATATATAAATACACACACACACACACACACATATATACATACATATATATGTGTGTAATTCATTTAGAACCTATACGTATTTTGCTCTTTTTGCTTCATTATTGTATTGTGTTTATTGTGTACTGTGTTTATTGTGTGTTTTACAGTTGTATGGTGTTCTTTAAGCCTTTGTCAATACCTATTGGTTTTAACTGGTTTTGCCTCTGCAGTGCAATATGTTCTTAAACCCAATACAGATTTTAACCTGTTCATTTATTTATTGTAATGTTAATTTTTACATTTTTTAATGATTATTAGTTATATATTATGTTTTGTCTTTTTGGTTTCTGCTTATGTTTGTATTAATCTGGCAGCCAACGCTCGGCTGCCAGATTAATAACGGGGGCGAGTTACAGGGAGAGATCTACTCCCTTGTTCAAGGAGCTCCACTGGCTGCCATTCATCTTCCGGTCCCAATTCAAGGTGCAGACCATCATTTATAAAGCCCTAAACGGTTTGGGACCCGCCTACCTTCGTGACCGTATCTCCTACCATAAACCTGCCCGATCTCTCCGATCATCAGGGGAGGCCCTCCTGTCGCCACTGCCTATATCTCAGGCCCGCCTTGTGGGAACAAGGGAGAGGGCCTTCTCTGCTGTGGCCCCCCGCTTATGGAACTCACTGCCCATTGAAATCAGGCAAGCCCCCACCCTTTTAGCCTTCAGGAAAGATTTAAAAACATGGCTCTTCCGGTGTGCTTTCGGAGAGTAAATGTTCCTTTACTACTCCCCCCAACATTTATCCTCTAGACTGTTCTGACGTCCCTATCTGATGTCCCTGTCCCCCGAGGTTTTTATTCTAATCCCTTTCTCACCCAGAGTTTTAATTTAGTGTTCATGCGGCCCGCCCTTGTTATGCTGCTGTTTTGATCTTATGTTGTACTGTTTATTTTATTTATTGTATTATTTAATTGTATTATGATATGGTTATATTGTATTGTCCTGGGCATGGCCCCATGTAAGCCGCCCCGAGTCCCCGTTGGGGAGATGGTGGCGGGGTATAAATAAAGTTTTATTATTATTATTATTATTATTATTATTATTGTGACGTGATTCTGTTGTGAGAGCCTCCCCAAGTCCTTGTGGAGAGGGGGCAGGATATAAATAAAGTTTATTATGATCATTATATAACTTTTAATTTAAATGTTTTATATAATAGTATATATAATATTTTATATGTATTTAATATATACACACACATAAATATAACATATACATGATATTTATAAAAATAATATAAATATATATTTTATAATATATATTATATTTATACTATATATAAAATATATTTATTTTATATTTTTATACATTATATATGATTTATATTATATATATATATATAATATTTATATCTATAATAAATGTTATAATAATGATAATAATAAGTTTTATTCTTATACCCCACCACCATCTCTCCAAAGGGACTTTTATGAGACAAAATGCCCACAAGACATAAATAAAGTATCTACTTACTTAGATAGTAGTTGTTCTATTTTAGAAACTTCACTTTTGTGACTGCCAAACTAGGTTGAATTGATTGAGACTTTATGAGACATCAATTGAAAAACTAGAGCAAAATGTGCTGCATAATGTCCTGTTCACAAAAACAAAAATTTTGCTGTTTAGTCTACTCAATCTAAGTTCTTATGATAGAACCAATTGGGAAATGACATTTACAACCCAGGAACAAAAAATGTGTTAGTAGTATTATTATGTATTAACTTTTATTTCTATCCTGCTGTTCTCCCCATAGGGACTCAATGCAAGTAATAGTCGTGTGGAACAACTTCGTAAACATTTAAAATAAGATAAATACAAACATTCCAAAAAATTGTATATTGTATTCTAATTGCAGGTTACTCCCCTCTGACCACTGCTTGACATTTCATGATGGGGGACATCCTTGCGTATGAAGCGGAACTTCTTGGAATGGTGAAAGAGGTACTTTTTTATTCTCACTCAATTTCTATCTAGTGACTTTGTGAGGTTGTAGTTTGCAATATGATTAGTTTTGGTTGGATTGTAAAGAGGCTCTGAAGTTAGGATCCTGCAAAACAGCCAGTAGGCTGTTAGGAATTGTGGGAGTTGAAGTCCAAAACACCTGGAGGGAGGGACAAAGTTGGCCCATGCCTGTTGTAAAACTACTAATCCCAGGATTCCATAGCAATTGGTGTCAAACTGCATTCATTCTACACTGTAAATCGAGATTCCTGTTCATTCTTGCAAGCTCATGATCAAACTTCCTTTACTGAATCAGTGCACCAATAACACAGCCTTCATTTTATCTTCCTGCCTTTTGATATTATTGGTTTTTTTCCCCAAAGAATTGTGTTGTCCCTGAAGTATGATAGTTTAGGAATTTGGGCTCTTAGGGATGGTTGATTATTTTTGGTAATTCGTAGAACAATCCTTCTGTGCCATGTCTCAAATGAGTTCATTGTTTATCTACCAGCTTTCTTCAATGTCTAGCTTCCACAGCTATAGATAGAAACTGGAAATATTTTGGCACAGACTATTCTTACTTTGGTATTTAGTTAGAATGAACTTTTTGACAATGGGAAAGATTCGTCAGTAGAATAAATTCAATAGAGTTAGTGAAGTTTCCTTCTCTAGACTTCTTCAAAAAGAGACTAGGACCCCTTCTACACTGCCATATAACCCAGAGTATCAAGGCAGATAATCCAATCTACAAGACTATTATGAAGCCTGCCAATTAACAAGATTGTTAGAATTAGATTTTGATGACTCAAGAAGATGGGTCAGAATCGAAAAAACAATAAACGGATGGCACAATTGCCTATGTTTAAAAGGATGGGTAGATAATAAAATTCTAAAAGAAATTAAAGGAGGGCCAATGATCTCATCCATGGAGTGCTGGAAAAAATGGCAAGGTAAACTGCCAATAAATAAAGTAGATATACTCCCAATAGAGTTTTTAAATAATAAAAAGGAACAGATATTTGGTAAAGCGATAACAAATTTTAAACAAAATGGAATGAAATTGATAAGACCTCTTAAACCCAGATGGGACAATTAAGGATTGGGAAATGATAAAAGACATTTGTGGGCAAAGTAACTGGCTTCTTTGGAGTGGACTGAAACAAAGGATTATGAATTGGAAGAAAAAGGAAGGTCCAGAAATAGATTTTGACCAAATTTTAAAATGGAAATTAGAAAAGGAAAAAGGCCTGATGGGCTTTATTTATAAGATATTAACTGAAAAACAATATAAATTGAAACAAACATTGGCCGAGATATGGAAAGAGGACATGAATATTAACGACTCTGACATCAAATACTGGATCAATTCAATTTAAAAAATCAAGCAGATAAGGAGAAGAGAAACCCAAAGGAAAATACTGACTAAATGGTATAGAACCCCAATCCAATTAGCTTATATAACTAAATCAACCACAAAATTGTGTTGGCACGGATGTGGGAAAACTGGATCTTATATTCATATGTGGTGGGAATGTGATGAAGTACAAAAATTTTATAACAAGGTAAAGAAGGAAATTGAAGATTTAACAGGACATAAATTGATTTTGAAAAATAAAGAATTCTTCATCCAGAAATTAGATAAGAACAAAATTACTAAGGACTGGGGGGAAATTATAAAATACATGTTTGTTGCCGCTCAAGCAACAGTTGCCTTAGGTTGGAAAGAGCAAACAAAGTGGGAAGTTAAAAAATGGTATGAATACCTAGCTGATTTTATGCTTCAGGATTATATCCTTGAAAGGAGAACTAAATATATATCAGGCCGAATCAAAAAGAATTGGGAGCTGAAATGGGGAAGATTGATAGATAAAGTCAAAGGACAAAGAAAATATAAAGAATTGAATCATTCTCTACTTACGATTGATCAATTAAAATAATATCTGAATGGAAGAAAGTACTGTTCCCAGAGGGAGGGGGAGGGGCGAAAAACTACTGTACATAAATGGGAGATAAAAGTGGAACCAACAAGTGTAATGTTACCGAGAATATGTGATTGGATGTGTATGTTGATGGATTTTGTTGTTGTTTCGCTGGTATCTACAATAAAAAACATATTTAAAAAAAAGGCAGATAATCCACAATATCTACTTTGAACTGGGTTATCTGAGTCCACACTGCCATATAATCCAGTTCAAAACAGATAAAGTGGGATTTTATATACAGTACCTGTGTGGAAGGGACCCAAGTAGCTACTTGCAGAGTTATTCTGTCATATTGGGATTCCAAGAATATGTTAAGTAGTTACAAGACAGCTACAATGGACTTGGTCTTCTGTACTGCATCTTACCCATCTATTTGTAGAGAACTTTGCATTCTTTTAGGGGGAGATATGATAACATCAGATTTTTTGCCTAAACCAAGTTGTTAATTTTAATACACAATAATTTTAATGTGATAATCTTTCAATTGTGTTTTAATTTTTATTGTAAAATTTGAGCTGATGGTCTCACATTAGGAAAAAGGCAACATATACATGAAATAATATGAATGCATAATAAACACTCCCAGCCCATGTAGAAAGAAAGTTGTTGGAATTTACATAAATGTTGGCTTATCTTTGCTTTGACTCTTCTCATTGAAACTAAAGCTTGGATTCAACACTTGAATTGTATTTTATTATAAAATTTGTTTTTTTTTATTATAAACTATGGCCAAAGGGTTTTTTTTTCAGTACAGTAAATAAACTGTTTTCTCCCCATAGTTGCTGTGTTTTCTTCATCTCAATTTAGCTTCCCATTTTGAATTTTTTAATAACATTACTCTCCTCTTCAGGGATGTTCTGTTCTGGTATTAGTATTTAATCTGTTACTATAGCATGTAAACAAACAAGATTTAGAGAGTGATCATGTACCCAATTAAGTAAGAGGAAACCCCATTGAAACCAGAGCACTTACATTTGTGTAGAAATGTATGGGATTTCACCATTAGCATCCTATATTTCCCATTTGCTATATTGGAGGATGCCAATAGTCACAGAAGGAAATATTTTTCCGGTCTTTTGCTGTTTTTGCCCCAAAGAGGGACAGTTAGTTTCCTGTTCTGTTTCACTAGCCTTTTAAATCCTTTTTTGCTTGTATCTTTTAATGGAAAATGTAATTACAGATTTTCTTGTTTGCAGTATTTGGACTATGCAGAGTTTGAGGAGACTGTGAAAACTTTCACAAAGGAATGCAAAATAAAAGGGAAGCCCTTGCCTAAAACGGGAGGTAGTTGTGCAAAGGACTCTAAGACTCTAATAATCCAGGTAACATCTCGCTTTTTGCGGAATTAAAGTTTTATTTATTGGATGAAATCAAATGTTTCTATTTCTTCGTCGAGCTTCAACTGTGCCGCCATACTGTCATTTTAGTATGAATCTCTGACTTTCAAACGACTGTTATACCATGGCTGAATGGATTTGCTTCGGAAGTGAAAGCAAACTTTTCCCCATCTAAAAAAATATAGCTGCAACAATTCCTGGAAATTTTACCAGTGGGTTTCTAAATATTGTACTAGAGTTGTTTTATTAAAGTGTTGTCTTATTGAATTTGTAAATGCTCTTGTTTCTTTATATTGGTTTCTGAGAAAATGTGTTGTAGCATTCATTGGACGATCTGCTTCCCTCTTACTCATAAGTAGGAAGATAGCCACCTCTGCCCCTTCCTACGCTCAGTTATTACATTGCTCACTACTTAATCCTGGCACCGAAATGCAGCCTCCTGGTATAGAACTTGCAACTGTGCTCAGTCGAAATATCTGGCTATGTCTCGGAAGCATTTCTGGCCTAAAATTCTTCCAAGATATAGCCTGATATTTGGATTAGCTTTTGTTAAAGAGTAAACTTTTCAGGCATGGGCAAACTTCGACTCTCCAGGTATTTTAGACTTCAACTCCCACAATTCCTAACAGTTGGTAGGCTGTTGGGAATTGTGGGAGTTGAAGTCCGAAACACCTGGAAGGCCGAAGTTTGCCCATGCCTTACTCTCCTGTTTTTTTCCTTTCTGTTTGGAAGGATCTTCTGACTTCCTTCACCGACGGAGACCAAGATGTCTTCTTTGAACTCTGGGAGGAACACATCCCTTCCGCAGTGCGAGAGAAAGAAGCCCTTGCCCAGAAGCTGGAATTCTACCTTCACATTCATTTTGCCATCTTCCTTTTAAAGCACTCTGTGGGGAAGCCGGTATGTTTTCTCTGCTCTAAATTTGGCCTCATGGGTTTTCTGACTGTCTAGGTTTTTAATGAGTAGTGGAGCCTGGAAGGTGCTCAACTGTTGAGTCCCTGTCTCAGGGCACAATCCATTCAATTCAATCCCCTTTCCGGTTTAATATTTAATCCAGGTTTGTGGCTTTGGCTTAGTTCTTCCTGAGTAAGTCTGACTGTTTCCTATCTCTCAGTACTCCTCTATACAAACAATATATATATCCCCTATCCCCTGGAAATTAGATATTTGGGAAATATATTCTTGTCTTACCTTCTTCCTGATTTTCTAGCTTTCTGTGTTCAGGGGATTTTTTTTTAAAGAGGAGCATTTTCTCATGTTATCTGTCCTTGCATCTTGATGAAATTTAGTCCTGATAAAGAGCAAAGGTGAAGAATCAGGACTGTTGAGCCTTGGGTATCCACCGCCATCCTGTCCTTTCTAAGAGTGCGTCTGAAAGAGAATGGAAACTCTCCTTAGGGTTAATAGCAAACCAGAACCTTAGATTACCATTAGAACCCGGTAGATCCACATGGCAAACAGTTGTTTAAACTAACCCTAGTTTTCTACCTTCAAACCCCACTGGCAAACCATATTTACTGTTAGCCAGAAGAAGAAAATTCTAGCTATGAGGCTCACTGGTGTTTCTTGCCAATCATCTAAACCAGGCATAGGCAAATTTGGGGCTTCAAGGTGTTTTGGATTTCAAGTACCACAATTCCTAATAGCCAGCAGACAGTTAGGAATTGTGGGAGTTGAATTCCAAAACACCTGGAGGGCTCAAGTTTGCCCATGCCTGATTTAAACCATTACAATGGCATTCGTGTCAATAAAATAATAATAATAATAATAATCATCATCATCATCATCATCTTTATTTTTATATCCCGCCCCATCTCTCCGAAGGGACTCGGGGCGGCTCACAACAGGGACAAGCCCGAAACAACAACACAACATATTTGACAAAAACTTAAAACATTCCAACAATACACAAAATAAAATAATGGACAATACATTAAAATCCAAGGCTCTGTAATGCAATCCTAATCCTTCTTGTTATTCCTATATGCTTTCCAGTTGTTTCTAATTTATGTCAGTCCTAAGGCAAAACCAACAATATATTGTCCAACAATGAAACCACTGTGCCGTGCCGGCTTTCAGTGGATGCTTAATTGATAGGAGGTCTCAATAAACACAGATGGGAGTTACTCCAAAGTAAGCACACATAAGGTTGCACTGTTTTTTGCACATGCTATACTGTTTTACTCCTTTTGCAAACTTGTTTTGGTTGACTCAGTTCTCCAGGAAAAACAAGCAAGTGCCTTGGAACTATTGCATCTGTAAAAAGTTATGGTAAATAAACCATGCCAGCCTTCAAGATGCTACAAGATTGGTACAATAGACCGATATGGCTGCCACAGAAATATTTGCTTTTCTTTTTCCTGCTTGCTGTAGTAACTGCACTTGTGTGGGAAGCAGGGTCATCTAAGAACTATGACTTGTGTCTCAGCAATATCAAACTGTGGAAATGCATGCTGTTTGGAAAATGTTTGCAATTTAGATTGGAAGGAAGCAATAAAACTGTGCTATTAAAGCCGAGATATATGGTGTTTCTATAGCTGGGGCAACCATATCCATACACAGATGCAGGCACTTTGGGTAATAAGGCATTAAAGTAGCCTAGTGTGGTTGGGGAAAGTCAGTATAAGTGGTGCCATAAGGTCACCTGCAGGCTGCCTGCAGTATTCAGTAGGTGAAAATTGAGGCTTTCTAAAAATACAGCATCTTGCTGTGTGCTCTTTGCTTTCTCTTCATACTGGTCCCTGCTCAATCAGAACAGCAGGCAAAGTGTTGTTCGGGCTATTGGCTAGTTACATTTGGGTCTTAAAGGGACTTTCATCCAAGATGCAAGATAATAAATAGTGTTTTGTATATCTCCCGACAGAGCTAGTACAAAGTTAGCTGTGTTGTTGTTATGCTACATTTTTCCAAAACATGAAAAATGTCACAGTAAAATATGATTATTCTCTGGATGGTACTGAGGGGCGATTCACATCTTAAGCAAGATGCAAGAAGCAGTTATTTATATATATGTTTATTTATTTACTATATTTCTACCCCGTTCTATCTCACCCTTGAGGGGAGTCAGAGCAGCTTTACATTTAATCATAGCTGGTACCCATTGTGATACAGTGGTTTTAGTGTTGGATGTGGCCATAGAAACCCTCTGAGTTGGTGGTTCTGAAACTGGGATCCCCAGATATTTTTGGCTTACAACTCCCAGAAATCCTAGCCAGTTTACCAGCTGTTAGGATTTCTGGGAGTTGGAGGCCAAAAACATCTGGGGATCTCAGGTTGAGAACCACTGCTCTGAGTGGTCCTGAGTCAGGGCCCTTCCAGACAGGCCCTATATCCCAGGATCTGATCCCAGGTTTTCTGCTTTAAACTGTATTATACGAGTCCCCACTATCAGATAATCTGGGATAAACAGAAAACCTGGAATCAGATCCTGGGATGTAGGGCCTGCCTGGAAGGGCCGTCACACTCTCTCGCCCTCACAAGCAGGCAATGGCAAACCTTCCTCTGAACTAATTTTGCCAGGAAAATCCTATGACACAGGCTTGGGAAAACGTTGGCCCTCCAGGCGTTTTGGATTTTAACTCCCACAATTTGGAATTGTGGGAGTTGAAGTCCAAAACACTTGGAGGGCTCAGGTTTGCTCATACCTGCTATGCCAGGTTCAGAGCTTCAATATGGTTGAGCTACTTCACATACATTGCCAGACTTAAATTGCTGCCAGTCATGTTGAGCCTAAGCTTTAATACAGCTTTGCAAAAAGCTGACTTGTGTTTCTTCATTTGCCAAGAACAAAGCTGCTTTGGATAAAAGGATTTTGTGCTTTAAAACCTACCTGGAAACCAAAGGGGCGGGCCTGAGCCAGACAACAGAATTCCTCCCTTTCTACGCTTTGCCTTTTGTTCCCAACCCTATGATCCACCCTTCCTTCAGAGAACTGTTCCAGGTATGCACCTTCTTTGTTCAAAAATTACAGCTATTTTATTGGAGTGTTTTGTGGTTTCTGGGCTGTATGGTCATGTTCTAGCAGTGTTTTCTCCTTTCGTTTCGTTTGCATCTGTGACTGGCATCTTCAGAGGATCTCATTTTATCAGAGGAGCTATTTTATTCTATTCTGTGGCAATATATATGTCCCAGTTGTTCCACAAAATCTTTCTAGCCATTTCTCTGTTGGACTGGATTGAGACAGAGGAGCCCAATAAAGCATGTGTAGTGTTGTTTACCCAAAAGTATAAAAAGTAGACTTTTGTACTATTTTTAACAAGTAAAAATGTTTTTATTTGACTAAAATATATGCCCCATTTCTCTTTCTGAGAACAAAAAGGCCCTAAAATGACTTACCCAAATTAAAAGAGTTGCCAGATACCAAATAAAATAAATGAACATACAAAAATTATTTATTTTAGAGACCTTCTACTGTATTCTGTGTGGAAGAACTACCTCTTTTTTGAACGCAACAGAAATCCAATTGTGGGCAAGCCTTTCTGAAGCGTGTTCAGCAACCTTGGTGCTGTGTTAGAAAGGTCTTTTTTTGTCCAGAATTGGCTGAATGATTGGCAACATAGGAGTGAAAATGGTTCTATTGGGCTTGGAGACAAATGAGTTACTCATGAAGATGGCATAATATCAGAGAGATGCTTCCTTCCAGTCAAAATCCTGTAGGTTTTATCCTTGCTCCATTATTATTTTTGAGTCATTCTCAAAAACAGCCCCAACTGCAGAAATCCATCCAAGAGGTTATTGAAGACTATAAAGATTGTGATTTGTTCATCAGGGTACAATCTGCTTATATTCCTCTTTTTTGGGCATCTATATTTGATTCTGCATTTTACAAAATCTCCCAGTGGCTTTCTGTACATAAACTATCCCTTTCTATTGTTGTATTTATTTTACCAGGAAACACATTTTAAGTTATACATTCTTCTGTCTTGCTTCCTGGCTTCTAAAACATTGTAATGTTTGGCATGTTTTGTGTGCATATTTGGAAAACAGTTTTGATCTGTGTATATTTCTCTTCTAGGACTCTTGGGAGTCTGATCTGAAAACAAGGTTGGAAGAGTTTCTGTCTGTGACGCTAAAAGCCACTAATACCCCAAGGCTTTTGACGTTATATGTATCCTTTGCAAAAGGCTTTCAAAATAGTCATCTTGTATGCTTCTCAGCATGTGAATGATATTGTATTGTTTGACTCTGTACATAGTTAGGTGAAAGTTCTGGTTTCAATAGGAAATTTACCCAAGTAGATTGCAATTCACTGGTTAGTGGGATCTGCCCCCAAATTGTGGAATGACCTGCTGGAAAATATTTATTTATTCTTCTGTGCTGTCTGAGGGTTGGGTGACACGATTTGGAACAGACAGATTTGGGGGGGAAATTCCTCTTGGCTTCTCTTGGCCCTACTAGCATCTACCTTTCTCCCATGCCAGAATGCAATCCTGAATCAACCTCAGGAGCATTGATTTTGCTCTCATAACTATTGACCTGAGATTTGTACTGGGTGGGGAAAAAGAGATGCTGGTGGAAAGATGCAGGTACAAAAAAGAGATCTCTCTGGAACATCAACCTTGGAAGATGGTTGGCACCGGTGCCTCCTTTTTGAGCATATATGAACAACCTGTATAGCTTATATGTGGTAGCAGTTTATCTGGATTAAGCATTTGCCACGTGAAGAAATCCTTGCATCTATCCCAAATCACATTCTTGTTTGGTTTGTATTCCTTGTCCATATCTTTGCAGGATTCGTAATCAAAATTTCAGAAGTATTTTTGTGAAACTTCAAGCTGTTCTCTCTGTCTCTCTGGCTTATTTACATATTGATCATTTTCCTTAATCATCAATTTCTCATCTGACAGAAGGAGAATGCACAGTGCAGCCAAGGTAAGCAATTCTATTAAATAAATACATGAAAGTAAATTCTGTAGATGACATGTATATTGTCTTGTGGCATCGGAATGTCTGTTCCACTTACTAGAAGTAAAAATTGAGGGAAATGTTACTCTGTATTTACTTTTTTACAATGTGAGGCTTCCATTGGTTATTCAGAATAATTTACGATAAAGCCTTCATAGGGGCAAAAGTTTGGTAGCATTTTCTTCCACCGTTTGCCAAACCTTCCTAGCAATATTTGGATGTGGAACAAAGATGCCTTTAGGTAAAACAAGGACTTACTAATCCTGTGTTTTCTTTATAAAACTCATATGGTGGCTGCAGATAGGGAAGGAATTTGCAGAGAAGAATTGTCATGTGAAAGACAAGTGCTTAAACACAACTCTTTTGCTGATTTCCCCCATGTAAATGTCACATATAAATTTGAAGAGTGAGGAGATGTCTGTTTGCCTGATCTTTGCCAAGATTTGGGAAGTCCGGGAAAAACATTCTGCTTAGTTATGTAAGGAAAAAAACATAATCCTGAGGAGACATTTATTGGCTACAGTTGCGTAGTTTATTGTGGTCTTAAAACAAAATGAAGATGTTGAAGGGAGAAATGACAGAATCCCTCGGAAAATGTCTTACGTTTTTTCTGGTCTCCTGAAGCGTTTCCTGAAATAGCAGGAAAGGTATGTTACCTCTGGGGAGAAGGAATACTTCTAGGGGCCAAAATCTCAAGGGGGAAATAAACACCCCTTCCTCTACAACTGTTTTCCTTTATCAGCATAATTGTACCCTCTGCTTTGCAATGCCCAGTGCGTAATTTCTTGCTTTTGTAATCCTTCAAGTCATTTCTGCTTTATGGTGACTCTACGGGTAAACCCATGAGATTTTCCTAGCAAAATTTGTTCAGAGAGGGTTTGTCTTTGCCTTCCTCTATTGAAGCATTAACCTGATCCAGCACAATATTATTTCAGGTGTGAACTCTATGTTTGTATCACAACATATATAGAAACAGTGAAGGCTGTAAATAAATGCAGAGACTCCGTTTTCCAGCCCTTTATTCAACTGAGCACAGTGACTACCTCAAGATTGGGCTTTGAGCTCTGTGGTCCATTGTGCTGAGCAACTGCCATAATAATGATAATTCAGTCAGCTCTCATCCTGCAGCATAGAAGTATAGTGGAGAGTCATAAGTTCCTTACCAAACTACAAATTCCAGGATTCCATAGGGTGGAACCTTGGCTTTTAAAGTGGCATCAAACTGCAGCAATTGTGCAGTATGAATACACTGCTCCAGTGATAATGAAAGGCTACCTTTAGCTCTTTCTTTGCCTTGCTGCTATATGTCTGCATTTTGCTCATTCGCTTTGCTGGTTTCGCTCCTGTGCTTCTCCCAACAAAGAAACCTTAGTGATAAGTCACATCCTGGAATGATGTAACAGACGGATGTGAAGGAATCTGAGTTAGAAAGCAGTAGATTTTCCCTAATATTTGCCAGGTTCAGGCAACTTGGGAGTTTTACACGAGTTCACTGTGTAGCTCAAACTACTTGGTTGGCATTTGGTGTCTGTGATAGGGAATACATTTTATTGTCAGAACAAAATAATCACAAAGTACTATTCAGTGAAGGGGAAAATTGACTGAGACCTCTTGGGCTTTTTGTTCTATGGTTTTTGGTTTTGAATTAAAAACTGCAGAAAGTGTGTTTCAGTTTCCTTGGAAGTTTCTCAGTAGGTTTGGAGATTTAGGTTCTTCAGCCTGCCTTTAGTCTTTGCTGGTTTGACTCTGCCCACCTCAACTGCTCCTTCTTACAAGCTCAGGGCCTTGTCACTGGCCACTTACTCAATGCCACCTCTTCCTTTATTTCCTTCCACAATAGCCATGGCTTCCACTTGGCTTTTTTGCTTATCCTTAAGGCCCTGTTGTCTGTTGTAACCAAGCCTCAGTTCGTGTTACTGTAGTCTCCTATGTCCATCCTGTTAATCAAATCTACCAAAGATTTAGGATTTTTAGTCAACTGTAAGCCTATCACGAGGCAACAGTGAGATGTGGCAGCTCAGAAAGCCAATGCAATTCTAGGCTGCATCAACAGAAATATAGGGTTCAGATTGAAGGAAGTCATAGTCCCACTCTTTTCTGCTTTGTTCATGCATTACCTGGACCAACCCTGTGTCCAGTTGTGTGCTTTCAAGTTGTTTCTGATTTATGGCAACTCTAAAGCAAACCTACCATGAAGTTTTCTTGGCAAAATGCTATGGATAATTTATTTATTTACAGTATTTATTTACTATATCACCCCGAAGGGGACTCAGGGCGGATTACAATGAACACATATATGGTAAACATTCAATGCCAACAGACAAACAACATATATAAACATACACAGAGGCATTTAACATTTTTTCCAGCTTCACGATTCCGGCCACAGGGGGAGCTGTTGCTTCACTGTCCACTAGTGGCTGTACTTCCTCATTCCTTTCCTCGTGTTTTGCTGGCAGTTTTATGATGTTGTAAATTAGTTAAATTAGCCTCCCGCATAAAGCGTACCTAAATTTCCCTACTTGACAGATGCAACTGTCTTTCGGGGCTGCATAGGTCAACAGCAAGCCGGGCTATTTGATGGTCGGGGGCTTAACCCGACCCGGGCTTCGAACTCATGACTTCTCGGTCAGTAGTGATTTATTGCAGCTGGTTACTAGCCAGCTGCGCCACAGCCCGGCTCTGAAATGTGTCCAGAGAAGGGAGGCCAAAGTGGTCAAAGATCTGGAAGCCAAGTTCTATCAGTAGCAGATTGGGAAGCTGGATAAGGTTGGCTTGGAGAAAAGAATGTTGAGAGGGGAATGATGGTCATATTGAAATTTTTTGAAAGGATGTTCTATCGAGGAGGAAATGGCAAGCTTACTTTCTGTAGCTCATGAGGACTGGGACTCAACGGAGCCATGGATTCAAACTCAGGAAAAGAGATTCCACCTAAACATTAGGAAAGAACTTCCTCATGGCAAGAGCTGTTGGATTGGATTGTCCTTGTGGCCTTTTTCAATTCTAGGATTCTAACCATCTCTCGTTATCTGTTTTCTTCCCTATCTTCTAAAGTTGCATGCAGAATCATAGAATTGGAAAAGACCACACAGGCTATCCAGTCCAGCTCCCCTTAGCCATGTAGGAACACACAACCCAAGCATTCCCGACAGTCCACCATCCAGTCTCTGTTTCAAAACCTCCAGAAAAGGAGACTCCAATGGACTCCTGGGCAGCAGTGGATTTCACTGAAGGCCATGAGTTCATTTCCACTTATCAAGTCATTTATGTGTTTTATGTGCCTTAAAGGGCACCGCAGTGAAAAATTGTATGACTGAGTATCTGTAAATGCAATCAGTCACATACCTTTTTGGTAGTATGCGGTGCTTCTAGTACGTAATTTAGAAACTGTTATGTCACATTGGAGGGTTTTAAAGTTATCCGTCCATAAAGGGTTTCCATCTGGGAAATGCAAGTGCCAGTTCTGTTTTAACGCTCTGTGATAAAAGTTGATACCTGTGATTCTTGTTTGGTTTGGTTTGAAACAGTCTCCAGTAAATACTCAGGTTTGTTTATAAGCACCATCTTAAGAGCACCAAGTATTGTTTGCCGGACTTTGAGACAAAATGTTCTAGCGAGACCATTAAATTGTCAAGTCCTGTTTTAGAAGCCGACGTTTTCCCATCTGCTGGCTGTGTGTTGTTTCAGTCCAAGGAGGGTGATGTAGTCTAACAATGATCGAGTACATTCCCCTTGCCAGGCCTGTGTTGTGAAGCTGGTAGTATTGCCTAACATCTATAGTATCTGCTGCAAAATGGAGTAAGTGTCTCTTTTGTGCCTTTTCGTAGCCATAATGGATCATTAGCCAAAGAGGAGGCCAAAAGCATGACTCTAACCAATTCTTTTACCCCTAACTTGTTGGTAGTAAAAGGGTAGGTAAAGGTTTTCCTGACATCAAGTCCAGTCGTGTCCGACTTTGTGGGCTGGTACTCATCTCCATTACTAAGCCGAAGAGCCGGCGTTGTCCGTAGACAAGGTCATGTGGCCGGCATGATTGCATGAAGCGCCGTTACCTTCCCGTTGGAGCGGTACCTATTGATCTACTCACATTTGCATGTTTTCGAACTGCTAGGTTGACAGAAGCTGGGACTAACAGTGGGGGCTCACTCCGCTCCCCAGATTCGAACCTGCAACCTTTCGGTTGCAAGTTCAGGAGCTCAGCACTTTAACACGCTGCACTATCAGGGGCTCCCACTTGATGGTAGCCAGAGTCAAATGGAGAATACACAATTGGATTGGTCCTTCATATCTCAGTGAAACTGACACATTTCCTTTCTTCTCTTCTATAGAAATGCTGCAGCAGCTTCATCAGCAGCTGGTGGAGTCTGAACGCAAAACTATGACTTACCTCAAGCGATTCAATAAAATCCAGGCCGACTATCACAACCTGATTGGGGTCACGGCCGAACTGGTGGATTCCCTGGAGGCCACAGTTAGTGGCAAAATGGTGAGTCAGTCAGAATTAGCAGGCAGATAGAGTTGCCCATTGGGACATTTTCATTATTTATTTCATTTATAGCATTAAATAAATGTGGGTGCTAGAAATAATATCGTATGAAAGCTGACTAGCACAGCCTGAGCATTGCAACCAGACACAGTGATGACATCTGCCCTTGCGCTTGGCTAATCTGCTGCTGAGTACGCATGCCCAGTGTGGAATACATCTCACCACATTAAAACAGTGGATGTGGCCCTTAATGGATGTCTGTGCCTTACATCACTAGAGAAATTATACTGTTTAGCTGGTATTGGACCACCTGACATCTGCCGGGAAGTAGCAGCCTGTAGTGAAAGGACCAAGGCAGTGACATAGAATCAGAGTTGGAATAGACTTCATGGACCATTGAGTCCAACCCCCTGCCAAGAAGCAGGAAAATCACATTCAAACCACCCCCGAAAGATGGCCATCCAGCCTCTGCTTAAAAGCCTCCTAAGAAGGAGCCTCCACCACAATCCCTCCAGGTCAGAGAGAGAGTTCCGCTGCTGAACAGCTCTCGCAGTGAGGAAACTCTTCGTCGTGTTCAGGTGGAATCTCCTTTCCTGTAGTTTGAAGCCATTGTTCCGTGTCCTAGTCTCCAAGGCAGCAGTAAAGACACTTGTTCCCTCCTCTCTATGACTTCCCCTCACATATCTATACATTGCCCTGATCATGTCTCTGCTCAGCCTTCTCTTCATGCCCAGCTGTTTAAGCCGCTCCTCATAGGGCTTGTTCTCCAGATCCTTGATCATTTGTTGCCCTCCTCTGGACACATTCCAGCTTGTCAACATCTCTCTTCAATTGCGGTGCCCAGAATTGGACATAGATTCCAGGTGTGGTCTGACCAAAGCAGAATAGAATAGAGGAGGAGCATGACTTCCCTGGATCTAGATACTAGACTCCTTATTTATGCGGACCAAAATCCCATTGGGGTTTTTTTTTGCCAACGTATCACATCATTGGATCATGTTCACCTTCCTCTCCACCTCGACTCCAAGATCTTTTTCACATGTACTGCCGTCGAGCCATTCTGCATCTTTGCATTTCATTTTTTCTGCCTAAGTGGGGGCATTTGTTCCCGTTGAACTTCATTGTGTTAGTTTTGGCCAGTCATGTCTCTAATTTGTTAAGATTGTTTGGAGTTCTGCTCCTGTCTTCTGGAGTATTGGCTATCCCTCCCAATTTGGTGTTGTCTGCAAACTTTATGATCATGCCTTCTAACCCTTCATCTAAGTCATTAATAAAGCAGCCTTCATCTCCACATTTATACAGATTGGAGTATCCCTTATCTAGGATTCTGAAATCCAAAATGATCCACATGGATGGCTGAGAAAGTGAATTTTTTTACTGTTAGTTTCTACAGAGTACAGATTAGTGTTGGTTGCGTGCACACAAGTATTGTGTATAAAATTACCTTCGGGTTATACTGTGTGTTATATGTATAAAGTGTATGTAAAGCATAAATACATTTTGTATTTAGACATGGCTCCCATCTCCATAGTGTTTCATTATGTATCCAAGTACAGTAGAGTCTCACTTATCCAACACTCGCTTATCCAATGTTCTGGATTATCCAACGCATTTTTGTAGTCAATGTTTTCAATACATCATGATATTTTGGTGCTAAATTTGTAAATACAGTAATTAGTACATAGCATTACTGCGTATTGAAGTACTTTTTCTGTCAAATTTGTTGTATAACATGATGTTTTGGTGCTTAATTTGTAAAATCATAACCTAATTTGATGTTTAATAGGCTTTTCCTTAATCCCTCCTTATTATCCAACGTATTTGTTTATCCAACATTCTGCCGGCCCATTTATGTTGGATAAGTGAGACTCTAAAATTCCAAAATTTGCAAAAAAAAAAAACAAAAACCTTGAGTATATAAAGCGTAAATGAATTTTGTATTTCGACATGGGTCCCATCTCCACAATGTCTCATTATGTATATCCAAGTATTCCAAAATCGCAAAATAAATAAATAAATAAATAAATAAACAAACTGAAACACTGAACTCTTCTGTTGCAAGCATTTTGGATAAGGGATACTCATTGTCCTGTATTAGCCCAGCAGAGGTGGATTTGGGAACATGCCCCTGCTGAGTTCTGCCCTAAGGACCAGAAAACATGCTTACAATGGGTGTTTTCTTTGTATTGTTGGAGGCTTTCATGATTGGAATCAGTGGGGTGTTGTATGGTTTCTGGGTTGTATCTAGTAACATTTTCTAGCAACATTTTCTCCTGACGTCAGTTTTCTTCCTCTAAAGCAAATTTTATCATATCACCGGCACCAAAGGGATGAATAGATAATTAGGTTGAAGGGTGTTTTTTTGTTTTGTTTTGTTTGCCATGTTGCCTCGGTAATAGTGGAAGGATCTGTATCAGAGGAAGTGGAACAAAGGGAGAGAGTTTGCCCCACTTGGCAACCCTTTGCTGAGCCACGTTTGCCGCTGATGATCCAAACATGGCTGTCTGGTATCTCGTATAGTGTGTTCTCAAGCAATGGGGCAATCTCTTCTTTGTTCACCATAGACTTGCTTTTCCTAGAATCTGCCAGGCGGTGGCACCATTTAGTTGAATTGGTGGTCTTTCTCAAACTAAATTGGTTGGAGTTTGGAAAATGAAAAACACTTTCATCAGATGGCATTTTTATGAACTTGGATTGGATAGAATTTTAGCATCATGATCCTGAAAAGAATTTTAACAAATAGTATTTCTCACTCCCAGAAAAAAAAAATCTCACATGCCAGCTTTCACAGAGGAAACTGCGGAATCTGGGTCACCACTTCCGGAGTATCCACAAATTCAACCATCTATAGTTTGAAAATATGTTTAAAAATCTAGAAAGCTAATCTTAATTTTGGCATTTTATGTACAGGGCACAGTTTTACTATGCCACTGTATATAATGGGACATAAGCATCCTCAGGTTTTGGAATCAAAAATGCATCACTTTGGAGCGGGTGGGTCAGGCAGAAGGAACTACACAAAAAGGCCGTAATTTCTCCCATGTAAATTTCTCCAAATATGATATTATTCTACTTCACCCCTATATGTGTCAGCTCCTGGTATGTTCAGAGCCCTTTGAGACCAGTTCTCAATATTTCTTTTTTTTTTTTAAATAGTTTTTATTAAATTTTTCTATACAGGTTAAAAATAGAGTATGAAAAAGTAGATGAAATAATAAGAAAAAAAGATGACGGAAAAAGGAAAGATAAAGAAGAGAGGTAAAGAAAAAAAGGAAGAGGAAATGAGTAAAAGAATAATGAGTGACGTATCTATTAAGAAATAATTATGGTATTCCAAAGAAGCAAACGCATTGGGACCTGATAAAAAATTATATGGTAGAAATGCAAATTAAGGTGTTAATTTAATCTTAACAGATGGTTTGTAGATACAAACTGAAGGTAAAGAAGATGCCGACACCAAAGTAGAAAGAAGAGAAATAAAGAAACAAGGAGAAAAAGTAGAAAAGAAAACTTTTATAAAGTATCTGTGTAAAAGATGGAAGTCAACCTTTTTATTTTTTATTATTATCCCTTGTGTTGTATTTTTTTGGGGGCGAGTTTCTGTGTTTTTTTTTCTCCCTCTATCTTATGTTTTTCTTCTCCTTTATGTCTACTTTCTTCACTTCTTTTTCTAGAAACTCAGTTGTTCTCACACTTTCACTGTAAATTTTAGTTTGAAACCTAATAAAAAATTTTTTTAAAAAAAAAGAATAATGAGTGATAAAGATTAAAAGCAATATTTTTGGTTTAGTCTTGACTTCTGAACATCTTTGAGGTTTCTGCCTTTTCCTTCTTCCTGTGATGACTTATGGGCCATGTAGTCCCGTTCCTAGTACTGTTGTGACAGATGAAGAGGAAAACTTGGGTTTCCCACCGTTTCTGCCAGATTTGGAGCCCTTGCAGCTGCAGGATGTTTGTCCACAAGAAGTCAGCCAAACAAGCCTTGTGGAAAAATCTCCCCCATTTTCTCGCCGCCTTTATTATAATCAAGATAGGCATGCTCGGGAGGCGACTCGCCGAAGCGCCCAGATAGCTGCCAGACAATTAGATGATTAAGTCTATTTCCTTTGGGAAAGTTTAAGGAGTCTCGCATCTGGACAGTATAGGTTTCGGTTCTTGTTCCCCAGAGAAAGTGTGCTTTGGCGGGAAAACAAGATCCTATATAGATGTTGGCCACAAAGGATTCCTTGCGGAGTCAATTCGTCAGCTTCGGGAGTAGATTGTGTGTGGACTACGCTACTCCAGCTTCCAGGACCTTGCTCTCGTTCCAGCCCTGCCTTGTTCCCCGGACCTCGCCACGGATTTCGCCACGGACCCTGTTCTTGCTCCTCGCTTCTTGTTGCCTTGAATCAAGCCTTGTTTGCCAAGAATCTAGTTTGCTCCCCAGCCTTGCATCAAGCTCCATGGACTAAAGGACCTTGTCATTTCCCCTCACTTTGCTTGGCAAAGTGTGTGTTTCGGTTATTGGATTACAACTTTGGACTTTAATATCTCATATTGGACATTGTTTTCCTGGACTATATTTGACCTTTCCTGAAAGGTCTTCTTCTGAACTATATTCTACACTTGTTTTTATTAACTTTATATATTTCCTCAATAAAGATAGTAGATAGATTCTGGCCTCTGTGTATGGTTATTGGTGCTCTGCAGCCTGGGTCCTGACACTTCCTTGTTTTCTCTTGATTTTTTCTCCCTCTCTTTTATTTTAATCCTGTGTAAAATCAGAAAGAGCAGGAAGCAAATCTGGGACTTTTCAGTCAGTCTGGATGCAACCGTACAATATGAAAACCTGTGCTTTGAAGTGTTATATATAAAGGGGTCCAATATAGTTGGATGCAGTTATGGCCAGATTGTAAGGCATTATGAAAATCTTCGGACAGTTGATAAAAGAGAACATGCAAGCAGTCCTCTTGAAATAAACTCAAAACAGTGCCATGTCCTATGCATTTCTCATGAGAATTGGCTATCCCTTGTCCTTATGGGTTTGGGGTTTTCAGTCCTTTTGGCTTGTTAGTCTGGTCAAAGGAAAGAGGTCTAACTTTCCACTGGTTTCATTGTTTCCCTGATGTAGATCACCCCAGAAGACCTACAGAGTGTTTGTGTCCGTTTGTTTAGCAACCAGATGAGGCAGAGTGTGGCCCACAGCATTGACTTCACAAGGCCTGGAACTGTAAGTATAACCTTCTCTCGGGTTGTGTGGGTTTAAAAGTAGTGCTGTTATCTTGCAGAGAATATGTAGATATAGGTAGAGATAAGGTGAGCCTTGCCCGCACAATTCCTCCCAAAGGTCTTTAAGGTTGTAATGGAGTTGTGATGTGCGCGTGTCCTTGAGCAAGATCTTTTTTTGCTAGTTCTCATAAAATGGACTGTCAGCTTTAAGTGTAAGAGCCCTGTGAAACATTTACATATTGCAGAGCGCTCTTTCGGTGTGTGTGTATATCTTGTTTGGGCAACATGGGACAAGATGCTATATATCTTCATTTTATGTCCTGAAACAGAGATATGCAAGGGAGTGTCTTGGCCAAGGTCAGGTTTATGACTCAATCCAACCAGATCAAAGCTGGTGGAAACAGACAGGCCTTTGTGTTTATTTGAAGATTCTAGACTGGTACAGAAAGTCTAAGGGTGCCACCCTTTTTCATATTGCTCTGAACAACAGCCACCTCTCCAGAAACCTTTGGAATCTGAGGAGTTTCACTGAATCCCCAAAGAGCTTCTGTGTTGAGAATGAAGAAGCCTCAACACTTGTATGGAGATCAATTGGGAACAAAGGGATTACCATGGTCCAAGCCTACTGTCTAGTTTTTCACCTCTGCTTCTCAGATCTATGTAGCTCAAGGTGTTTTGCTTCTTGCCTGCATGGAGAGGTCACTTCTCCCTTCTTCCCTGAAATCTTTAGTGCTTTATTACCCTTTATTTAGAATGGAGTATTATGTGGTTTTTCTGCCTCAAGAGACCTGATATGCAGACCCAATAGTCAGCATTAAGGACTCTCCTACCAAAAATAAAGTCACCTCCTTTTGTGTTGTCGAAGGTTTTCATGGCCGGGATCACAGGTTTGTTGTATGTCTTTCGGGCTGTGTGGCCATGTTCCAGAAGTATTCTCTCCTGACGTTTCACCCACATCTATGGCAGGCATCCTCAGAGGTACAACAAACCTCACCTCCTTTTGTCTATCTACTCTTTTATCTGAGATGTATTACCTGCAGCAATAAAAAATGTTTACCTTTCGTAACCTTCCCAGAGCAACCTGAATGTTTTCTCTTCTGTTTCCTACCATAATGCACTGGTGGTGATGGATTGTATTCTGTGATATATACCAAATATTCCTTTACCTTATGCACCAACTTGCCTGTCTTTCTCAGCTTCTGAAGATCAGCTACCTTGATCTGAAGGGACCAAATCCTGAGCATTGATCCCTGCCTTCTCACCAGCGGGCAAATAGCTCTGGACAAATGTCATCATCATCATAGGCTATAATTTGTGGCCGAGTATGATTGCCTTCTAAGTACAGGGTCTTGGACGTGGGTCCATAGGTGACAGTAGAGACCCATTCTTGATCCACATGTTCTTTCGCAGTGAGAACGTCAATTTCCAGATGATAGGTTTGACGTGCCTTCCTCTTGATGCGTTATGTATATAGGGATAAGGTAGACCCTATTTCTTTCCTATTTTATCTATATAAAAGTCAGTGTGTTTGTTTATTTGTCTGTCTGTGTCACAAAGTCTGTTGCTAGGTGAAGTGGCTCTCTATGATGTCACTGGATTGGCTGTTGCTAGGTGAAGTGGCCCTCTGTGATTTTACTGGGAAAGAAAAGTTACCGTAATGTGTGTATGAGGAGAAGGGAGGATGGAAGGAAAGACCCATGTTGGAGACATGGTGAGGTAGGCTCTCTCATAGCTGGTGAAGGGAGGAAAGTAAAGGAAAAGAAAGGAAAAGAAAGAGAGAAAGAGAAAAATAAGTGAAAGAAAGGAATGGAGAAAAAAGGAGGGAGGGAAGGAATAAATGAAAGGAATTGAGAGAAGGTAAGAGGGGAAGGAAAGAGAAAAAGGATATGAAAGCAGAGGTGGAGTGACCCCTCTAACACCTGGGCAACACTGGGCAATAATAATAATAACTGCAAAAGGCCACCCTACTGGGATCTGCACGCATCATCCGAAAATACATCACACAGTCCTAGACACTTGGGAAGTGTTCGACTTGTGATTTTGTGATATGAAATCCAGCATATTTATCTTGTTTGCTGTGTCATAATAAAATAATAATAATAATTTCTTACTTGCCTTTCCTCGGGGCAAATCACAGCACCGTTAAAACACAAACATTGCAAAAATTCTATAAACGAACATATTAAAATGTAGTTCTGTAACCAATACATATATATATGCTAGACCTTTGTATAAAAGTCTAGATAGCCCCAGCAATCCCCTCAGCTTCCTTCACAACTGTTGTTTTTATGGAAAGCAAAGCTATGATTCTATGATTTTTCATACTATCCATAGAGAAAAGGGATTGCACCCGGACATAAAACCAAGGAATTGCATCCCGGACATAAAACCATAAAACCTCCTTTAGGTGATTAGCTTGCCTGTCTGTTAATCTTTTTATAACTTGAGTATATTGTCGTAGAACACCTTTTCAATCGGGGCTTCCCCTCGGACTTGTGGACTTGGGACTTCCTTTCCAGCCCACCCTCGGGTGACCCTTCCTGACCTCCCTACAATTGGGTCTGAACACATTTTAGAACAGGCAAGGGCAAACCTTGGCCCTATGGGTATTTTGGACTTTAACTGCCACAATTCTTAACAGCCAGTAGGCTGTTAGGAATTGTGGAAATTGAAGTCTAAAACACCTGAAGGGCCAAAGTTTGCCCATGCCTGTTTTAGAGGATTTGAAAGCAGGAGTGAGATGGATTAATTATTCAATTGCATCAGATGCCACTGAGTAGAACTCTCAATCATTTGAGCTCCTTGGGAATAAGAATACGTAACAGGGATAAATGCAGTGCATGGAATAAGAGGAGAGAGTGTAATTCAATAGTGGCTGTTTTTTTTATGTTGATGTGGTTTTATTTCAGTGGTAGGGTTCAATGCCTTGTGTAACTCCATTAAGATTTGGAAAACGCAGAATCACTTTCCCAATGTAGAAGTTCTTGGCTGCCTTGATATAGCAGAGCCTCTTCGAGATTGCTAGCACTTGATTCTATATTCGTCATGGTCAACAGTTTTCTCGTGGCTCCACATGAGAAGAATGCAGTCATCCAGAAGATCTTAATTAACTGTTTGATGATGATGATGAATTTTATGTTACCTGCCTCTCTTCAAGGCAAGATACAACATAAAGTACATAGATTAAAACATAAGACCATCAAGACACATATATAAAAAGACGTAGACCCAAGATTAAAACACATTAAAGTAATTCATGCCAATAAAAGGTAAGGTTAAAATGGATGAGGAAGCACCTGGGCTTCTGAACAGATTAAAAATCAAGAGTAGCAGTCCCTTGAACTAGTGCATGAACACATGAACAAAGGGATCTTAAAGCACCTTAGTAGCAGAAGCCTTCTTAGATGAAGTCTGCTTCCTCAGATGTGAAAAGCTTATGCCATCAATGTCATTCTTTCTTTTGGTCTCTAAGGTGCTGCAAAGGTCCCTCTGCATACTCATGTTCCAGACTAACTCCAGTCTTTAAATTTCAATCACTATTGTGTATGCTTAAATGATGAATAAAGGCAATAAGTAAACTCCATGCCTCCAAAAAGGATCATGTCTGGTAGACTTTGGAAGACAAATTATGAAGGAGAGTATCATTCTTTTACAGCATGACTACACTTTGAAAGTTAGTTTTGCAGTTAAATGCCAGAGGAGGAATGTCCCATGGTTCAAGCACTAGCTTGCATTCTGTTGTGGATATTGAGATAATAATTATTATTATACTTAGTTGTATCCCATTTTTATCTATTGTTGAAGGTGTAGAGCGAGTGAGCTGAGTGAGAGGGGTATAAGCTAGTGGCTACAGCCTTCCAATTACTTTTGAAAAGTTACTAAAATGTAACTAGTTTTTTTAACTAAAATTAACTAAAAAGTAACTTTTGGGGAAACTTTAAGAAAGTTACTTTAAGAAAATGTATACTCTGATGATGGGCAGATTTTTAAAAGCAGAGTGATTCGGAATTTAGGCACGTATATAGTTTTATTACATTTTAATTTTGATTTGTTTAAATAGCACAAATGGTTTTTTAAATTTTTATATTTTTTAAAAAATAAATTCATATTATTTTTAGGTAGCATTTTTTATTTTTATTGCTAGTTGCCTTTAGTACCTGTATTGGGAGAAAGGCAGGAAAATATGAAGTAAATTAATAAAAATAATTTTAAAATGCTAAGGTAAGGTAAAGGTTTCCCCTGACGTTAATTCCAGTCGTGACCGACTCTGGGAGTTGGTGTTCATCTCCATTTCTAAGCCAAAGAGCTGGCGCTGTCCGTAGACACCTCCAAGGTCATGTGGCCGGCATGATTTCATGGAGCGCTGTTACCTTCCCGCCGGAGCGGTACCTATTAATCTACTCACATTTGCATGTTTTCGAACTGCTAGGTTGGCAGGAGCTGGGGCTAACAGCGGCCGCTCACTCCGCTCCCGGGATTTGAACCTGGGACCTTTTGGTCCGCAAGTTCAGCAGCTCAGCGCTTTAACACACTGTGCCACCACCAGAAATTTAGATAACTAAATTTCCTCTGTTTGTTCATGCTCATCACTAATAAGTTACATACCTTTTAAAAATAACTTCTCTCTTTTTGAACATTTGGAAGTTTGTAAGAAAGCCAGGAAGAAAGGTGGCCGTGAAAAGAATGTTAAACCCTTGATTTGCTTGTCTTTGAAGTTCCTGCATTTAAGGGGGCATAACGTGAATTCCCCATGAGATTGGCTTTGCTTTGAGGGCTTAAAGGTGTGTCCCTGATATGTGTTTATGTGTTGCTTTTGTGATTATAGATTCAGAGGCAGGTCAGACTCACATTAGTCTCATATCTATGGTGAAACTTTAAAAAAAAATTTGCTGAAAGGGAAATTCTTGAGCCATTGCTTTTTGTCCATGTGTTCTGTTTACAGAGAATGTTTAAAATTCGAGTTGTGTAGTGCTCATCAGTTGGGCAAGCAGCAAGTTCCTCTTTAGCGGAAAACTGCAAAGACCCTGGGAAGGGAATGCTCTTGTTTTAATTTTCACAGAAACCTGTTTGTCAACGCACTGATGAATCAGGTGGCTATTAAGGAATAGGGCGATACTTTACCTTCAAAGAAAAAACAATTCTGGGATGTTTACTTGTGGAATTGTTAATTTTAAGAAGTTCAGAGTTCAGAGCGTTTAACTTTTTAGAGATTTCACAGGCTTGAAAAGTAACAGATTGGGAAAGTGGTCATAGTAAGTTCCCTGAAGGAATGGACTAATGTCCAAGTGGCCTCGAAGTCTTTATTAGGGAAAATGCAATACTTTGCTCACAGTATTGATTGAATCACATATTTCCTCTGTCCAGAAATAACACAGCACCTAGTCTACATATCCATTGAAAAACAGTGGTAGAATGGGCTGCATGAGTCCAGATTGGAGGATGGCCAGGTGCTGTCTTTTAGTTTTTAGATAGAAAACCAGGTATGACAGAAAAGGATAAAGCCAGTCTGAAATACATCCATCTTAAACTGTGTTTAAAGACATCCAAAGAAGGAGAGGCCTCCACTCTTTTATGCAGTTTATTTCATTTTTTGAGCAATTCTTACAATCAAAAAGTTCTTCCTAACATCTGGACGCAAACACTGTTCTTGGAGCTAGAATCAGTTGGTTCTTACTTTAGTCTCTGGTACTCTTTTCAGCTTCTGCATGATATTCTTTCACCTCTCAGTTTTCTCCAAGTGAAATTTTCTTAATTCCTTTAGTTGTTCTCCATAGGACTTGGCTTCCAGACCTTAGACCAGTAGTTCCCAACTTTTGGGCCTTCAGGTGTTTTGGACTTCAGCTCCCACACTTCCTAACAGCTGGTAAGCTGGTTGAGATTTCTGGGAGTTGAAGTTCAAAACACCTTAGAATCATAGAATATTAGAGACCTCATGGGCCATCCAGTCCAACCCCCTGCCAAGAAGCAGGAAATCGCATTCAAAGCACCCCCGACAGATAGCCATCCAGCATCTGCTTAAAAGCCTCCAAAGAAGGAGCCTCCACCACGGCCCCGGGGAGAGAGTTCCACTGTCGAACAGCCCTTCTCACAGTGAGGAAGTTCTTCCTGATGTTCAGGTGGAATCTCCTTTCCTGTAGTTTGAAGCCCTTGTTCCGTGTCCTAGTCTGCAGGGCAGCAGAAAACAAGCTTGCTCCCTCCTCCCTATGACTTCCCTTCACGTATTTGTACATGGCTATCATGTCTCCTCTCAGCCTTCTCTTCTGCAGGCTAAACATGCCCAGTTCTTTGAGCCTCTTCTCATAGGGCTTGTTCTCCAGACCCTTAATCATTTTAGTCGCCCTCCTCTGGACGCTTTCCAGCTTGTCAACATCTCCCTTCAACTGTGGTGCCCAAAATTGGACACAGTATTCTAGGTGTGGTCTGACCAAGGCAGAATAGAGGGGGAGCAGGACTTCCCTGGATCTAGACGCTATTCCCCTATTGATGCAGGACAGAATCCCGTTGGCTTTCTTAGCAGCTGCATCACATTGTAGGCTCATGTTTAACTTGTTGTCCACAAGGACTCCAAGGTCTTTTTCGCACACACTGCTGTCAAGCCAGGCATCGTCCCCCATTCTGTATCTTTGATTTCCATTTTTTCTGCCGAAGTGAAGTATCTTGCATTTGTCCCTGTTGAACTTCATTTTGTTAGTTTCGGCCCATCTCTCTAGTCTGTCCAGATCGTTTTGAATTCTGCTCCTTTCTTCTGGAGTGTTGGATCTCCCTCCCAGTTTTGTGTCGTCTGCAAACTTGATGATCGTGCCTTCTAACCCTTCGTCTAAGTCGTTAATAAAGATGTTGAACAGAACCGGGCCCAGGACGGAGCCCTGCGGCACTCCACTTGTCACTTCTTTCCATGATGAAGACGACGCATTGGTGAGCACCCTTTGGGTTCGTTCGCTTAGCCAATTGCAGATCCACCTAACCGTAGTTTTGTCTAGCCCACATTTTACTAGTTTCCTTGCCAGAAGGTCGTGGGGGACTTTGTCGAAGGCCTTACTGAAATCCAGGTACGCTACATCCACGGCATTCCCTGTATCGACCCAACTCGTAACTCTATCGAAAAAAGAGATCAGATTAGTCTGGCATGACTTGTTTTTGGTAAATCCGTGTTGACTATTAGCAATGACCGCATTTGTTTCTAAGTGTTCGCAGACCACTTCCTTAATGATCTTTTCCAGAATTTTGCCTGGTATTGATGTGAGGCTGACCGGACGGTAATTGTTTGGGTCGTTCTTTTTTCCCTTCTTGAAGATAGGGACCACATTCGCCCTCCTCCAATCTGCTGGGACTTCTCCCGTTCTCCAACAACTCTCGAAGATAATTGCCAGTGGTTCTGAAATAACTTCCGCTAGTTCCTTCAGTACTCTTGGATGTAGTTGATCTGGCCCTGGTGACTTGAATTCGTTTAGAGCGGCCAGGTGTTCCTGGACAACTTGTTTGCCTATTTGGGGCCCAAAGGTTGAGAACCTTGGGGCCCAAAGGTTGAGAACCACTGCCTTGGACCATCTTGGTTTCCAATTTTTAGATATGTTCTAGCTTGTCTACATCCCCTTTGGATCCCTTTGGTCTGGCAATACCTTTCTTGGGACCTGACTTTGGGTTTTGGACCAATGTGAATTCTTGCTTATTTATCTCCCTAAGAGTTTAGAGTTGTTGCTTTTGGATTTTTATTTTAACTCAGAGAGGATATTTCCCATTGATACTTGCTTCTGGCAAATCCATAGGGATTATGTTAGGTTTCTGTGTTTTACCTAGACTTTCCAGTGTGGAAAGGTTGAAAACTAGCATTCCATGGTGTAGAAATGAATTTCAGTATGTCAGCATGCCTAAATAAGGCTTAAAATTCAGAAAGTAGTAAAGGAGAGGAAAGATGAGATGAGAAGGTTGTGGTGTGCAAAACTGGAAAGATGTATCCCTAAGAAAGAGAAGCAGAAAATAGTTAAGAAAGTTGCCAGGATATTTCCTGGATGCAGCTTTCAAGAGAGTTTCAGTGACTGGGATATACTACATATCTCTTTGGTTATCCTTTCTGTTAGCACAAGTGGTATGTGTTACGTAAAGCAGTAAAAAAGGGCTGGGAAAATATGAGAATTTATACTCTTTATAACATTCAGTATGCACCTTTTACTATGCATATATTTTAGCTGAGAGCGTGCAGACAGGCCTGTTGCCATTTCTTTCGTTTCTGCTGTTGAAGCTCAGCAGACTGAGACTTTGTGGTATTGGATAACCTTTTTGGAAACGAAAGGTTGGATACAGGTGTGGTGAAACCGATAGCGATTACTCAAGCAAATACATTCTCTTGCTGCACCTTACTGCAGGT
This sequence comes from Anolis carolinensis, assembly GCF_035594765.1. Lineage (NCBI taxonomy): Eukaryota > Metazoa > Chordata > Lepidosauria > Squamata > Anolidae > Anolis > Anolis carolinensis. The sequence continues at coordinate 282,524,977 of NC_085843.1, read as the reverse complement.
ATTATTTTGGGCCTTGCTTCCTTTGTTTTCACAACTGAGTACAGCCACATAATATTTTGTGGTTTTTTTGGTGTTTGATCTCTCCTTATAATTTTCCTGCATAAACCTTTTAATTTTCACATAGAACGATGTCTAGAATGGGCTGGTGCTCCTCTTGTCATTTACAAAACAAATAGAAAATAATGGTCACTGATTATAGTTTGACTGCTCAACTGAAGACTGTAGATATGGGCCACTTACTTTATCTGTCCTTTCCTTATAAGCCAAATAGTTAGGACTTTGATATCAAGGAGAATAGTCTAAAGCTGTGGGTCTTGGACTTCGAACTTTGCCATGTGTAACTGCACCTTGTTATAAGAAATGTATGTGCCATATATGGCATATCTTGTGTGATACGATGTGATCCCCAAGGATAGGAAGACCCTTCCCACTCTTTCTGTGCTCTTTGAAATAGGAATCACATTGAGATTGTCAGTATCGAGGGATGTTATCAAGGCACATATCATCAGAAGGCAGACCTCCAGCTGTGGGATGGAGCAAAATAAAAAAATTCTTTGAGAGTGCAGAATTCTTATTTCCAGTGGCACAGTTTACTTAGTTGTTTATTTTAGATAGAATCATAGAATCCTAGAGTTGGAAGAGACTCCAGCGACCACCATCCAGTCCAACCTCCTTCTCCATGCAGGAAAAGCACCATCAAAGCACCCCTGACAGATTGCCATCCAACCTTTGCTTAGAAACCTCCAAAGAAGGAGATTCCACCAGATTCCTAGAAAGTAGCAAATGCAATTGCCAAACAGCTCTTACCACCAGGAAGCTCTTCCTAATGTTTATGTGAAATCTCTTTTCCGGGCATTTGAATCCATTGCTCCATTGTGTCCTGGTCTCCGGAGTGGCAGAAAACAAACTTGCCTCCTCCTTGATATGACATCCTTTCAGATATTTAAACATAGCTATGTCACATTTGTCTTGCTATGGGGATTCAGTGCTTTGACTGTGCAGAAGTTGATGCAGGGCCCATCCTTAGTACCCGGCAACTCCCATTTGTTTGCCCCAAACACTTTCAAGGAATAGACTTTAGATGCCGTCTCTTGAGCGGATTCCCACTGGCGCTGAATGCTTACCAGCACATGTTTTACAAGCATCTCTTTCCTTCTTTGCCATAGTTACTCTCAGTGCTGCAGAAAAGTTAGAGATCAAGGGATAGGTGGGTAGATCTCTATGAGAGCAGCCCATATAGTTAGGATTCTGAGCAGGAGATCTGTGGGGAGAAGGGATGCAAGTCAGGGGCAGCCAGATAAGGAAGCTGCCAAACAATGAAAAAGTATGAACCATTGGGCTAAAAATCAAGATTGGGGAGACATGTAAGGAATGTTGGTGGCTAGCTCTTCTTAGGGTCAAGCCAGTTTTTAGGGGCACCGCTGTGGGATCAAAGAGTAAATCTCTCCCTATGAACATCTATCCACAAAGAGCACCAGAGATCTTTGGCCTGGACTACAGCTGACCATGATAAACACACAGAAAAAAAATTCTGTTGTTGAAGCCTTCAGATAATACAGAAAGGAAACCTCCCGTCCTGGCATTTTGATTTTTAGAATTCAGGGAAGGAAGGCTGTGCTGAACCTTTCCTGCATGATGATGACATACTTCTGAGTCAGTAAGGGTTTCAGGACAGGAAAGTGGGGCGCAACAGAAGGCCCTGTGAGTCAAGGGCCTCCAGTGAGGCTGTGATGTGCTGCACACCTCCCATCGAGTTTGGTGAGACATGTCTCCATGTCATCTATGGGTGAGCAAAACACAGCCTGGGATTCCTCTGCATTCTCTAGCTTGCTCCCCACCAACAAGTAATCATCCACCAAAACATTTTTCTTCTTTTAAACAAATTGCAGCACCCCTCCTCCAAAACATTTAATCTAACTACAGAAATCTCTCCATATCCACAGATTCAACTATCCATACCTTGAAAATAACACACACACCCCAAAGAAAAATCCAAGAAGCAAACCATGATATTGTTGTTTATGTACCATTTTATTGTGCCGCAATATTTAATGGGACTTAAGCATCTACAGTTTTGCTACCCACAGGGGGTTCTGGAACCAAACCCCAATGGATGCCAAATTACCTTCGGGATCCATATACTGTATAAACTCTGGAATCCACCAATATACTCCTTTAACCAGGGAGTTATCCTTCTTCGTTACTATTGACATGGAACTTTGATTTACTTTGAATGATCGATTTTGAAGAAGAGTGCTACAAACCTTGAGAATATTATCAAGACTATAATAAGACTACTTTAAGTACCAATAATTATATTTGTTAAAATTGGACATTGAAATATGTACTTATCTATACAGTTGGAATATATAAACTGATACTACAATCATCTATATATTTAAAAGAGTGATGGCATCACGGCAATTCACAAAACAACAAAACTACAGGCCCCCCAACCTCAAAATTTGACAACACAACCCATCATCCACGCCTCAAGGTTGATACAACAAAAAGAAAAGAAAAATAAAGTCCTAATTAGAGGGAGAGCAATAATTTTTTTTATCCAATTGCTGCCAGTTTAGAGGGCTAATCTCTGCCCACTTGGTTGCCTAGCAACCAAGGGACAGCCAGGTTTCAGTTAGGGGACAGGCAGATTTAGGCCTCACTTAGGTCTCTTCCACAGATTATCTAATTTGCACTGGATTATATGGCAGTGTAGACTCAAGGCCCTTCCACACAGCTATATAACCCATTTATAATCTTATATTATCTGCTTTGCACTGGATTATCTTGACTCCGCACTGCCATATAATCCACTTCAGTGTGCATTTTATACAGCTGTGAAGAAGGGGCCTCATATAATCCAGTTCTAAGCAGATAATATAAGATTAGAAATATACAGTAGAGTCTCACTTATCCAACGTAAACAGGCCGGCAGGATAAGTGAATATGTTGGATAATAAGAAGGGATTCAGGAAAAGCCAATTAAACATCAAATTAGGTAATCGTTATACAAATTAAGCACCAAAACAACATATTATACAACAAATTTGACAGAAAAAGTAGTTCCATGCGCAGTAATGCTATGTAGTATTTACAGTAGAGTCTCACTTATCCAACACTCGCTTATCCAACGTTCTGGATTATCCAACACATTTTTGGATTATCCAACGCTTTCAATATATCGTGATATTTTGGTGCTAAATTCATAAATACAGTAATTACTATATAGCATTACTGTGTACTGAACTACTTTTTCTGCCAAATTTGCTGTCTAACATGATGTTTTGGTGCTTCATTTGTAAAATCATAACTTAATTTGATGTTTAATAGGGTTATCCTTAATTCCTCATTATCCAACATATTCGCTTATCCAACGTTCTGCCGGCCCGTTTATGTTGGATAAGTGAGACTCTACTGTACTGTATTTACAAGTTTACCACTAAAATATCACAATGAATTTAAAACACTGACTACAAAAACATTGATTATGAAAAGGCAGACTGCGTTGGATAATCCAGAACATTGTATAAGCGAATGTTGGATAAGTGAGATTCTTCTTTAATATGAAATAATTACTGGGATAGAATAATGCAGAACAATATAATCTCTAAAACCAGGAGAGTAAATAAACAGGGGAATTCCACACAGGAAACAATCAGGGCCAGCTAACACCTCCCAACAAAGTATTCCCATCATCAAAGTCTGACAAATCCTGTTTTCTCAGGGCCACAGACAGTAGAAGCACATAAAATATCGCAAACAACACCACTCTGAAAACAAGGGAATTCCAGACAGGAAACAATCAGGGCCAGCTAACACCTCCCAACAAAGTATTCCCATCATCAAAGTCTGGAAAATCCTCTGTTTTCTCAGGGCCACAGACAGTAGAAGCACATAAAATATCGCAAACAACACCACTCTGAAAACAAGGGAATTCCAGACAGGAAACAATCAGGGCCAGCTAACACCTCCCAACAAAAAATTCACTCAGGGAGGAAACAGCCAGGCTTTAAAGCTGCAAGGCCATTACATCCTAATCATTTTTCCTAATTGCAGCATTCATACTTGCCTCCAACAAACAAACAAAACCAATCAGAAATATTGTATATTCACAACCTTTAGGAAATAATATCCCCTGATGGCACAGCGTGTTAAAGCGCTGAGCTGCTGAACTTCTGGACCGAAAGGCCACAGGTTTGAATTGGGGGAGCGGAGAGAGCCCCCACTGTTAGCTCCAGCTTCTGCCAACCCAGAAGTTCGAAAACATGCAAATGTGAGTGCATCAATAGGTACTGCTCCGGCGGGAAGGTAACGCCGCTCCATGTAGTCATCCCACATGACCTTGGAGGAGTCTACGGACAACGCCGGCTCTTTGGCTTAGAAATGGAGATGAGCACCAACCTCCAGAGTCAGACACGACTGGACTTAATGTCTGGGGAAAACCTTTACCCTTGACCTTAACTACCACCAATTCCTCAATACTTTATTTCCCATACCACCAGACTTCGCCACAGCAACGCGTGGCCGGGCACAGCTAGTAATATATAAGTGATTATATCACTTGAGAAAGTATAGAACTATAACTTACTTTATAGTATATTATATACCATACTTTCCCTTTTTTCCATTTTGCTGTATACAATAGACATCTGTGCATAAAGCAGAAGGAGGGTCAGACTGGATAATAATTTAATAATAATAATAATTTTATTTTTGTATCCCGCCACCATCTCCCCGAAGGGACTCGGGGCGGCTCACATGGGGACTATCCCAGACGACAACAGATTAAAATACAACCAGTAAAATTAAGCATTATAAATACATAAAACATAAACAATAACAACAATTAGTTAAAACAACAGAATAATAATAACAACTGGACATGCAAAGGATAAAAGTATAAACTCTGGAAGGGGTACCTGAGGTACAGTAGAGTCTCACTTATCCAACACTCGCTTATCCAACGTTCTGGATTATCCAACGCATTTTTGTAGTCAACGTTTTCAATATATTATGATATTTTGGTGCTAAATTCATAAATACAGTAATTACTACATAGCATTACTGCGTATTGAACTACTTTTTCTGCCAAATTTGTTGTCTAACATGATGTTTTGATGCTTCATTTGTAAAATCATAACCTAATTTGATGTTTAATAGGCTTTTCCTTAATGCCTCCTTATTATCCAACATATTCACTTATCCAACATTCTGCCGGCCCATTTATGTTGGATAAGTGAGACTCTACTGTATATGAGGACAATCAAAAATGGGACAGGGGATGATTTCAATAATGAGCCGAAGGGTAAGGAACAATGTTAAAGTGAAATATTTCACACCATTGTAAACTGGAGTGGAACTCTAGTGGAATATAGTCCACCTGGGAGCCCACTGGTGTTTCCTTCTCTGGAGGTTTTGAAACAGAGGCTTGACGGTCATCTGCCAGGAGGGCTTGATTGTGTCTTCCTGCCAGGTTAGACTGGATGCATCCTTTCAATTCTCTGACTATATGACTTAGCTTTTAACTCTTAAGGATATCACAGTATGAAATGGCTTCACTAGCAAATAGCCTATTCTGGTTCATGTATTTGCTCAGTAATTTGAAGGAAGGCAGACCGAGCACAAAGCCTTGACCCATTTTGTTGGAACATCATTTCAAGTCACGATGGATGCAAGGAGGTGAGGGATCACTCTCCTTCTTCCCAAACCAGTAGAATAAGCATGAGCAAACTTTGTCCCTCCGGGTGTTTTGGACTTCAACTCCCACCATTCCTAACAGCCGGTAGGCTGTTAGGAATGGTGGGAGTTGAAGTCCAAAACACCCGGACAAAGTTTGCTCATACCTGCAATCGCATTGTTGCCGTTTGTGCAGGCATTATGCGATCAACACAGAGGTGCACCTTTCCTCCCAAAATCTCTTTGTTTTGTTTTGTTTTGTCTCTTCAGTAAAGTTGAATTTGTTGTGAACATACCTGTTACCTTTCTCTTTAAATTGCTGACCATCTATTTCTGTGTGATGTCTCTTAACTCTTTCCCCCATTTCTTTTATTTCAATGTTTCCCCCGAAAGGGATATTGCTGTATGAGCCCCTGTGATGATGGATATGTAAGTTCCTACATCTTCTTCCTTTTAAAACCTTTCCACTTGTCTTGTGCATCCTCTCACTTTATCTGTCATTAATTCACGCTTGTTACCTGCAGTCCTTCTTTTATTCGCTGTTGTATGGCAAAATATATGGCCATTCGGAATGCTTGCATGGGAAAACACGGAAGTAGGCCTGTCAGCCAGTGAAGAGTATTAAGGAATAAGACTATCAAATCCATTAAACATGTAAAATCTGCTTAAATTTGTGAATGAATGAACCTAAAGGTTTTCCTTGTTATGTTTTCGTCCTTGGAGGGCGATGCATGCATATTTTGCAGCAGATACTGTCTTAAAAAGAAGTCATCTCCTTTACATTTGAAGCGAATGCCTCTTCTTGAATGTTTGCATATAGGTTTTTGTATTAAAATGGTATTCTATGTTTTAAAATGCATGAATATTCTTAAGATTCTTTAGGTGCACTGATAAGCACAGTTACGTACTTATGGCAATGAGATCAGAATATACAGTAGAGTCTTGCTTATCCAACCTTTGCTTATCCAACGTTCTGGATTATCCAACGCAGTCTGCCTCCCACCCAGATCCACAGCTGTTCCTCTAGATAGCAAGGACTGAACTTTTTATGGATTTAACTTCCGACAATGTTGTTACTGGAAGTTCATTTTATGCAATTCTATCTTTATTTGTAGTCAAGTTTTTAGTAGTCAGTGTTTGTGTAGTCAATGTTTTCAATACATTGCAATGTTTCGGTGGAAAATTCATCAATATAGTACAGTAGAGTCTCACTTATCCAAGACTCGCTTATCCAACGTTCTGGATTATCCAACACATTTTTGTAGTCAATGTTTTCAATATATCGTGATATTTTGGTGCTAAATTCGTAAATACAGTAATTACAACATAACATTACTGCGTATTGAACTACTTTTTCTGTCAAATTTGTTGTATAACATGATGTTTTGGTTCTTAATTTGTAAAATCATAACCTAATTTGATGTTTAATAGGCTTTTCCTTATCCCTCCTTATTATCCAACATATTCGCTTATCCAGCATTCTGCCGGCCCGTTTATGTTGGATAAGTGAGACTCTACTGTAATTACTACATAACGTTACCATGTTTTGAACTGCTTTTTCTATCAATTTGTTGTAAAACATGTTTTGGTGCTTAATTTGTAAAATCATAACGTAATTTGATGTTTAATAGGCTTTTCCTTTGTCCCTCCTTATTATCCAACATTTTCACTTATCCAATGTTCTGCCAGCCTGTTTATGTTGGATAAGCGAGACTCTACTGTAATCTATCTATCTATCTATCTATCTATCTATCTATCTATTTATTTACTTAATTTGCCTGACTTTCTCTCATCACGTGGCTCAAAGCAGCATGCAGTGTTTTAAAAAAGCATAATGCTATTTTTAAAAAACCTCTGAACACAAACCTAAATTTCTATTTTACATACTAATTTATTACTACATTTTAAGTGTCTTTCAAGCCATATTTCAATAGAAATAGGGCTTTTAATGTCATATTCAGCACCTCAGATTCTACCTGGAAATGAATCAGCAGCCAGTGGAGTTGTTTCAGCAAGAAGGTTATATGATCCCCATACCCTTTCCCAGCATGTAATCTCGCTGCGGCATTTTGAACCCATTGAAATTCCTGAACAATTTCCAAAGGCATTTCCACATAAAGAGCTTTGCTGTAATCAAAGCAGGCTGTAATCAAGGCACTTACAATACAGAAATATGGAAATTGTGGCTTTAGTGTAGTGTAAGATGCTATAGGTCAGAAGAGACCCACCTGTGAATCTTTCAAGGATAATTCTTTAGCTAAATTGCAGTTGCAATAATCTGTATATTAGCATAAATGCTGTTCTGAGGATTTGAATTGAGAAACATTGCTTTCTGTGCTCTTATATGCTGCAAAGAATTGGGGGACACTGGGTTGCTGTGAGTTTTCTGTGTTCCAGAAGCATTCACTCCTGACGTTTCACCCACATCTATGGCAGGCATCCTCAGAAGTTGTGAGGTCTGTTGGAAACTAGACAAGCGGGGTTTATATAGCCGTGGAATGATGTCCAGGGTGGGAGAAAGAACTCTTGTCTGTTGGAGGCAAGTGTGAATGTTGCAATTGGCCAGCTTGATTAGCATTAAATAGCTTTGCAGCTTCAAAGCCTGGTTGCTTCCTACTGGAGGAATCCTTTGTTAGGAGATGTTAGCTGGCCCTGATTGTTTTCTGTTTGGAATTCTCTTGTTTTCTGAGTATTGTAATTTATTTACTGTCCTGATTTTAGAGTTTTTGAAGCTGCAAGGTGTGATGACCCATGGGCCTTGTAGTCCTGCTCAGGACATTGTAATTCCTGATGAAGATGAAAACTTGGGTTTTTTACCTTCCCAGTCTGAACTGGATTCTTCTCAGTCAGATCTTTCCCAGGCAGATCTGGGAACCTTGCACCTGCAAGAAAGTTGTCTCCCAGAAGTATGTCAAACAAGCCCAGAGCCTACTTCTCCCGTGTTCTTGCGGCGGGAGTTTTGTAAACAACAGAGAAGTTTGGAATCAGCTTCGCGCAGGAGTGCGAGGATTGCAGCTAAGAATGTGGCCAATTAAGACTGCTTCTCGTGAGAATCTTTGGGGAGTCTCACATCTGGTCTCAGAGTTTAGCTTTCGGTTCTGATTCCCAGAGAACTGCTTCGGCGGGAAAGTTAGACTCTATTTAGGTGTTTTACCCGCGTAGTAACTTCGCGGAGTCAATTCGTCAGCCTACGGAGCGGGTCGTGTCTGGACAGCGCGCTCCGATTCAAGCCTCGCTCTCGCTCAAGCCTTGCCTTGCTATCCAGCCTTCGCCTTGCTTCCCAGCCTTTGTTTACCTACGGACTTTGCCTTGTTTCCCAGAACCAATCCTTGCCTTGTACCACGGATTTTACCAAGTTATCCCACGGACCTTGTTCTTGTTCCTAGTTACCTTGTTCCACGTTCAAGCCTTGTTTCAAGTATCAAGTTATTTCCTAGCCTCGCTCAAGTTTCATGGACTAAAGGACCTTGTCATCTCCCCTCACTTTGCTTGGCAAAGTGAGTGTTTCGGTTATTGGATTACAACTTTGGACCTTAATATTTCTTATTGGACATTGCTTTTTTGGACTAATTCTGACCTTTCCTGAAAGGTCTAATTCTGGACTATTTTCTACACTTGTTTTTATTAACTTTATATATTCCTTCAATAAAGATATTAGATAGATTCTGGCCTCTGTGTATGGTTATTGGTGCCTTGCAGCCTGGGTCCTGACAGTTTGACTCCGCCACCTTAAGCACCAATTAACCTCGGCCAGTATGTCTACCGGAGCCGGACCTGGACCGGGCGGCCAGCCGATTACCTACACCATCGACAAGGATGAGGTGGACCGAATCCGTGATAAGCTCAATGCACAGGATGGGGAAATAAAGGGTTTGAAGGAACGCGGAATCCGTCTTCCGGCCATGGCGTTGCCAACCAAGTTTACTGGAGAAGCTTCTAAGGTTCATGTTTTCCGTCGCCAATGTCAAGCTTATCTAGAGGCCCGTGCTGCCGAGTTTCCCCAAGAAGACATCAAAGTGGCGTGGGTCTACAGTCTTCTAGACGGGCCAGCGGCCAACTGGGCGACGGCACTGTTCGACCAAGCCTCTCCACACCTAAGATCAGCGCAACGCTTCTTGGACCACCTTAAGGAGACTTGGGGAATCGAGGACAATTTGGAGGCAGCCGGTCACAAACTCCGCCGCCTCTTCCAAGGAGACAGACCCATGTCTCAGTACATAGCCGAGTTCCGAGTGCTGGCCCACAACACCGGCTGGAATGATGTAGCCCTTAGAGGACAATTCCGGGAGGGTCTCAACATCGAAATGCTGGAGGAAATCTCCAAGGTGGATCCTCCCCAGACCCTCGAGGCACTCATTGATCAATGTTTACGGGCTGAAGTCATGATTGCCAACAGGAAACAGTGGGTTCGAGGCCAGGGCGGTAGAGCCGGGGCAAAACCCCCCGCTCCCGCCAGCGTTCAGCCACGTCCGGTCTGGAGACCCCCACCGCCAACCCCATACCCCAGAGGGAGCGAGGAGGTGCCGATGCAGTTGGGCAATGTGCGTCCCAGACTAGATGCCGCCGAGAAGGCCCGTCGTCAACGCTTAAACCTCTGCTGGTACTGCGGGAACGGGGGCCACTTCGCCAGAGAGTGCCCAGCCAAAGGGAAGCCTGCCGCCCGTCTTGCGGCGGCGTCCTCCACGGAGACGAAGACGTCTGAGCCGACTGGCACACAGCCGGCGGGGGAAGCCAACGACCGGGTGTAGAGAGGCTCGCCAACCCGGTCAAAAAATCCATCCAAGAGCCGCCAACCGGGGTCCTGTTCCTTCTCGTGGTCACATTATGGTCAGCAAAAAGGGGACCCGTCATGATCCACGCCATGATAGACTCTGGAGCTACCAACAATTTCATCGATAGAGAGTATGCCGACTCTCTGGGATTACAATATCATGATTTCAAGAATGCCCGTGTGGTGCAAGCCATAGACGGCCGCCCCCTCAAGACGGGCCCCGTAAGTCAGTGGTCGGAACCCACCAGGATGTGGATAAGGGAACATATGGAAGAGATTTCCTTCTTTGTTACCGAGGTTCCCCATTTCCCTGTGATTTTGGGAATTCCATGGCTGACTCTCCACGACCCTAACATCTCCTGGTCCAACAGAGAACTGCAGTTTGCTTCACCGTACTGCCAAAACCATTGCCTCGTAGCCAAGGTATGCCACGCCACAGACACCGAGCCCATCATCACCTTGCCAAAGAAGTACTCCGAGTATTGGGATGTATTCAATGAGAAAGAAGCCGAAAAATTACCCCCACATAGACCTTATGACTGTGCCATTGACTTGGTGGAGGGGGCCCCGATCCCGCGAGGGCATCTCTACTCCCTGACTGAACCAGAGCAAGAAGCTCTCAGGGAATTCCTAGAGACAAACCTTCGCAAGGGATTCATCAGACCCTCTCAATCCCCAGCCGCCTCCCCAGTGATGTTTGTGAAGAAGAAGTCAGGGGAACTACGCTTGGTGGTGGACTACAGAGCATTGAACAATATCACCAAGCGGAACAGCTATCCCCTGCCCTTAATCTCGGATCTACTGGATCGGCTTCGAGGAGCCAAGGTTTACACCAAGCTGGATCTTCGGGGGGCTTACAACTTAGTTCGCATCAGGGAAGGGGACGAGTGGAAGACCGCCTTCCAGACCAAATTCGGATTATTCGAGTCCCGAGTTATGAATTTCGGTTTATGCGGAGCCCCCGCAACGTTCCAGCATTTTGTCAACGACATTTTTCAGGACTATCTAGACAGGTTCTTGATAATCTACCTGGACGATTTTTTGGTGTTTTCTAGATCACAATCAGAACATGAGAACCACGTCAAAATGGTGTTACAACGATTGCGGGATCATGGACTTTATGCCAAGCTGGAAAAATGCGCCTTTGATCTACAAGAGGTAGATTTCCTTGGTTACCGCATCTCGCCTCTAGGGCTTTCCATAGATCCAGCCAAGGTTTCAGCAGTATTGGAATGGCGGGCGCCAACTAACAAGAAAGAGGTGCAGCGTTTCTTGGGGTTCGCGAACTATTACCGCAAGTTCATTCCAGATTTTGCCCGCTGGTCCGACCCCATCACTAGCTGCATCCGTGGAAAGCAGCCTTTCCGCTGGACTGATCAAGCAGAGAAAGGGTTCCAGCAACTAAAGAAACTATTCACCTCCCAGCCAATTCTACAGCACCCAAATCCTGGAACCCCTTTTGTGGTGCAGGCGGACGCCTCTGATGTGGCAATTGGGGCTGTACTCTTACAACCGGTGGGAGATCACCTCCATCCCTGTGCCTTTTATTCTCGTCAACTAACCACACCAGAGAGGAATTACACCATTTGGGAAAAAGAACTACTGGCCATAAAGGCAGCCTTTGAAACTTGGAGACATTGGCTAGAAGGGGCCAAATTTCCCATTGAAGTCCACACTGATCATCGTAATCTAGAACATCTAAGAACTGCCCGCAAACTAAATCAGAGGCAGCAACGTTGGGCTTTATTCTTTGAACGCTTCAACTTCCAGATCCATTATGTGACCCCAGCCCAAACCAAGCAAGCAGACGCCCTGTCACGTAAACCGGAATACGCTGCAGGACGCAAGGAGACCTTTGAATCCCAACTGCTACAACCCGAGAACTTTGCCACGCTCACGGTGGGGAACACCAAATCCATTCCCATTGGTTCAACTTCCCCTACTCCAGGACCCATCTGTGCTCAAGAAATCAGGGCTAGTCAGCAAGCAGATGCCTGGGCGCAGGACCAACTTCGCCAAGGTCTGCACTTTCCCTTTTCGCTTAAAGATGGGCTGCTCTCCTATAGAAATCATGTTTATATCCCACCCGGACCGGGCAGGGAAAAAGCGCTTCGTCTGTGTCATGACTGCAAACCAGCAGGACACTTCGGACTATTTAAAACTATGCATTTGATCCTAAGGGATTTTTGGTGGCCCAAGATCCGCAAGGATGTGGAAAAATATGTCAACACCTGCCCAGTATGCCAGCGCTCCAAGATACGAAGGGAGAAGCCCTCAGGGCTTTTACACCCCCTTCCTACCCCATCTCGCCCATGGGAAATAATTTCCGCGGATTTCATCACTGACCTACCACCTTCCTGTGGATTCACCACGATCTTGGTGGTGGTGGACCTTTTCACCAAGTTAGCCCATTTCATTCCCTGTGAAGGCCTCCCCACGGCCAAAGAAACTGCGGATCTATTTCTTCAACATGTTTTCAGACTACATGGATTGCCCAAGAGTTTAGTCACAGACCGTGGATCTCAATTCACCTCTCGTTTTTGGAAGGCACTACAAAAACTATTGGGCATAGACTCTCGCTTATCTTCAGCTCATCATCCCCAAACAGATGGGCAAACGGAGCGCACCAATGCCACTTTGGAGCAGTATCTTCGCTGTTATGTAAACTACCAACAGGACAATTGGGCTTCTCTGTTACCACTGTCTGAGTTTGCCTACAACAATGGAGTTCAAGCTTCTACAAAAGAAACGCCGTTCTTTGCAAACTACGGCTTCCATCCACGTTTCTTCCCCCCTGTCATTGAAACTTCAGAAGTTCCCGCAGCAGAGGATTGGCTGCAGGAACTCACAGCGGTGCAACAACTTTTGCTCCAGCAACTGGATCAAGCCAAGGAGGACTATAAACGCCACGCTGACAAACATCGCCAGCCGGGCCCCGAAATCAAGGTAGGAGATCGGGTTTTTCTGTCCACTCGCTTCCTGCCCTCCCACCGCCCTTGCCGGAAGTTAGATGCCCGTTTCATTGGCCCCTATCCAGTGGTGGCGCAACTTAACCCCGTGACTTTCAAACTCCAACTTCCGCGTTCAATGCGCATTCACCCAGTGTTTCACCGTTCCCTGCTCCTTCCGGCGGATGGTGTGCGACCTGATACAGACCAACCGGCCCCCCCTCCTGTTTTGATGAATGGGGAGGAGGAGTTCGAGGTTGAGGACATTTTGGATTCTCGCTTTCACCGCCGCCGCCTACAATATCTCATTGACTGGGTGGGTTTTGGCCCTGAGGAACGCTCTTGGGAAGACGCCTCCACAGTCCATGCTCCTGATCTAACCCGTCGCTTTCATCAGACCTATCCCACCAAACCGCGACCTCGCGCCTCGGGGAGAGGGCCCCAGTTTGGGAGGGGCCTTGAGGAGGGGGATAGTGTGATGACCCATGGGCCTTGTAGTCCTGCTCAGGACATTGTAATTCCTGATGAAGATGAAAACTTGGGTTTTTTACCTTCCCAGTCTGAACTGGATTCTTCTCAGTCAGATCTTTCCCAGGCAGATCTGGGAACCTTGCACCTGCAAGAAAGTTGTCTCCCAGAAGTATGTCAAACAAGCCCAGAGCCTACTTCTCCCGTGTTCTTGCGGCGGGAGTTTTGTAAACAACAGAGAAGTTTGGAATCAGCTTCGCGCAGGAGTGCGAGGATTGCAGCTAAGAATGTGGCCAATTAAGACTGCTTCTCGTGAGAATCTTTGGGGAGTCTCACATCTGGTCTCAGAGTTTAGCTTTCGGTTCTGATTCCCAGAGAACTGCTTCGGCGGGAAAGTTAGACTCTATTTAGGTGTTTTACCCGCGTAGTAACTTCGCGGAGTCAATTCGTCAGCCTACGGAGCGGGTCGTGTCTGGACAGCGCGCTCCGATTCAAGCCTCGCTCTCGCTCAAGCCTTGCCTTGCTATCCAGCCTTCGCCTTGCTTCCCAGCCTTTGTTTACCTACGGACTTTGCCTTGTTTCCCAGAACCAATCCTTGCCTTGTACCACGGATTTTACCAAGTTATCCCACGGACCTTGTTCTTGTTCCTAGTTACCTTGTTCCACGTTCAAGCCTTGTTTCAAGTATCAAGTTATTTCCTAGCCTCGCTCAAGTTTCATGGACTAAAGGACCTTGTCATCTCCCCTCACTTTGCTTGGCAAAGTGAGTGTTTCGGTTATTGGATTACAACTTTGGACCTTAATATTTCTTATTGGACATTGCTTTTTTGGACTAATTCTGACCTTTCCTGAAAGGTCTAATTCTGGACTATTTTCTACACTTGTTTTTATTAACTTTATATATTCCTTCAATAAAGATATTAGATAGATTCTGGCCTCTGTGTATGGTTATTGGTGCCTTGCAGCCTGGGTCCTGACACAAGGCTATTCAATGGTAATCAAGGTGGCCAATTGCAACAATCACACTTGCCTTAAACAGACAAGAGTTATTTCCCCCCACCCTGGATATTCCACAGATATATAAACCCCACTTGCCTATTTTGCAACAGACCTCACAATCTCTGAGGATGCCTGCCATAAATGTGGACAAAACGGCAGGAGAGAATGCTTCTGGAACATGGCCATATAACCTGGAAAACTCATGGCAACCCAGTGATTCCAGCCATGAAAGCCTTCGACAACAGAGTGGGGACCTTTGTTCTCAACTTGAAGTCTTGGAATAGTGAAAATATATGTTTAAGGAGATTGCATCAGGATTCATTATGACAGGGATGGGGACTCATGGGTGGATTTCAGCATAGTAAATCGTACTGATCACTGCTTTGTCACATACTGGGACAAGTACAGGCTGAACCGGTCCTGACGTGTTTTGGAGGAATGCTGCAGAGACTGATTGCGTGGCCTAGAAGGTTAACTTGTAGTGGATCTACCAAGATAATGGCCCCATTTATCATTCCCCCCATGCCCATCGTGGCCCATTTCCTTCCTCATATGTCTTTGTCCCAGAGATATTAACCTGCAGGCAGGGCCTGTCGTTCGTCGTAGGCATTATTCCACCCTTTGTTTTGGAAAAGGCATTAGAAAGAATTATATACATGGTGATCAGCCTTGGAGTGTCAGATCTTCACCTAAGTCTAGCAATAGGCATGGGCAAACTTCAGCCTTTCAGGTGTTTTGGACTTTGACTCCCACCATTCCTAACACCTAAAATGCTGTTTGCAAGTCTTATGGTTCTGAGCTGTTCCTACTGCAGCCCAGATGGCTATTTGCATGCAGACATCGTTGTCAAGAGGACTTTGTGAGAGTTCCAGATTGCCCACAGACAGTGCATTCTTTGCAAGGAAGAGAGGATATTGGCTGGCCAAGCCGACGGCAAATCCGCAGCCTAGGAACGGAAACAGACCTGACTTTTATTATTATTTTTTAAATGGTGCATCTCTGTTTAGAGCTGTCCAACCCTCCCTCATAAAACAGTAGGATTGTATCCAAGGGATCCCTTTGTGTAATCAATTTACTAATTTTTCTTACAAGTTGTCATCAGCTCTCTATGCAAATGTAGGGGACCAAACAGGGCAAGATCCTTGGTTATGCTTGCATGGTATCAATCTATACTCACCTAATACACAGTGGGTATTCAACACCACTCTTACCTAGTGAATAGCCGCATTGTGCACCTAATTGTGTATCTCGTATTATGTCTGCTTATTGTCCTGTTAGAAAAATGCACAGTGATTATTTCTGCAATCTCAGTGGATCAAATAAAGACATTGAAGGCATGGACAGATCCAAGAATATGCAACTCCGTGCCTGGACTTCTATTTTTAGTCCTATTTGCTAAAAAGGCAAATGACTGGATCCCAGAGCAAATCAAGCCTGAGCTCTCCCTGGAAGCCAAAATGACCGAGACACTCGTACTTTGGACATATCATTTTTTTTCTGTGTCAGGAGCAACCAGAGTTGCTTCTGAAATGAGAGAATTGGCCATCTGCAAGGATGTTGCCCAGGGGACGCCCGGATGTTTTGATGTTTTACCATCCTTGTGAGAGGTTTCTGTCATGTCCCCACATGGAGCAGGAGCTGATACAGGGAGCTCACCCGCGCTCTCCCTGGGTTGGATTCGAACCTGGCAGCTTTCAGGTCAGCAGCCCAACCTTCAAGTCACGAGGCTTGAAGACAAGACTGATTAAAAAAGACAATAATGCTTGGTAACAGCCCCAGAAAACCCTGTGACAGGTTTGCCTTAGGGTCACAATAAGTCAGTAACACAGCAACAACAACAACAACAAAGGTAGAAGGGGTCACCCATGTAGATAAACTCAGTCTAGAAAACCATGATTCTGAATCTGCAAGTCTCATTCACAGAGATCACCATACTTTGAATTCAACTTGGCAGCAATTAATAACTGCCTTCCTGAAACAATTAACATTAGGAGTCTATGTTCTTCAGGGCCTCAAATGCACATTTCCTTTAGGTGGGAAGCAAACATGGGAAGGAGGAATGAAATATAATAGCCCAGACATGATCAGGTGGGCTGTCTGTCTGGAATCCTGAACATGAACCCTCTCTCTACCTTTTACATTGCCATTCTCACTGGTTGTGCCTGACCATGCCTTCCAGCTACTTTGTCCAATGCTGTCTTAATTTTCCCCAGTGTGTCACAATAATTGAGTTTTGCGAGTTAACATAATGGGTGCTTTTTCTTTCCTTCTCTTTTTTCTTTCTTTCTTTCCCTCTCAAGATAGGACACAGCACTATCTAGGATAGTTCAAATCAGCGTTCTTTTATTGTGGGAATTAGCTGTCTTTTGGTTGGGCGGGGATGGGAAGGGTCTCGCCCAAACAAAAGGGCTGCTGGTATTAATCAAAAGTATTCACAAAAAAGAAGATAAACGAATGAAAGGCAAAAAGAATTTAGGCAGAACACACAATGCATCTGCAGGGCATCTCTGCCAGAGAAGGCAATCCCTGTGTTGGGGGGAAACTTGAGTTTTAAGTCTCTAGGGCTTTTAATTGACGATTATGTATCATCGCTCTTTGATTTAAGCATAATATGAAATGAATTCCTATAGAGGTGTGTGTATACACACCTTCATTTATGAGGGCCATGCTCCTTGGATTACATAGGATGGCTTTGCAAAACCCCATGCGTCCGGATGGTGTGTCGGAGGGAGTAATCTGATCTTCCCCTTGGCATTTCATGCCTTTTGTCCTCCCCTACAAATGCCTTAACAATAGGCCCTGATTGCGGGAGTGCCATGAAAGGCCCTGCGTTATAAGAGAAGGCAAGACAGGAAGGAGCGCACAAAGCAAGGCGACATAATTGTGACAAAAAGACGATGACAATGAATATTCCGGGAATAAATGACACCCATTGACATCACTGAGATGGATGGTGGGAAGATTTGCACAGAATGATTTGGTTTTCTGCTTTTTAGGCACACCTCCAAATCATTTAAACGTAGTCCATCGTCTCAAAAGAGACAATAAAAAGATACTGGGGTTTTGATGTCTTGGGGTATATTGCATTCTCCAAGGGATAGTAGGGATTTTTGGGGTGGGGAGAAGAGACCCTGCAGGATCTTTGAATTAAAATATTTAGGAACACAGAAAATGTGAGCTGGGGATGTATGAAGGGTGTGGGGTGGGGAAGGCTATGTGGTCCTTGCTTACTTAGGCGATCCCTCATAGGTTGAGGACAATTGTCTTTCATTTCTGGTGTTTTGGGGGGTGGGTCTGTAGGTGGCTGAAGAGACCTATTCTTAACCCGCATGTTCTCCCGCAGTGAGGACATTGGTTTCCAGACGGAAGGTGGTCCTGGTCAGGGTTGGTTTAATGCTCCTTCCTCTTGGCACGTTTCTCCCTTAAGCCCTCCATTCGTGCCTCTTCGAACTCCGCAGCACTGCTGGTCACAGCTGACCTCCAATTAGAACACTCAAGGGTCAGGGCTTCCCAGTTCTCAGTGTCTATGCCACAGTTTTTGAGGTTGGCTTTAAGCCCATCTTTAAATCTCTGGTCCTATATCTTGGATTTTCTTATACAGTAAGTCCCCTGTCATCATGGAACCCATCTCTCTTTTATAAAAGTCCTCCAGCTGATTATCTGGTATGTGTCCTGTGGAAGTTACCCTAGAGCTGCATTGGAGGACTTAGCAAATTCTTTGAGAAGATACCTTTTGGGGAATTGCTTAAATCCCCCAATGCAACTCTATGGTGTTCTAGGACCAGACAAAAAGGAATTCAATGGCATTTGGTTGTTATAATTTATAGAACACAACATACAGTTGTTGGCTAATATTCTGTGTGTGCACTCTCTCTTTGTCTCTCATGCAGGCTGCCAACATGTTAAGAGCATCATTAGCTCCTGTGTAAGTACTGTCCTTTTAAACTTAGTGTTCCTTGTTGATTAACTTTTTGAAAAGTAGTTGGATAAGGAGAAAAGACATTCCTAGAGGAGCTTGCTGAAGCTCTGAGATCTTTGGGAGAAGCCCTTGGTCTCACCACCTTTTGAAGCATTTCTGTTGGGAACACAAGACAGGGCCTTCCCGTTTGCTGCTTGGATTTGGAATTCCCTCCTTAGGGAAGCTAGGATGCCTCCATCTGTACCACCCATCTCTTGGCAAATGAAAACATGTCTCTTCCAAACAAAAGAAGGTGTGATAAGCCTGTTCCTGCTCTTTGGGCTGTCTCTGCAGTTATACAATTGAGACAGTTGCTGTCTCTAGCTATGTGCCTTTCCACTCCTCTTCCCTATCTAGATGTGCTGCACTGGTTGGAAGCTTGATATAAGCAGGAAAGTGAGAGTGGGCACACCTTTAAACATACAGAACGTGGCAAAACTAATCTAAATGTAAACATTCTCGAAAGGTGCTGATCACCGACATCTATTCCTAGTGAAGTTACCAGAATGAGAACTGGAAAAGGCTTTTTATGCATCAAAAGAAGAATTTCAGCCAATGTGGCTTTTCATGTAACCAGGTGGCAAACAGCTGAAATCCCTTCTTCTTCTTCTGCGCAACCTTTAAAGCAGGCATGGGCAAACTTGGGCCCTCCAGGTGTTTTGGACTTCAACTCAAAACACCTGGGAAAAGGGCCCAAGTTTGCCCATGCCTACTTTAAAAGGACAGGAGCCCTCTCTGGTTTTCACTGTGGCAGCCCTAAGGACTTTGCAAGGAACCACTTAAAGAACTACTATTACAAGTTGCAATCTGCCTCTACCTGTCATAGAGTTTTTGCTCTTCTCCATACGTGCTTGTTTCCCATAAGTGCTTGTTTCTTTCTTACAAACAGGAAAGTACAAGAAGTGCCCCTCTTGCCTTCTTTGGATTATGAGAAGCTCAAGAAGGACCTGGTGGATGGCAATGACCGCCTAAAAGCCTTTCTCCTGCAAGCATTGCGTTGGGTAGGTGAGCTGAGGAACAGGCAGGTGAACACATGCTTTTAAAGCCATTAGGGATGATGCAAAAGGTCAAGTTTGTGAGGTGAACTCAACTCCGTTGCCTACTTGATTTATTAAATGGGTATCTTGCCTTTCTCCCCTCTAGCTGACCTTTCCAAGCTCAAAATGGTACAGGAGTGTTCCAACTGTGCTTGGTTTCTCACCTTATTTTTCTGTTCTGTGTTCCCTTTTAACCAGGAAAAAAGTGTCATACAACTGAACATGCCCACTTTTTCCGGTTACTGGTTGTTGATGTTGATTGATGTATTTTTATAATGGTTTTACTTTTCCGGTTTTAATTGTTTGAATTATACTCGAGTATAAGTTGACCTGAATATAAGCTGAGGCCCCTAATTTTACCATAAAAAAACTGGGAAAACATTGACTCCAGTATAAGCCGAGGGTGGTAAATTTCAGAAATAAAAATAGATACCAATAAAATTACATTCATTGAAGCATCAGTAGGTTCAATGTTTTTGAATATTTACATAAAGCTCAAATTTAAGACAAGACTGTCCAACTGTGATCAAATCATTATTCTCATCTTCTTCAATGTAAATGTGCTTATGTATCCTTTTAATAATAATAGAGTAAAATAATGCATGTAATAATAATAATAAATACAGGAAAATAATACATGTAATAATAAATAGAGTAAAATAATGAATGCAATAATAATAATAAGATCAGAGTGAAATAATAAATGTATTAATAATAATAATCAAAATAGAGTAAAATAAATGTAATAGTAGCAACAATAATAGAGAAAAATAATACATGTAATAATACCAATAATAATAGAGAAAAATAATAAATGTACCATATATTCTCGAGTATAAGTTGACCCAAATATAAGCCAACCAGGACCCTCACCCGAGTATAAGACGAGGGGGCATTTTCAGTCTTAAAAAAGGGCTGAAAAACTAGGCTTATACTCGAGTATATACATATATAGTTTATTTGTTATATGTTTTTAATTATGTAACTTTGTAATCCTTGTTTATGCTGGGCTTGATCCCCTTGTAAGCTGCCCCGAGTCCCTTCGTGGAGATGGTAGCGGGATATAAGAATAAAGTTATTATTATAACTGAACATTATTTGGGAAGTTGTAAGGGAAGGCTAGTTAAAATGTAAATGCGGAGGTTTTATTAACTCAATGCTTCTGATGTCAAGCTGGAGCAGTAAAGCTGGACTGGTACTGGTTCCTTAAGAGTCTGTGTTTCCCAAGTAAATGCCTGCCATTTCGGTAAGAATAAGAGAAGGGTATGGTTTTTGAGCTGAGGTGGATGGAAGCTGGGTTTTTCTGGCTGCTGAGTTCTGAGTCCAGTAGTAATATTTTTATTGGTATTATCATAGAGCAATGGTTCCCGACCTGGGGTCCCCTGATGTTTTTGGCCTACAACTCCCAGAAATCCCAGCCAGTTTACCAGCTGTTAGGATTTCTGGGAGTTGAAGGCCAAAAACATCTGGGGACTCCAGGTTGAGAACCACTGTCATAGAGGATAGTTTTCTGAGATATAGAAAAAGGATTGGCTTCTCCTTGTATCTCAATATTCTTTCTAATGAATTAGTTTTTTACAAATTCCTCTGTGCTTCTTCCACAGCGTTTGACAACATCTCACCCCGGTGAGCAGAGGGACACAGTGCTGCAGGCTTATATCAACAATGACCTTTTGGATTGCTACAGCAGTGTCCAGGTTGGCAGTGGTAGACATTCATTTAATCAGCAATAAATTGCATGGCTAACATACATGAAGCTTAAAGTCTCTTGGAGTTGTAGAGTTGAAAGGGTCAGTTGATCTCCCAAGTCCAACATGAGCAAAAAGCTGTGCATTGACAAGAGTTTGATTCAAGCTTTGCTGTCACATTTCAGTCGGTCCAGACTGCTTTGGGGTAGGGAGACGGTCCATTTGGAAGGTCTGTTTTCTTTTCCATCTGCTGCTGGGATATCGCCTTCATGCAGAACTGTGCAAATGGCCTTGTTTGTGTAACAGATTATTTCATTTTTGTTACACCTGAGTGTTGTGAGTCCAGATGCGGCTGAGTTTTGGTACCATTGAATTTCTCTGCATCCAAGCATAAATGAGCAACTGAGAGCATTTTGTTCTCATTCCTGTTGAGAGACACACATAGGCAGGCAGACAGACAAAATTTCCCTCATTTCGGAATGGCAGAGTTTTTCATAAAGCATTCCTTTTCTCTTTCAGAGAAGTGTGTTGATGCTGATACAGTCGAAGAATGAGGTGGTTCGTCAGTATACAGCCAGGCTGATCAATGCTTTTGCCTCATTGGCTGAAGGTAAGACCTGAAATGCAAAAATCACTGCCTTTCTGGAACTGATGGCCTGTGTATTCATGTCAGAGAAGGTTCAGGTGTTTGGATGAATCAGTGCTGGCAAGAACTTTGAGC
Organism: Anolis carolinensis; assembly: GCF_035594765.1. NCBI lineage: Eukaryota > Metazoa > Chordata > Lepidosauria > Squamata > Anolidae > Anolis > Anolis carolinensis. The sequence goes on along the minus strand of NC_085843.1, from coordinate 282,502,708 downwards.
AGCCAGCCAGACAACTGGTTTTGATGTTGTTATAGGAACAGTTAGAAACTGTTTTTAAGGACAAGTAAGAGGCCAGCTGTTCTTCCAAATCTGATTCCTCTCCCTTTTTTTCTTCCAGGTCGGCTTTATCTTTCCCAGAATCCCCGCTTGCTCCGAATGCTGGAAGAGAGGCTGAAAGCTGAGGACAAGTATTCTCTTACCCGAGAGAATGTCCTGGGAGCTTTGCAGAAACTCAGCCTCAGGTGATGAAAGCCTTGCAGGGTCCTGCTGACAGCGGGAAGGGAAAGGCAGGCTCCTTGGGCTGCGCTCAGGGTGAAAGGAGAGCCCTGGCTTGTCATGCAGCTCTCATCAAAGTCTTCTAGAGTGGATGGAGGAAGGCAGTCCTATCACTTAGAGATAGAGGAGGATTCTGCTGGGCTTTACTGGCTTAGCTGCTGTCCTTCGTTGCCCCTAAAACCCCCTACTTATATCATGCTTTTGTGTCTGGTTTTGTACTTAATTAGTATCTTTAATTGGACAATTTTTTAATTCTTAAAGACACAACTGATACAGAGAGATGAGGCAACATTAAAAAACATTAAAATACATTTTGCACATGGATGTCACATATTAGATTCATCAGATCCTAAAACAAAGGTACGTGTATTTTCCAAGATATGTCCATATTTACTCAAGTCTAATGCACCATCAAATCTAATGCACACCTCAATTTTCAAAACCCTGAAACCAAAAAAAGTATTTGCTGACTAGTGTAATGCACAGCAGCAAAAAGTGCACTCTTTTTAATATGCCCATTACAGTTGCTGCCTGCTTAGAATTTCTTCGTTTAAAACAATTGCGTTGGAACACCAAAGCTTCCAGCAATAGAAAAGAAATCTAGGGGCGCATCTATGCTGTACAATGAATCCACTTTAACTGCCTTGGCTCAATGTTATGGAGTGATGGGACTGTAGTTAGTCTTCTCTGGATGCCTCACCAAACTATAAATCCCAGGATAACAGCATTGAACCATGGCAATTAAATTACAGATGACAAACTTCAAATAGGAGCTTCAAGTGCTCATGAAGCAACTTCCCCTATTGCTTTGGCTCAGCACTGAGATTACTCTATTACATGATTCTAATGAGCACCTTAATTTTGGCAAGATAATTTAGCCAGAAAAAGGTGAGTAAATACAGTATTTATTGAAGCAATGAAGAAACAGAACTTGAAAATATATATCACGAGCAAAATGGTTTGGCTTCTACCTTTTTTCAGAGATGAAACTGAACTGCATATAATCTGGGAGTTTGGAACACTGTGTCATTAGCATTCTTTGCAGGTGACCGTATTGCCTTTTGAGTTGAGGCCATGTGGTGTTGGAGTGTTCAGCCTATAAATCCAAAAATCCTCCTTTTTTGTCCAAAAGATCTGAAAGAGATGGTATTTCAGTTTCAAAAAGGAACAAATCAGAACAACTGTGATGTTGTGAGTTGAAATGCCTGGCCACTGGTTAGAATAGCACACAAATCTGCATGCAGGTTTGCAGTTGTTTTGCTCATGTTCTGCAGATGACAATCCTGTGTGTCTGCATTCAATAAATAATAATGCAAGACTGGCAGGTGATGTGTGGTTTAATATAATAAGCCAGCAATCTATTATTGTACCCTTGTAATTGGAAGTGGTCCATGATTGCAAATACCTTATGTCAGGCATGGGCAAACTTGGGCTCTCCAGGTGTTTTGGACTTCAACTCCCACAATTCCTAACAGCCTACCGGCTGTTAGGAATTGTGGGAGTTGAAGTCCAAAACACCTGGAGGACCCAAGATTGCCCATGCCTGCCTTGTGTGGACTATCAATTTTAGGAGCATGGTTATTGTGGTGGACCAGTTGTGTGAAGAAATCTTGCCAAGAAGGACTAGGATAGGATTGCCATAAGTTGGAGTAGACTAGAAGGCACTGGGAACCAGCATGGTGTATTGGTTTGAGTGTTGGACTGGGGCTCTGGGAGACCAGTTTGAATGCCTCTCAGCCATGGAAAATGAGTAGTTTTCACACTTTCCCAGCCATAGAGGAAGGCAATGGGAAACTTCCCATGAAGACAAAGAGCAGGGCCTGTGCTGGTTTTTGCTGTTGGGTGAAAGAACAGCAGCATTTATTTATTTATTTATTTATTTATTTACAGCATTTATATTCTGCCCTCACCCCGAAGGGAACTCAGGGCGGATCACATTACACATATAGGCAAACATTTAATGCCTTTTAACATAGAACAAAGACAAACAAACATAGGCTCCGAGCGGCCTCGAACTCATGACCTCCTGGTCAGAGTGATTCATTGCAGTTAATTGCAGCTGGCTTGCTCTCCCGCCTGCGCCACAGCCCGGGCCATTTAGCATTGCCATTTAGGCTTGTGCACGGAAGCAGGGATGGGGAGCTCTTTCACCTCAAATCCCTGTGATAAAATGTTCCATTTGAATCTCTGCGCAGACACAGATCTTTACGAGTGAGAGCAAAGATGTCCATACATTCGTCACCTGTAACCATAGCAAAGCAATGCAGTGTACTTTTAAAAAATGTTATAAGACATTTAGTACCTTTGGTATAACAACTTATAAAAAGTGGCATTTTAATTCAGTTAGGTTTTTGAGTACGTTCTCTTCCAGCCAGTCCCACGGCTTACTGTACCTTTGGCAAACAGATCTTGCACCCATTTCTTCTGACATGACAGTGATTCTTGTAACCCTAACTCTGTAAAGAGTGTGCAGTGGGTCCTTGGTATCCACTGGGGTTTTGTTCTAGGGCTCCACTCCTTGTGGATATCAAAACCTGCAAATGCTCAAGTCTCATGATGTATAATGGTGTAGTAAAATGAAATCTGCTATATTAAATGACTAGCTGTGCCCTGCCACACATTGCTGTGGCCAATTGGAATTGCAGTGAATAGCCTCGCTGCTTCAAAGCCTGGACGTTTTCTACTAGGGATGTGTAGTTTGTTTGTAAGAACATAGAGACGTGGATGAGGGGTTGTGTTGTCAATTTTCTAGGTTGAGGGGCCTTTAATTTTGTTGTTTTGCCCGGTAGAGCGATACCATTCTCCTTTTATATATATAGATATAATCAAAATTTGCTTTTTGGAATTTTGAGGAGAATATTTTCAAGCTGTTGTCAGTTGAATCTGTGGATACAGAATCTGTGGATGCATGGAACTGACAACATGTACCCCTTCCCACTGGTTTACGCAACCATATTTCTACATTAAATAATTGCCACATTGCTCCATCTCATCTAGTCAAAATGATTGACACACTTCTCATTTGAAAGTCCTGGTCTGTTTTAGTGGTGTATGGGTTCACTGTATTTACAATTTCTTCAAAGGAGAAAAGCATCAATGAGATTTTATTTATTTTGTGTCAAAAGCATTGCATAAATAAACAAGTATAAAACTGATAAAATAAAAAAACTGACAAGCGGCTAAATAATTTTAGACCAAAAACAAGCAACAGTGACCGCATTGTGTGTAACATAGATGAGATTTTAGTTCTATTGATTGTTCAAACTGTGTCAGGCTAATTATTTATTGTGGCATTGTGCGTTTTATAATTTTTATGAGAAGTTGTGGTTTATTTATTATTTATTTATTTGCGACATTTGTATACCGCCCTTCTCACCCCGAAGGGGACTCAGGGCAGTTTACAAGTATATATACATACAATATATTATATTATACAACTATATCGCAATATTATTAGTAATATTGCATGTAATATAAATATACAATTATAATAGTGAATTATAATTATTATTACATTGTATTACATCATAATATTATTAATATTACATGTATATACAATGTATTATAATATTAGTATAGTATAATATTATATATCATTACTTGATTATGTTTATTTTTTATGATTATGTTTTTGTTTACATGTTGTTTGCCGCTTTGAGTCCCGATCTGGGAGAAAAGCAGGATAGAAATAAGTCAATAATAATAATAATAATCTTTTCTCCTTGCAAAGGTATCCCTATATAAGTGAATTACCTTTTCATAAACCTTCTAAAAACAGTGGTCTTTGCCATATACTGTTGACACCAGAGTCTGTAATTTAATATGCTTTCTGAAGGAGCATATTCTTTTGATTATTGTGGGTTTGCAATCCATCAGTTCCATGAAGTGAATTTCAATCTAGTGTTATATGAAAGGGAGAGAAGGAGAGAAGCATCTTTACAAAGATAAGGCATTTTGATTCCAAGTCTGATTGGTCTCCTAACTCCGTGTATATACAGTACAGTAAGCCAAGGCACCTTATCCTTTGTAATAGTATATATATTTATATGTCCACAAAGGTTGTGGGTTTGCATTTGTTGCACAGTATCATCTCTGTTCCTTTTTTTAGTTTGCTGTTTAGCTAGCTGCTCCATCAAAGCACCGGAGAAGCCATTTCTCCCTGTGTAATCATCCAAAAAAGGCTAGAATGAGCTGCATTCTGGAGAAAACCTGAACGTAAACCACCATCCATCACTAAGACGATATGATCAGAATGCTTTATTCCTTAGAATACATTGGTTCCTGCATTTTTAACCACTTGAAACGTTTGAATTCTTTCAAAATGCAGCCCTGCAGAGAGCAATGTAAACTGACTAGCCACCACACAAATGCTTGTGTCCATCTTTGGAATATGAATTTGAATATTTCCAGCTTTTTCCTTCATTTATAGTGAAAAAGTGTGATTATTTTCAAATTACAATGAGTGATAGGCCCCTTTGCTGGAAAAAAGATTAAAGTGTGCAACAACAATGTTTTGTCCAAGGCAGAGTAAGCAGGACAATTGAAGAGTTAAATTGAACCAAGTGTTTGGGGAAAGGATAGATCTTCTACACAGTATGCTCCAAGCCAATAAAGGCATCTACAAGTCATAAATACGTCACTTTACTAGCTGTTTTTATGAACCTTGGTTTATCTAAACATTTGAATAAAGGGAGTGAAAGGTACAAAGACATTAAAAGGGAATGAGATTTTTCAACAAGCGAGTAAAACATTAACCTCGTTACTATCAGGAGGGCTGCTTACTTACGGCTTCACGAGCGAAGTGCAATAATCTTCTCATCTGTTCTTCTTGGTGCTGGTTTCCTCCTCCTTGGCCAGATAAAGGACTTCCGGCCATTGCATAAGCCCCATGCTGCTCACAAGGGCCAGACCATGCGCTGATTGTTCTGCAGTTAAGGCTCTGAGCCGTCTTGTGAAATGCTGTCATCTGTGATTGGCAGGATGGAGGCATGCACCTTTTTCTAGGGGTGCATCTACATTGTAGAATTAATGCAGTTTGAGACACCTTTAGCTTCCTTGTGGCAAGTGCTGTAGAAATATGGGAGTTGTTGTTTTGCAAGATCTTTAGCCTTCTCCACCAAAGAGTGCTGATGTCTCTCCAACTACATCTCTCAGGGTTCCTTAGCATTGTGCCACAGCAGTTAAAGTGGTTTCAAAATGCATTAATTCCTCACTGTGAGCTGTTTGGCAGTGGAACTCTCTGCCTTGGAGGCTTTCTTTGTAGGCTTTTAAGCAGAGGCTGGATGGCTATCTGTCGGGGGTGTTTTGAATGCGATTTTCCTGCTTCTTGGCAGGGGGTTGGACTGGATGGCCCATAAGGTCTCTTCCAACTCTATGATTCTATGATTCTACAGTGTTTACCCATCCCAGAAGATGGGCCTAAATCCAATCAATCATTCAAAATATCGTATTCTCTGAAATTAATGAAATTTACTTAAGTGTTGATATACCCTTCAGCAGTTGATTCAGGGGCTCGTAGTCTTGGTAGTACCAGTTGTATGTGTGCCAAACATATGTTCATCAAAGACAAATGAAGGTCTATTAAAGGCAGCAAATTTGAGAAACCAGTCAAAGGCTTCCAGTGCAGCACTTGTCAATAATAATATAGCAGACCAGCTTCACTTCCACAATGTATGAAGGATTGGTATCCTGCTGGTGTCAATTTTATTGTGTTCTCTTTCCATCTCTAAGGACCTAAGACCTGCTACATGCAAAGCATGGACACCACACATTAGTCATCTCATCTCCACATAGCCTTGGTCCAAGTAACCATTCACCTTAGTGCTGAGATACTTGTAGAGCTTGGGACTGGTGCCTAAGAAATAAAGTGACATTCAGAGGGAATAATAAGGACATTAAAATCAGCAGGCAATGAGTGTGAGGTTTGTAGATTAATTTTAGTAGAATGTTTGAGTTGCATGTTGTAGGTAAAGATGTGTTAGCTGTTGTAGTTTTATATATATTGGAAAATTGTTCCTGGTCCTGTTTTTTTTGCAGTGGTTTTTGTTTCATTTTTCTTTGTACTCTCAATTTCATTTTTTGGCCTTTCCTTGTTTTGTAAGATTGTATGTTTGAATAAAACCATGCAGACAGCCAGGAGCGACTGCACGGTGAGTGCCAGTTATTAAGCCCATCCTCTAATCTTGGTCTACAGAACTTTTTATTTAAAAAAAACCATAGGCTGGTTTTATAGTTCTAAATCCAGATATGACCTCAGGTTTGCTCCATTACATGCAGTTCTTTTTCTATCACACTTTGACATTTTCATTTTGCAATACGTGACTGAGTAAGATTTCTTTGGGGAGGAAAGAGTAAACAATAAGAAAGGGGCTAAAGTAGGCATGGGCAAACTTGGGCCCAGTAGGCTGTTGGGAATTGTGGGAGGTGAAGTCCAGAACACCCGGAAGGCCAAAGTTTGCCCTTGCCTGAGCTAAATTATCACCTTTCTATAGTGTCCTGCTGGTGGATCTTCAACCTAATGTTTTGCTATTATTGTCTTTGAATTGCTAGGCGGGCTTTGCAGTCGGTGATGATCAAGGATGGGCTCATTCTGTGGCTGGTGGAAGCCTTGAAGGATACAGACAGCATGTCTGATTACACCTTGGCTTACTCAGTTGCCTTGCTCATGAACCTTTGCCTTCGCAGCGCAGGTATGCAGCATACAGGAGGTTGAGAAAAATTGCATTACCACAAGTCTTGGCAGCCTGGGTGCTGTAGGAGTTTGTGTATTGAACTAAGACCCTAGGAGACCCAGGAATGGCCATAGAAACTTGATTTGGGCAAGTCCTCAGAAGAAGGCCATAGCAAACCTCCTCTGAATAAATCTGGCCCACAAAACCCATAAGTTGAAGCTGACTTGACGGCACACAGCAACAGCACATCTATCTGGGCATAAGTTCTGACAAAAATCTCTGAGGGATCTAGTGTCTTTAGTAGACCACAAGCTGAACATGCAAATTGCAAGGAAAGGATTCCATCTAAACATTAAGAAGAACTGCCTGTTCACTACAGGAATATACTACCTTATGGTCCAGTCAAGTCTCCTTCTCTGAAAGTTTGTAAGCAGAGGTTGGATTGTGCTTTGATTGGGTTTTCCTGCATGACAGGGTTGGACTGGATTGCTCTTGTGATCTCTTCCAACCCTGTGATTCTATGAATTTCCATAATCCTTCCGTGTTTTGATGCTACTTGCTTATCATTTTTACATCTGGGCTGTTTGACGTTTGCCCTCTTTGACACTCAGGTAATGAGCCAACTGCTTCAGATTTGCATAATGCGATCACGGCCTTGACTTATGGTTCAGTTCCTGATTACTATTCTTTAAATAACTGCTAATGGCTATTTGTGATAACGCATACTTGTTGATAACAGGTGCTTGTCTGGAATGCAGAGTTTACCTTTGACTCCACTGAATCCCGTATTTTATGTTTGGTTCTTCACAGGGAAGAAAATGTGTGTGAAGATTGCAAATGAGGTACTCAAAGTTCTCTCGGATCTTCTGGGCCATGAGAATCACGAGGTACATTTATAGATAACTAGAGAACTTACGCTGTTGTATGGGTTGATGTTAACAAGTACATCTACTATTTGAACGACACCAATGAGTAAAACCTACAACCTGCTGATTTTGTTTCATTTTAAAACTTCATGGAACTTTCGGGGGTGAAGGGAGGTGTAAAATGAGGTCTGCTGACCCATCCAAAAGTGGGCAGAAGTGATCACGATGTTGGCCTACACCTGTATATTAAGTTGATCAGAATTAATAAATGCGCATTCTGGAACAAATACATACAGAAATTCAATTAACAAATGGTGTCTCAAATGTGCTCCGGTGTGTGCTTTGTCACTAGATAAAGACCCAAGCTTGATAAGTCTGTGATTAGGTATCTAGATTTTTTTCCAGCTTCACAAATACTTTATCTTAGGGTATAGACCAGGTATGGGCAAACTTGGGCCTACCAGGTGTTTTGGACTTCAACTCCTACCGGGTGTTAGGAACTGTGGGAGTTGAAGTCCAAAACACCTAGAGGGCCCAAGTTTGGTCATGCCTGGTATAGACATAGACTTCAGAGATGCCATTATCATCACCTTTTTCAAAAAGGGAGAAAGAACAGACCGTGGAAACTATCGAGGTATCTCCCTTCTAACATCCACTGGGGAAATCCTCACAAGAATCTCCGCAACCCACCTTCTATCTGTCTCAGAGACACCCTCCCTGAATCCCAAAATAACTTCCATCCCTCCAGAGGAGCAGTGAATATGATCTTCACTGCACGGCAGCTCCAAGAGAAATGCATCCTGTGGCTCCTCCATGATAACATGGTGGCAACAGTCTTGGACAGCAGTGGTTCCCAAAGTGACCCATTTAAGATGGAATCAGTTGTCAGACAGGGATGTGTTATTTCCCAGCTTTATTCTCCATCTTCTTCGCTATGATATTGCACCTTGTTGATGGGAAATTCCCACCAGCGTGGAAATCACCTATGCGATGGGTGGCAAGCTCTTTAACCTCAGCAGGCTGAAAGCCAAGAGCAAAGTCACAACAATTTCAGTTATAGAACTCCAATATGCTGATGATAATGTTTGTGCTTATTCAGAGGAAGACCTACTTTGAACACCTTCTAGGCAGAAGTATACAAAATGCTTGCTTCTCATTGAACATCAAAAAAACGAAAGTGCCCTACCAGCAAAAGGCACCAACCAATCCCTCTGCAATGCCGAAAATACAGCTCAATGGCGCAATGATAGAAAATGTTGACCATTTCTGCTACCATGGCAGCCACCTCTCCACAAAAGCTGACATCAACGCCAAAATACAATACCATCTGAGCTCATGAGAGAGTTTGTGTGTTGTAGTGATTTCAGACTTAAACTATATAATATAATCCTGAATGTTTGGCTCTGCCTGAAAGTTGCTTGATGGCCAACTTAAGTTCTTCATCCCATAAAATTATCTGCAAAGGCTTGCTCCCCGACCTCCTCCTCCTCCTCAGAATTGCTTCCTCGTTAACCCAAAAAGGAATGCCCGACAGCTGCCCTTTGAGACCTCAGACTGCCGGTTCCTGGGATTATATGTTAAAGCCCTGGCAAAGTCTTTTCTTTGAACCTCAATTGGATCCCGAGGCACGGAGTTCGCTGTGCTCCAGGCCTTCTCCACAAACCCAGATGTGAACCTCCTGATTTCAGATTTCCAGCATATGGAGAATTGGAGCATCCCGTCGTCCACTTCCCACACCCTCATTGGGATCATTCAAAACTGAGAATACTTCGTGAATTACAATTCTTGCATATTTTAATAGTGCCTTGCTGTCTGAGCTGTCACAATGGGATGGATGACAGTAATAAACTTGGGCATAATGAACGGGTGGCAGCTATGACTGCTGACCACCTTAAGATTTTTTTTTCAGCTTGACTCACTGCTGGAAGATAAAGGTTTCCATTTATTCATTCATATAACTGACATCTGTATGGGATTACTGTAATCAGTTTTGCATGGAGATGTTCATAAGGACTCCCGAAACTTCAATTGATTCAAGTCTCCTTTGCCCATCTTGACAACTGTTAAGATGTCCTCTTTGAAAACAATTTTGTTAGTTTCCATTCATAGTATCTTAGTATCAATAAGCTTAAATACATATAATTAAAATAATCACATATACTATACCTGAATGTACAATGTATGTGATTATTTTAATTATACATATTTTAGGCTTAGCTATACTAGGAAAATAAGATGTGCATTTGAGTCGGGGAATACAATTGCTTTTATGTCTGATGACATTGTTAACTTTTATGTTTTTAGTTGTCTTTATACATAGAGTGCTTTGGGGAAATATAAAGATTGTAACTAAAATGAACACTGTGTTCAAAGCCTTTCAGATTATTTCAGGTATTCTTGCTAAGCCCTTTATCAAGAAAGTTGATTGCATTAGAGGCTGAAGAGATGATGCCTTGCTTAAAGTCTACTCTTGAGTCTGCTTCAAAGTGAAATTGGACATTTTATGGCTCACACTTATCCCTCTCATTCACTTTGTAGTGAGATGGAGTAGCTCCTCTGGCTGTGTGCAGAATGCAGCATAAAGATGTCGTTCTTGGGCATTAATGAGATAGAAGTGGGGGCAATTGGGCCACAGAAAGAGGTGTCTCAATTGGTTGAAAATATATTTTTCCTTCTCTTGCAGATCCATCCCTATGTGAATGGAGCACTTTACAGCATCCTTGCTATTCCGTCCATACGAGAGGAAGCTCGAGCAATGGTGAGAGAGCCAGCCCTGCAATGTACTTTTTCTGCGTTTTTTTCCTTAGTAGTAGAAATGTTGCACCCCAGCACCTTTTCACTCAGTCACCATGCAGTGATGAGAGAATCCACTAAGTAAAGTTTATTAAGAAAAATATAAAAGATAAGGAGCCCAATAAAAACAATAAAAAAATACAAAAGACAAATCCAGAAAATCCAAAGTTGCTGAGTATAGGTGACAATCAGGTCCATGAATCGAACCACAGGAATTCAAAAACTTTGAACTTCACTTTTGAGTAAATATAGTGTAACAAGGCAAACTCCATACAATTGATCAAAGTTATATCCAAAACTTGAGAACAAAACAGAGAATAAACCAAACCGAAAACCATGAAGATATGAACAGGAATTAAAATCCATAAACTTGAAGCTTAAACAAGCAAACACAAACAAGACCCAAATCCAGAAACTTGAAACAAGGCCATAGAGTTGTTCCCACTTGAAATGCAACATTATTCTCACAAAGAGCGGTCCGCTTGAAAACCACTTAAAAGCCTCAATTCCCTCCCATGACATCACTGCCATTACATCTGGTTCTTCGAGCTTATCTCAAAGCAGCTGGGAAAAGCGAGTCTGTCTCTCTTTCACTCTCTCTCTGTGCAGCTGCAGCCGTTCTGATCTAGGGAAAGACTCTCACTCCCCCACACTTCTTTCAGGAGCACCCTCTGGTAAATTATCATGAGAACTGATTTTGCTTTCTCTTAACATCCTGAGAACTCCCAGGAGAACTTTTATTATATGTCCCAGTATTGGAGAAGGATAGGAATATTGGTGGGGATAATGATGATGATGACAACAGCGGCCCTCTTAACCATTTTAGCAGTAAATAAAGAAGATTTTGTCAGATTTGTCAGATTATCAGACTTTCATGATGATTCCTTCTCCTCATTATTTGCTATTGCAATAATACTAGTAATATTAGGGGAAACATATCAGGACTGTAAAATGCCAAGGAAAGTTGGAAAATTGAATCAAGCACTGAAACCTTATTGAATACTGTAAGAATATTTAATTAAGACATCTCAATGTGCTACATAATCAGTCAAAAGGAATGAAGCTCTTTGGCAGAAATACAGTTAAAATCCTCAGTCATGAAGGAAGTTATATGTATTTGGGAATATTACAAGCTGAAGATATTTAGTGAGTATATATTTTTTTTAAAACTATGCATAGTCCTAAAAATCTAACAGAAAAAATAATTTGGGCCATAAAAATGCAGGCCATAACAGTTATTTGATACAGTAGTACAATTCTTATTTGGACACAAAGCAAAACTCGATGCACTAGATAGAAAGATTTGGAGAATTGGGATTGTAAAGCATGTTTTACATCCCAAAAGTGATATCACTGTATTACAAATGAGAGAACGTGGTCACTCCCACCAAAGGATCTCATCCCTTTCTCATCATTGACTGTCCATTACGATCAGATCTAAAATGGCTGCTTCTTTCCCTCTTCCACTGTTTGGACAATGTACTTGTCTGCAAGACAAGTCAAGAATTTGTTGGGCCTGGTACTCTTGGCGGTGATTGATTTCCAACCACTATCAGGATGATTGAATGCTATTTCTCTCTCCTTTCTGGCATCCTCCCTGTCGCACCTCAGGTTAGCTTCACCTTGCTAAAGACACCAGGCTACACACAGATAGTAATCTTTGTAGTTTATTAGGAAATAGGGAAAAGATAGTTCATAAAAGGTAAAAGTTCAGTTCCAAAAGATAGTTACAAAAATAAGGCTGTAGGATAAATCCATGGAAACATTAGGCATGAAGCAAGGTCCTTAAAACAAAGCCAAAGTCCCAGAAACGAGGATACATCCAGGCTACAAGATAATATAGGAAAGCAGACTTGGTTCTTGATTTAAGCAAGGAAATTGCTTTGACGAAGATTTCCCTCTCAGCAGACTGTTTTAATAGCATAACATGAAGGCATTTCTTTGCCCTTTGAACTCCCTCTTATTTGCTATTCTGAGACTTCTGCGCAACCCCTGAAATTCCAAAGTTAGCTCGATCTAGAGATGCAGCCTCATCACTTTCAAGGCCACAGGGCTCCTTAGTGTTATCAGGCTGAGAGCTACTCTCCCTTTCTGCTTCTTGCACCTGAGAACCATCATCATTAAGAACATCATTTCTTCCCATGGGAAGCCTCCCTGCTCCTCATCTCCCACCGCAGGAACACTCTTCACCTGAATCCCATAATTCCCATCAGAGTCATCTTGAAACTCATCCTGAATCTGAATCCCATCATCTTAAAACAGCATCCCAGAATCCTCATCAGAGTCACACAAAGGCTGAGTCACAATACTCCCCAAGTTCTCTGTCTGGCCTGAGCATCTATAGGAATATAAATACACAATTTTAATTCATACATAAATGTGTATGAATGTCATCTTTGTATGCTTTGCTTTTTAACCTCAGTAAACTCAGAAAACAAGTCCCACTGATATGAGCTTCCCGGCAGTTATGATTCCTTCATTAACCATGTAGTAAAATGATAACAGAGACATTCCCTGAATGTGGGCTCTGTTTTGCTCTGCCCCTCTCTTGAACACACTCAGCGGTTGCAGTCTGCCTCAGGCCAGGAAGACCGATTTTCCATGTTTTGAGGTCTGCCTGCCTACTGGAAATTTCATCTGATTCTGCCTCAGTGCAAACAGTCAAGGTTCTGTTGAGGAAAATGGAGAGACGCCAGCAAACTCGAGGCAAAGCTGAGTTGTGCCTAGTGTTTCCAAAGAAACGGTTGCAAGGCCACGGAGTGCTCTGGCCCAAATCAGTCTTATCCCTTGTGGGGAATTACGTGTGATAAATGGATGCCTTAATGGAACTGCAGGGCAGTGGATAAGAAAAGAAGTCAATTGTCTGCTCTGCGGCGGCTGCTCGTAATGAAAGCAGAGGGGTGATGAATGTCTTCTGCAGTGCTGCTGCTGCTGCTGTCTTTGGGGAGAAGATAGCCATGGCTGGAGGTGGAACAAAAGCGGAACAAAAGCAGGCTTTGCTTCTGATTGGAGCCTGCTCTCACTCTCTTTTGCCATTATGCAAAATCTGTGTAATTGTAAAGTGGTTGGATGCTGTTGTTCTTCCCTGGGATTGTTATCTTCCCTTGCCTGTTCTCAAAGGCTATCTCTGAAGACACAGGGCTTTTAAATGGGTGGCTGGAATGGCTTTGTTTTGAAGCTGCCACTCATCATCAGCCCCTTTCTGTATCACTTGAGGAAAGGTTTGCGATTCTGCTGAGATGAGAAGGATCCTCAGGAGGAGCTTTAATTATTTTCCTAAGTAGGACAAGAATCTTATTATCACTAGGCAGCTTCTGATAGTCAAAAAATGCAATGATATGCATTCATTAGGATGTTGTGAGGTTTCCGGGTTGTATGGCCATGTTCTAGCAGCATTTCCTTCTGACATTTTGCCTACATCTGTGGCTGGCATCTTCAGAGAATGCAGGAGAAATGAAAATGCTGCTAGAACACAGACATATAGCCTGGAAACCACATCCCAGTGATTCCAGCCATGAAAGCCTTTGAATATATATATATATATATATATATATATATATATATATATATATATATATATATACACACACACACACACACACACACACACACACACACACACACACAGTAGAGTCTCACTTATCCAACACTTGCTAATCCAACGTTCTGGATTATCCAACGCATTTTTGTAGTCAATGTTTTCAATACATCGTGATATTTTGGTGCTAAATTCGTAAATACAGTAATTACTACATAGCATTAATGTATAATAAACTACTTTTTCTGTCAAATTTGTTGTATAACATGTTTTGGTGCTTAATTTGTAAAATCATAACCTAATTTAATGTTTAATAGGCTTTTCCTTAATCTCTCCTTATTATCCAACATATTCGCTTATCCAACTTTCTGCCGGCCCGTTTACGTTGGATAAGTGAGACTCTACTGTGTGTGTGTGTGTGTGTGTGTGTGTGTGTGTGTGTGTGTATATATATATTCATCCTTTGGATTGGAAGAGTCAAAGAGTAATGATTAGTAATGGTCTGGGGGGAAAAAGAACAGAAAAATTGGGGAAGAAAACAGTTTTTTTTTCCTGAAAATTTTTTGTGGGGGAGTGTGTAGAAACAAAATATTAATAATAATGATAATAATAATACTTGCTTTTTAATCCACCCTCTCTTCCCGGAGGGACTCAGGGTGGCTTCCAAAAGGAAAATTGGAAAACATTCAGTGCCGTATACAAAACAAATTAAGCAAATTAAGTCAGTTAAGACAAGCAAATTAATAAACAGTTAAAATAGGACAATAAACCAACTTTGACTAAAACATGTAGCTCATTCAGGCTTCATATATAACAACACTAGATGTGCCCATTGGTGTTGGTGTTGGTGAGAAATTGTTGAGGTAGTGGTGGTATTGAATGTCTGTTGTATGGTTGTCTTTATGTTTAGTATGCACACTGAAGTGGATTATATGGCAGTGTGGAGTCAAGATAATCCAGTTCAAAGCAGATAAAATAAGATTCTAAATGGGTTATATAGCTGTGTGGAAGGGCCTTGAGTCTACACTGCCATATAATCCAGTGCAAATTAGATAATATGTAGAAGAGGCCTAAGTGAGGCCTAACTCTGCCTGTCCCCTGGGCTGAGTGGGTTGCTAGGAGACCAAGTGGGCAGAGCTTAGCCTTCTAACTGGCAGCAATTGGATAAAAACTATTATTCCTCTCCCTGTAATTAGGACTTTATTTTTCTTTTCTTTTTGTTGTATCAACCTAGAGCCGTGAATGATGGGTTGTGTTGTCAAATTTCGAGGTTGGGGGGCCTGTAGTTTTTTTGTTTTGTCCGCTGCCCTGATGCCATCACTCTTTTATATATATAGATAGGCAGATCAGACCATTAAAATATGTATAAGTAAATTATAAAATTATAAAAAATATAAGATAAAATATATAAATATATAGTTCTTCATTAAGTTAAAGGGATTGTTGTCAACTTCGTCAGATGGGTTAACACCGATAGTAAAAACTAATCATCTTCCTCTCCATAAGCCAACATACACAGGAAGGTTTTTAGTGTTTCTTGAAGGAATGGAGAGAAGGGGCTGTTCTGATTTCTTTAGGAAGGGAGTTCTAGAGTTCCAAAAAATCTCCAAAATCTTTCATTAAGGTGTTCATGTTATCTAGTTTGAATACCATGTTACAGATATATTACTTATCATTAGAAAAGAACATACTCTACATACTTTTCCGGGGAGAAAACGGGATTCGGTTTTCTAAGAAGCAGGCCATTGGAGACTTAAGGTATTTCTGTGTTATGAAGTTAGATAGGAAATTATCCAAAGCATGAAGTTGCCACTCTCAGATCAATCACAGACTTGACTAGAACAGGCATGGGCCAACTTGGGCCCTCCAGGTGTTTGGACTTCAACTCCCACAATTCCTAACAGCCTACCGGCTGTTAGGAATTGTGAGAGTTGAAGTCCAAAACACCTGGAGGGCCCAAGTTGGCCCATGCCTGGTGCGGAGGCTTCATTTCCACTTCTCATCCTTCTGCAGCCAGACAGATGCTGCGTCTGTCTCCCCAGGGAAATGACCCTGACTTGGGGTCACCCATCTGAAGCACCGGCCACTGACGCGGCTTTGTTTTTTTCCAACCCATCCAGGAAATGGAAGACATTCTGCGCTGCTACATTGAGGAAGGAAATGCTGATATGATCCAGCAGATTGAGTTCATTATCAAGCAGCTTAAATCAGGTGAAAGGAATTCACCATTATTTTCTGTGCTGTAGCTTTTGAAGAGAAAACACTTAGAATGTTTGTGCTGCTCAGGATAGGAAGAAGTGCAGGTTTATTTATTATTTATTTTATTTATTTACAGCATTTATATTCCGCCCTTCTCACCCCAAAGGGGACTCAGGGCGGATCACATTACACATATAGGCAAACATTCAATGCCTTTAACACAGAACAAAGACAAGACAAACATAGGCTTCGAGCGGGCCTCGAACTCATGACCTCCTGGTCAGAGTGATTCATTGCAGCTGGTTGCAACTGGCTGCTCTCCAGCCTGCGCCACAGCCCGGTTTCTGACTGCGGAGTATCTTATGTTCCAAGGCCAGTTCATGGAATTCTTTTACCATCACATACCATTCATGTCAATCGGACTTGCTAGATATAGTAAGTCTGGACAGCTTTTTCCATAATGGAGTTTATTTGGTGATAAACACTATTGACTTCAGTGGCATTTGTCTCCAAGGATTGCAATACAATTGCTTTATCCTGTGCTTAATCACAGATAAGGTAAAGGTTTCCCCTGACGTTAAATCCAGTCATGTCTGACTCTGGGGGTTGGTGCTCATCTCCATTTCTAAGCCGAAGAGCCGGCGTTGTCCATAGACACCTCCTAGGTCATGTGGCCAGCATTACTGCATGGAGTGCTGTTACCTTCCCGCCGGAGAGGTACCTATTCATCTACTGACATTTCCATGTTTTCGAGCTACTAGGTTGGCTGAAAGCCTACAGAGATGGAATCCAAAAGCTTTATGCTGAAAGCGTGAGACTACTTGTCTGAAACTATGTTCAACTGAATTAAGTGTGGTATATGGCAAAGTGTGTTAAAGCACTGAGCTGCTGAACTTGCAGACCGAAAGGTCCCAGGTTCAAATCCCGGGAGCGGAGTGAGCACCCGCTGTTAGCTCCAGCTTCTGCCAACCTAGCAGTTCGAAAACATGGAAATGTGAGTAGATCAGTAGGTACTCTGGCGGGAAGGTAACAGTTCTCCATGCAGTCATGCCAGAGCTAATATACCCCAGAATGTTTTAATCATTTATCCTGTATTTATTATGTCCTTATCATCTATGTATTTTAATTCATGCTTTGAATGCGATTTCCTGCTACTGGGCGGGGGGTTGGTCTGGATGGCCCATGGGTCTCTTCCAACTCTACTATTCTATGATTCTATGATTCTACATTTTACTCTTGCATTGCTGTTTTAGTTGACTGGTTTTTAACTGTTACAATATTCTTGTTTCATATTGTATTCTGTTTTTATCTTTTTTTTTTACTGTGAATTGTGTTTATGTTATTGTTTATTTTGTTTAATTATGCTGTTCGGACCTCTGCCCCATGTAAGCCGCCCTGAGTCCCCATGGGGATATGGTGGTGTGGTATAAATATATTATTATTATTATTATTATTATTGTTGTTGTTGTTGTTGTTGTTGTTGTTGTTGTTGTTGTTATTATTATTATTATTCCTGGGGCAATTGTATGATTGTATTGTCATATTGTTGGTGTCCATTTACCCTGTTTTTTAAGCACATCTCAGCTATCTTAATTTTGGAAAAGTTGTACCCGTGTGTTTGAATACTGCAGTATGGCTATAAGCAAGCTAGTTGCACAGCTAGTCTGCTGTGGATTGAATTTAACTGTTACCCAAGTGACTATGCTATTACAACTTGCCTTTTGCAGAAGTGATGAAAATCACAGGGCCAAATACATCAGGCCTCAGAGGGAGAAAAAAATCAATTCTATATTGTAGCCATTGAAAGAATGTGAGTCAGGGTTCAGTCACTGTTGTATTTTTCAAGAGGAGGCAGTTATAGATTCAATGAATTGCAAGCAAGCTGCCATTTTTATTTGGTGTTACTTTTAATCCTTTTTCTTTTAGATGAACCACTGGATGATAGCGCTGAGTCTGATGATGAGGAAAAAGAAGATAATGACGAAGTGAGTTTTAAAAGCTTGTCACAGGAAAGTTTGAATAGATTGGTTGATTGTTTTATTACTGTTTTTATTTGTGTGTGTTTTTTTCAAATTAAAAACAGTAGAGTCTCACTTATCCAAGTTAAACGGGCCAGCAGAAGCTTGGATAAGCGAATATCTTGGATAATAAGGAGGGATTAAGGAAAAGCTTATTAAACATCAAATTAGGTTATGATTTTACAAATTAAGCATCAAAACATCATGTTATACAACAAATTTGACAGAAAAAGTAGTTCAATACACAGTAATTTTATGTTGTAATTACTGTATTTACGAATTTAGCACCAAAATATCACGATATATTGAAAACATTGACTACAAAAATGGCTTGGATAATCCAGAAACTTGGATAAGCAAGGCTTGGATAAGTGAGACACTATTGTATTCATAAAAATCAATGAAGCAAATCTATATACATGTATATATACATAAACTAGTACAATACAACCTAACATCTATACAATATTCATATTTGGTGATACCCTCCCTTCCTCTCACCCTATAACAATGCAAAACAGCATACTATTAAAAGTCCATCTCAGCAGTAGTGATGGGACATTCTGGGAAATATACCAGAATGAAAAGGATGCCAGAAAGTGGCCTTCAAAGGGCAATCTGTGAAAGTTGGATCTGCTGCTCTGTGAGGTCTTTGTAGTCTATTTAAAGGGGAGCTTTAACGAAGTGCTAGGAATAAACCTGGCTGCAGTTATATGACTTTGGGCTGCATCCAGCAAGGAGGTCTCCCTTGCGACCGCCTCCACGCATTCAACAGGAGACGTTAAGAGCCTGTGCTGATGTCATCTTGCAGGTTATAAAAGGCCTTTCATCCAGTAGAACAGAAAGAAAGAAAGAAAGCCAGTTCTCATCTTTTTCATTTGAGACCCTGCTACCAGTTGAAGGCGCAGAAGGCGTTTAAGCACATCACTTTTATGAAAACCCGAGGACCTAGACCAGGCATGGGCAAACTTGGGCCCTCCAGGTGTTCTGGACTTCAGCTCCCAGAATTCCTAACAGCCGGTAATCTAGATATTCCAAGGTCCTTGGTAGACATTTGGAGAACTATAGGTAAAGGTAAAGGTTTCTCCTTGGCATTAAGTGAAGTCGAGTCCGACTCTGGGGGTTGGTGCTCATCTCCATTTCTAAGCCAAAGAGCTGACGTTGTCCGTAGACACCTCCAAGGTCATATGGCCAGCATTACTGCATGGAGTGCCGTTACCTTCCTGCCAGAGCAGTACCTATTCATCTACTCACATTTCCATGTTTTCGGACTACAGTAGAGTCTCACTTATCCAAGCTAAACGGGCCGGCAGAAGCTTGGATAAGCGAATATCTTGGATAATAAGGAGAGATTAAGGGAAAGCCTATTAAACATCAAATTAGGTTATGATTTTACAAATTAAGCACCAAAACATCATGTTATACAACAAATTTGAACTACTGTGTAGTTCAATACACAGTAATGTTATGTTGTAATTACTGTATTTACGAATTTAGCACCAAAATATCATGATGTATTGAAAACATTGACTACAAAAATGGCTTGGATTATCCAGAAGCTTGGATAAGCGAGGCTTGGATAAGTGAGACTCTACTGTACTAGATTGGCAGAAGCTGGAGATAACAGCGGGTGCTCACTCTGCTCCCCGGATTCAAACCTACGACCTTTCGGTCTGCAAGTTCAGCAGCTCAACGCTTTAACACACTGCACCATCAGGGGCTCCCTTGGAGAACTATAAAACCTGCTTTATTACTGGAATCTGTAAAAGGATAACAGGACTTAGAATTGGACATGTGTTCCAAAGGTACTAGAAGTTAACTCGGAGCAAGTCATGTTCTCTTCTTAGAGGAAGGCAATAACAAACTTTCTCTTGAATCAACTTTGCCAAGAAAACCTAGTGTTGAGTCATTGAACGCCAGCAAACCAAAGGTTAAAGACGGTTGCAGTGATCTAGCATCCTGGTTTTGCTGTATTCCGCATTCAGCAAATTTCTGTGAATTTTGTTTCCCAGGTACATCTTTTAACACCGCAGAGCAGTTTTCCCTTCCTTTTTTGAACAAGGGCCGAGAGCAGTTTCCTGCGGGTGGGAAAATTATCTCTAGTTGGTGTGTTACAGCTACAATACGATTGCAGAATTTCATTCAGGTTTTGAAGGGCTGTTGGTTTAGCCTTACGCACGCTCACCGACAGGAAACACCAGCTGGCAGATGGTGGCTGGTGTCAAACAACTTCACACTCTTACGCTCTTCCTTTACATTTTGTCCTCAAACATTGTCCCTGTATTACCTGTTCTGTAACCCCGTGAAGGGATTTGCGTAATGAGCGGAAGTCAGGGCCACGATTCATGGGTGAGCAGGCTGTAGAACAGGCATGGCCAAACTTTCTAGCTTGAGGGCGTTGGATCGGGTGGGTGGGTCAGAAGAAGGGGGTTCTCCCCAAGCCCCCTCCCTGGCCTTTCTCTTCTCTTTTAGAGGCAGAAAGTGAAAGAAAGATGGGAAACGTTTGGATCCCAAAAGGGCTGGCCTTGGTCAAGATGAGATGATGGATGGGAGACAAAAGTGTATCCATGAAATCCCCTATTGCCTACTCCTAGTATAGAATCTTGGAGCTGGAAGAGACCCCCAAGAGCCATCCAGTCCAACCCCCTGCCATGCAAGAAGGCACAACCAAAGTACTCCTAATAGACAGCCTCTGCTGAAAAGCCTTCATCGCACTCCGAGGCAGCCTATGCCGCTCTCCAACAGCTCTTACTCTCTGGAAGTCCAATGTGTTGTCGAAGACTTTCATGACCGGGATCACAGGGTTGTTGTATGTCTTTCGGGCTGTGTGGCCATGTTCCAGAAGTATTCTCTCCTGACGTTTCGCCCACATCTATGGC
This sequence comes from Anolis carolinensis, assembly GCF_035594765.1. NCBI lineage: Eukaryota > Metazoa > Chordata > Lepidosauria > Squamata > Anolidae > Anolis > Anolis carolinensis. The sequence goes on along the minus strand of NC_085843.1, from coordinate 282,481,468 downwards.
AGGCATCTTCAGAGGTTGTGAGGCATAGATAAACTAGGCAAGGAAGGTAAATATATATCTGTGGAGAGTCCAGGGTGTGACAAGAGTCCTTTGTCAATTGGAAGCCAGCGCTAATGTTTCAGTTAATCACCCTAATTAGCATTGGAAAGGTTTGTCTCTTGCCTGGGGGGCATCCTTTGTTCAGAGTCATTAGCCGTCCTTGGGGCTCCTCTGCCCTCAGAGTGTTGCTTCCCATCTACTGTTCTGATTTTTTAGTTTTTTTTAATACTGGTAGCCAGATTTTGTTCATTTTCATGGTTTCCTCCTTTCTGTTGAAGTTGTCCACATGCTTGTGGATTTCAATGGCTTCTCTGTGTCGTCTGACATGAAAGTTGTTGGAGTGGTCCAGCATTTCTGTGTTCTCAAATAATATACTGTGTCCAGGATGCCTGCCATAGATGTGGGCGAAACATCAGGAGAGAATACTTCTGAAACATGGCCACACAGCCCGAAAGACATACAACAACTCTCAGGAAGTCCTTCCTAATCTTTTCAGTCAATTTTCTTTCCCTGCCATTTGAAACCATTGCTACTTAGTACCCTGGTCTCTAATGCAGCAGAAAATCAGTTTTCCCCCCCCCCCCCCTCTTTCTCAATAGGACACCCTTTAAAATCTAGAAACACTGTTCTCATGTTTCCTCTCTACCTTCTCTTCTCCCAGCTAAACATCTCGCAGGAGGAAAGGAGGAAGGAAAAAGGAAGAAAGGAAGGAAGGAAGGAAGGAAGGAAGGAAGGAAGGAAGGAAGGAAGGAAGGAAGGAAGGAAGGGTAGAAGGGAAGGAAGGATGGAAGGGAAGGGAAGATGGAAGGAGGAAGAAAAGAGAGAAGATAGGAAGGATAGGAAGGTGAGATAGAGGAGGGCCTGAGAAAAGAGCCCAAGGGGCCACATCTGGCCGCTGGGCCTGGGGTTGCCCATACCTGCTGTAGAATGATAGAATCCTAGAGTTGAAAGAGCCCCCAAGGGCCATCCAGTCACACCCCATTCTGATAATCAGGAACATAATTGAAGCTCTCCAAAATGATGGCCATCCAGAGACTCCACCGGACTCCCAGACAACATATTGCACTGCCAAACGATGCTGAATCTCTACATTTGCTGTTCACCGTTGATTTGTTACCAAGGCAATCATACTCACCCACAAGGGATCGCTAATGATGTTATCAAGTGCATTAAGGATTTCCTGACCTGTGGGATTCTCTCTTTCTGAGAGAGCAAGATGGATAGATGATAGGATGGATGGTATCTCTTGGGATATATGTGTGTGTGTATTTTCTCTTAGGAGCCCTGGTGGCAAAGTACGTTAAAGCGCTGAGTTGCTGAACTTGCAGACCAAAAGGTCCAAGGTTCAATCCCCGGGAGCGGCGGGAGCGATCACTGTTAGCTCCAGCTCCTGCCAACCTAGCAGTTCGAAAACATGCCAATGTGAGTAGATTAATAGATACCACTCCGGCGGGAAGGTAACAATGCTCCATGCAGTCATGCTAGCCACATGACCTTGGAGGTGTCTACAGACAACGCCGGCTCTTCGGCTTGGAAATGGAGATGAGCACCAACCCACAGAGTCAGACATGACTGGACTTAACGTCAGGGGAAACCTTTACCATTATTATTTTCTCTTACTGTGAATGGTACTGCCCATCATAGGCAAAGCTTGACTGCAATTCTTTCTTACGACATCCAGAGAAAGAGACCTTGGCAGTGGGTTCCATTAGAGAACAGCTCTTACTATCAAGAAGTCCCTTCTGTTGTTCAATCAAAATTTACTTTCCTGCAATTTTAAACAATGAGACCTGATTCTACCTTCTGAAACAGGACAGACTAGGCCTGCCCTCTCAGCTATGGGGCAGCCTTTGTTATCTGCCCACTCCGCCTCTTCCCATTGCCCTTCTCTATCAGGATATCCATGGCCAACCAAAATTGGTTCCAACTCAGGAAGGCTAAACTCCTTCACAGCACACCTTCAAATGGTGATGCTTTTACTTCCTACTGCCCTCTATGAAATATCTTCTCAGACTGCTGTAGATATGCTCATATATTTGGAAGAGATCCCAAAATCCATCCAGTCCAGCCCCTTTCTGCCATGCAGGAACACACAATCAAAGCACTTCCAACTGAGGGCCATCCAGACTCTGCTTAAAAACCTCTAGAAAAGGAGACTCTTCCAGACTCCCAGGCAGCATATTGCACTGCTGATATAGTTTTAGCTTTAATGGTTTGTGCTTGCATTGTATTTAAGGAATGCTTTTCTTGTCACCGGGCAGGTGTAGTCTCTCCTGCACTAGAAGGAAGAATCAAGTCCTGATATTCAAAGTTACATGAGAGTTCATTTGATTGAGCTTTAGAAGAAACTATGTGGTGTTGAAGAGACTTCTTGATAGTAAGAGCTGTTCTCTAATGGAACCAATTGCCAATGTCTCTTTCTCTGGATGTCGCGACCTGCTGGGATGCTCAGGCTGGATGGAGATTGAGCCAAAGCGATGGACTCAGTGGCCAACAAAAGTCCTTTCAACATCTTGATTCTGAGCAAAGTTTCTCCAGGCCAAAGTGAAAGGCTTTCCCATTGAGGGCTTTGCCAGTAATTTAGCTGCGACGTTTCCTCTAGAAATACTACTCATCTGATTGTACAGGTGTAACCCTTCCATTGCAGAATTGATTTACAAGGCTTGCCTTTCTCAATGGCACAAGGGCTACTTGGCAGGATGTCCCTTTTTCCATCTGTCACTTTTTAAAAGCAAATAGTAAATCTCGTGACACACCTTAAAGGTGGGGACCATTGTTCCCCTGGAATGCAGGAAGGAATTACTTGGCATTTTGTGAACTGGGATTATGCAATAACATGACGTGTATATTTCCGAGTTTTAGCCTCTGGAGGAAGACCGGTGGGTTGAGAAGCACCCTGAAGTCATGCACCTTCATTTGTATTCTGTGTTACTTGTGGGAAATGTAAGCTTCTGCTTTGTGACCTTTAGAGCAAACTTTGTGGCATGTTTAAAGTAATAGTGGACATCCAGTTGACACCTAGCTTTGCAACATCCAAATGCAACAAATGGCAACATACACGTTAACCAATGAACCTCATGATTCCCAGCCTTATTGCAATGCCTTCTGTAAGCTAACTTCAAACCAAGAACAAAATACTCCCCGGATGTGTATGTTTTATGACTCCAGAATATTTGAAATTTTAACTAGGCTTTCCAATACTTTGGGTGCCATTTTCCTCCCTCGCAGTCATTTCCAAAAGGAAGATTTTCTTATCTCTCAGTTATTTATTTATTTTGTGTCAAAAGCATTGCATTACAAATACATTTTAAAATGATGAAAAAAAAGGAAATCACAAGCAACTAAATAGTTTTAGACCAAAAACGGGCAACAGCAACCGCATCGTCCGTAGCTTTAAACAACTCCTCCTCTGTGCATGAGGCAGGACATTCTGGGCAAGCATACATATGCGGAGTTGTTTGTTCAGCTCCACAGTCACACAAGGTGGAGGATTCCTCCAGGTAGTGCCACCTTGCCAAGTTGTCTTTAGATCTGCCCACTCCGCTTCTGAGTCTGTTCAGGGACTTCCATGTTGCCCATTCTTGGTTTGCCCCTGGAGGAAGACCCTCTTGGGGGGGGGGGCATCCAGTTAGAATTGCCAGGTTTAGCTGCCCAGAGAGACACCCTTGCTGTTGCTGGAGGAACATCAAGAGGAGTGGTGGTTCTCATGAAGCCCTTCCTTGATTTGAGTCTGGTGGGAGGAGGGTGATAGCCATGCAGTGGGTGGCTTTCACAGTGTTCAACCTTATTTCTCTCACCGTTAGCAGCAACTTCCCGTCGCACGTCAGGAGGGGCAATGCCAGCTAATTTGTAGAGTTTATCAACAGGCGTAGGTTTAAGGCCTCCTGTGATTATTCTGCATGTTTCATTCAGTGCTATGTCCACCTGCTTTGCATGGGCAGACTTGTGCCAAACAGGACAGGCGTACTCCGCAGTTGAGAAAGACAAGGCCAGGGCTGATGTTCTTACTACTTGTGGGTCTGCTCCCCATGCGCTGCCAGTCAGTTTCCGCAGGATGTTATTGCGTGCAGCTACTTTGTGCTTGGTGTTCATGCAGTGTTTCCTATATGTTAGTGTTCGATCTAAGGTGACACCAAGGTATTTAGGATGGAAACAGTGTTCGAGCTCTTGGCCTTCCCAAGTAACTTTCAGTTTCCTGTTGGCTTCGTGGTTACGTAGGTGGAAAGCACACACTTGTGTTTTGGAAGGGTTCGGCTTCAGGTGGTTCTCTTTGTAGTAGCTGGAGAGATCTTTCAAGGCATTAGTTGGTTCTCGCAGAAGCAGAGGAAGCAGGAGGACATTTTTGCTCCCTGGCTTCAGGTAGGATTTGGCTAAGATTTGGCTAAGATTTTAAACTGAGTTTGGGCTTGGCTCCTGTAAAGGCACCTTTACTAACTATCCTTTGCAGTACATACAGGAAACAAAGCAACATAAACAAATACACAAAGACGTGGTTTGTTGCAGTCTGCACATAAAGTGCGTGCATATTACTTAACTGTACAAAGATCCCACTTGGCCACCACGCTCACCAAGAGATGCAACAAAAGCAAAACATTCCCATCACATGCACCAGCTGTGGCATGTTCCGCTTTTTCACACAAAAACTAGACAACTACATCTGCTCCAAATGCAAACAGATGACTCTGATGGAGCAGAGGATCCAACAGCTCGAGCACCGTATTAAGACCCTTAAGGACATTCAGGCACTCGAGCTCTTCTTGGACACTGCACAACACGCTGCTGTAGATCAGCAGCCTGCATCACACCAACACCACCAAGACCATGATCAGGAACCTTATGGGGAGATCAACTCAAAGGTAGACAACCCTCAGGCTTGGAAGGAGGTCACCCATAGAAGGAGACGCAGGACCAGGCAGCCTCCACAGAACTCCTCTGCTCAGCTGCATTTACACAACAGATTTGAAATTCTTACATCATTAACATACAATCAGGAAACACATCTTGTGGAGGACCACAGTTTCTTAGATACCACTCAGTGGACCATCCTGGATCAATGCGCAGGGGATAGCCCTGACAGGGACAGTGCATCACCACAGTCACACTTATGTAATCATGCAAATGCTCCACCCCCAATCATAGACCAGGAGCAACAGGAACATCCTTGGGAGAGTAATGGGCTCTCGGATGTATCTCAATGGATTGTCATTGATGAATGCACTGGGGATGTTGAGGAGGAGGACAACACTTTACACCTACATGATTCACTTCAACAGGAACACTCTTCAGGGGACATACACACTGTCTTGCACAAAAGGGACCCTGTCAATCCTCAAAGGAAACAGGTCTTGGTAGTAGGTGACTCCCTCCTTAGAGGAACGGAAGCCATCATTTCCAGACCGGATGGGATGGCTCGAGAAACATGCTGCCTCCCGGGGGCAAAAATACACCATATCACTCAGAGGCTCAGCAGGCTCCTAAAGCCCCATCACCCTCCCCACCTTATGTTGATTCATGTAGGTACCAATGACACCGCTAGGCATACTTTTCAAAAGATCACAAATGATTTTCGAGCTCTGGGAACAAAGCTAAAACTGTATAATGTACATGTGATCTTTTCATCCCTCCTCCCCGTTGTAGGACATGGCTCTACAAGGGCCGGAAAAATAGTACAGGTCAATAACTGGCTCAGAAAATGGTGTCAAGAGGAGCATTTTGGCTTCCTTGACCATGGTCTACTCTTCCAAGAGGATGGACTACTGGCAAGCGATGGGGTGCATCTCACACAAGTAGGAAAACATCTTTTTGCACACAGACTCACAAACCTCATCAGGCGCACTTTAAACTAAATCCACTGGGGGAGGGGAACAACAGCCTGGCGAACACTATATTACCCACGACCACAGGGAACCGCCGTAAGGCTAAACGGAGGGCTGCACAAACACAGCAAGGACCAAGTACAGAGAGCACAATAATCCCAAATAAACAGTTCGAGGGGAGGTCACAGGGGCTTACATGTCTTTACACTAATGCTCAGAGCATGGGAAATAAGCAAGACGAACTCCAACTCCTAGCACAGCACCACACATACGATGTCATAGGCATCACTGAAACCTGGTGGGATGACTCCCATCACTGGAATTTAACCATTGAGGGCTATAACCTCTTTCACAGAAATAGAACAAAGGGGAGAGGAGGGGGAGTAGCTTTATATGTCAAAAACAGTTACGTTGCAGAAGAAATGGAAGACTGTAATCCGGGAAACCAGCTTGAAAGCATCTGGATAAGAATCAAGGGAACCGGGACTCAAAAAGATCTTGTCGTGGGTGTCTACTACAGACCTCCGAGTCAGGATGAAGGACTTGATGAAGCCTTCTGTCAACAGCTGACCAAACAGGCACAAAGAAGAGATATAGTAGTCATGGGCGATTTCAATTATCCCGATATCTGCTGGAAAACAAACTCAGCCAAGAGTACAAAGTCCAACAAATTCCTCACTTGCCTTGCAGATAATTTTATGGTCCAGAAGGTAGAAGAGGCAACAAGGGGATCAGCAACTCTTGATCTAATCTTAACAAATGTGGAAGACCTGATCAATACAGTTGAAGTGGTTGGATCCTTAGGGGCAAGTGACCATGTGCTCCTGCAGTTTGCAATACAAAGGAATGCTGAAACTAAGACAAGTCAAACACGCATTCTGGACTTTAAGAGAGCTGACTTCCAAAAAATGAAGGAATTACTGAGCGGCATTCCATGGACGCCGATATTAAAAAACAAGGGAGTTAAGGATGGATGGGAGTTTTTCAAAAGTGAAATACTCAAGGCGCAAATGCAAACAGTGCCAACAAAGAAGAAAAATAAGACAAGTGCAAAGAAGCCAGAATGGATGTCCAAAGAACTTCTAACTGAGCTAAAGCTCAAAAGTGACATGCACAAGAAGTGGAAAAGGGGAGAAATCACCAAAGAAGAATTCAAACGTATAGCCAACTCCTGTAGGGAAAAGGTTCGCAAGGCTAAAGCGCAAAATGAGCTCAGGCTTGCCAGGGACATAAAAAACAACAAAAAAGGTTTTTTTGCTTATGTTGGTAGAAAAAGGAAGAAAAAGGAGGCGATAGGGCCACTGCAAGGAGTAGATGGGGTGATGGTGACAGGGGATAGGGAAAAGGCAGAACTGCTTAATGCCTTCTTTGCCTCGGTCTTCTCACAAAAAGAAAGCCATCTTCAACCTCAGCAACATGGAATGGACGAAGGATTGGGGGAAATCCAACCCCAAATAGGGAAACAAGTTGTCCAGGAACACCTGGCCACTCTAAACGAATTCAAGTCCCCAGGGCCAGATCAGCTACATCCAAGAGTATTGAAGGAACTAGCGGAAGTTATTTCAGAACCACTGGCAATCATCTTCGAGAGTTCTTGGAGAACAGGAGAAGTCCCAGCAGATTGGAGGAGGGCGAATGTGGTCCCTATCTTCAAGAAGGGAAAAAAGAACGACCCAAACAATTACCGTCCGGTCAGCCTCACATCAATACCAGGCAAGATTCTGGAAAAGATCATTAAGGAAGTGGTCTGCAAACACTTAGAAACAAATGCGGTCATTGCTAATAGTCAACACGGATTTACCAAAAACAAGTCATGCCAGACTAATCTGATCTCTTTTTTCGATAGAGTTACGAGTTGGGTCGATACAGGGAATGCCGTGGATGTAGCATATCTAGATTTCAGTAAGGCCTTCGACAAAGTCCCCCACGACCTTCTGGCAAACAAACTAGTAAAATGTGGGCTAGACAAAACTACGGTTAGGTGGATCTGTAATTGGCTAAGCGAACGAACCCAAAGGGTGCTCACCAATGCGTCGTCTTCATCATGGAAAGAAGTGACAAGTGGAGTGCCGCAGGGCTCCGTCCTGGGCCCGGTTCTGTTCAACATCTTTATTAACGACTTAGACGAAGGGTTAGAAGGCACGATCATCAAGTTTGCAGATGACACCAAACTCGGAGGGATAGCTAACACTCCAGAAGACAGGAGCAGAATTCAAAACGATCTTGACAGACTAGAGAGATGGGCCGAAACTAACAAAATGAAGTTCAACAGGGACAAATGCAAGATACTTCACTTCGGCAGAAAAAATGGAAATCAAAGATACAGAATGGGGGACGCCTGGCTTGACAGCAGTGTGTGCGAAAAAGATCTTGGAGTCCTCGTGGACAACAAGTTAAACATGAGCCTACAATGTGATGCGGCAGCTAAAAAAGCCAATGGGATTTTGGCCTGCATCAATAGGGGAATAACGTCTAGATCCAGGGAAGTCATGCTCCCCCTCTATTCTGCCTTGGTCAGACCACACCTGGAATACTGTGTCCAGTTTTGGGCACCGCAGATGAAGGGAGATGCTGACAAGCTGGAAAGCGTCCAGAGGAGGGCAACTAAAATGATTAAGGGTCTGGAGAACAAGCCCTATGAGGAGAGGCTTAAAGAGCTGGGCATGTTTAGCCTGCAGAAGAGAAGGCTGAGAGGAGACATGATAGCCATGTACAAATATGTGAGGGGAAGTCATAGGGAGGAGGGAGCAAGCTTATTTTCTGCTGCCCTGCAGACTAGGACACGGAACAATGGCTTCAAACTACAGGAAAGGAGATTCCACCTGAACATCAGGAAGAACTTCCTCACTGTGAGAGCTGTTCGGCAGTGGAACTCTCTCCCCCGGGCCGTGGTGGAGGCTCCTTCTTTGGAGGCTTTTAAGCAGAGGCTGGATGGCCATCTGTCGGGGGTGCTTTGAATGCGATTTCCTGCTTCTTAGCGGGGGGTTGGACTAGATGGCCCTTGAGGTCTCTTCCAACTCTACTATTCTATGATTCTATGATTCTATGATTCTAGTGAGTTGGTTTTCAACTGTTTCAAAATCTTTCGCTTGTGTTGTAAGGCCAAGGTCATCAGCATATATAAAGCTCTTTGTGAGTTGTGGCTGGTCGTTTGTGAAGATGTTAAATAAGGTCGGTGCAAGAACGCTGCCTTGGGGTAAACCATTCTTTTGCCTCCTCCATCTGCTTTTCTGGCCCTGAAACTCCACATAGAAGCTGCAATTTTCCAGGAGGGTCTGGACAGTTTTTGTAAAATCAAAGTCCCGGGTAGTATGGTAGACTTTATGCAGCATTTTTTTATGTTGCACCGTGTCATAGGCTGCCGTAAGGTCCACAAAAACTGTTCCCGTAATTATTATTATTATTATTAAACTTTATTTGTACCCCGCTAGCATCTCCCGAAGGACTCGATGCGGCTTACAAAGGCCAAGGCCTCAACACACAATATAACAATACAAAACAAAGGCAAATTAAAAGAATTAAAACAGTATAAACCACATAATGCAGCCTTTCTCATAGCCTTCCTCGATATGCTCAGTCAGATGAAGAATTTGACCTGTACAGTTTTTCCCTGGTCTGAAACCTGCTTGTTGTGGAATAAGCTTGGGTTCGATAACAGGTCCTAGTCGATTTAATAGCACCCTCTCATAGACTTTATATAGATGACGTAAGAGGGAGATTGGTCGATAGTTCCTGGCATTGGAGGCATCTTTACCAGGTTTTAAAATCTTTACCAGGGTTTTTTTTTTAAATCTCTCAGTTATGAGAGCCAAAGATTTTTCAGAACACACAATCTCCTCGCATGTTCCCTTTCTCACTGTGCCTTATTGAGTCCTGTCTGTCTCAATGCCATGATTTTGGCATAGAACCAGTTGGGCGAGGAAGCAAAAGGCACATTTTCCAAGAAGGCAGGTAGTCCAGCAAGGAAGCGTGCAAATAGAAGATGCCCATTCGGGAAGAAGACAATTTAAGGGAGAGTGTGGTGTAGTGGTTTGAGTTTTGGACTACAATGCTGGAGGTCGGGATTCGAATCTCTGCTGGGCAGTGAAACCCACTGGGTTTGACATTGGGCAAGTCACCTTCTCTCAGTCTCAAAGGGAAGCAGTGGCAAACCTCTTCTGAACACATCTTGCTAGTGTTGCCATCACTTGGAAAAGACTCAGAGGGACACAACCTTAGCTATGAGTTGCCTCAGAGGAAGTTATTTTGGCTATTTGAGTTTCAACAGGGCTAAATGTAAGATGCTGTCTATAGGCCAAAAAACTGAAATGCACAAATATAAGAAAGGCAACACCTGTCTCACCTCAGGTTAGCTTCACCTTGCTAAAGACACCAAGCCACACACAGAAAGTAGTCTTTAGTAGTTTATTTAGAAAATAGGCAAAAGATAGTTCATAAAAGGGTAAAAGTTCAGTTCCAAAAGATAGGTACAAAACAAGGCTGTAAGCAATAAGTCCATAGAAACATAGAGCATAAAACAAGGTCCTTTTAATAGAAGCCAAAAGTCCCAGCAAACAGAATATATGTGATGACTCATGGGCCATGTAGTCCCGTCCCCAGTACTATTGTGGCAGATGAAGAGGAAAACTTGGGTTTCCCACCGTTTCAGCCAGAATTGGAGCCCTTGCACCTGCAAGATGTTTGCCCACCAGAAGTCAGCCAAACAAGCCTTGAGCAGAAATCTCCCCCATTTTCTCGCCGGGATTATTATAATCGAGATAGAGGCGCTAGGGAGGCGACTCGCCGGAGCGCCAGGATAGCTGCCAGACAATTAGCTGATTAAGTCTGTTTCCCTTGGGAAATCTTAAGGAGTCATGCATCTGGACACAGTATGGGTTTCGTTTCTTGTTCCCCAGGGAAAGTGTTCCTTGGCGGGAAAACAAGATCCTATAAAGGTGTTTGCCCGCAAAGAAATCCTTGCGGAGTCAATTCGTCACCTTGTGGAGTGAGATCGTGTGTGGACTACGCTACTCCAGTCCCTTGCCTCCAGGACCAAGTTCCAAGCCTTGTTTCACGGACCTTGTTCTAGCATCAAGCTTTCCTTGTTCCACGGACCTCGCCACGGACCCTGTTCTTGCTTATTGTCTTTTGTAGCCACGTATCAAGCCTTGTTGCCAAGAATCTAGTTTGCTTCCAGCCTTGTTGTCAAGTTTCATTGGACTAAAGGACCCTGACATTTCCCCACACTTTGCCTGGCAAAGTGTGTGTTTCGGTTATTGGATTATAACTTTGGACTCTAATATCACATATTGGACATTGTTTTCCTGGACTATATTTGACCTTTCCTGAAAGGTCTACTTCTGAACTATATTCTTCACTTGTTTTTATTGACTTTATATATTCCTTTAATAAAGATATTAGATAGATTCTGGTCTCCGTGCATGGTTATTGGTGCTCTGCAGCCTGGGTCCTGACAATATATCTAGGAGATATTACAGGAAAATAAACTCTTGCTCAAATGATGGAGTTTATTTATTTATTTATTTACAGTATTTATATTCTGCCCTTCTTTCTCACCCCAAAGGGGACTCAGGGCGGATTACAATGAACACATATATGGCAAACATTCAGTGCCAACAGACAAACAACATTCAGTTTAGACAGACACAGAGGCATTTTAACATCTTTCCAGCTTCACAATTCCGGCCACAGGGGGAGCTGTTGCTTCACCATCCACTGGTGGCTGTTCTTCCTCATTCTTTTCCTCGTGTTTTGCTGGCAGTTTTATGGTGTTGTAGATTAGTTAAATTAGCCTCCCGCATAAAGCGTACCTAAATTTTCCCTACTTGACAGATGGAACTGTCTTTTCAGGGCTGCATAGGTCAACAGCAAGCCGGGGCTGTTTTTAATGGTCGGAGGCTTAACCCGACCCGGGCTTCGAACTCATGACCTCTCGGTCAGTAGTGATTTATAGCAGCTGGTTACTAGCCAGCTGCACCACAGCCCGGCCCCTCTGCATTGACAGAGATCTCTCTACTAGCAGACTGTTTTAAAAGCATGACATAAAGGCATTCCTTTGCCCTTTGACCTCTTGTTTATTAGCTATGTGAAGACTTCTCCGCAACCCTCTAAATTCCAGTCTTGTAGCCCGATCGAGATCCTCAGAGTCAAGGCCACTGAGCTCGTTACTGGTATCAGGTGGAGGCAAAGCGCTACCCTCCCTTTCTGCTTCCTGCACCTAAAATTCCTCATTAGAAACAACATCATGATTTATTCCCATAGGAACAACTCCCTGCTCTTCATTTCCCACAGGCGGAACGCTCCTATAATTCCCAGCATCAGAGTCATCTTCAAATTCATCCTGAATCCTATCATTATGCACATATAACCCAGAATCCTCATCAGAGTCACACAAAGGCACATCAGAGTCACACAAAGACAAAGGCTGAGTCACAACAACACCTGGCTTTGCAGCATTGAGGGATCTTACAAGACCACGAGCTAAACAGGAGTCGGCAGTGTGGTGCAGCAGTCAACAAAGCCAATGCAATTCTGGACTGCATCAATGGGAGTCTGGTGTCCTTGTGAAGGGAAGATGCTACTCTGTCCTGCTTTGACCAGATGTCACCTGGAGAACGGTGTCTATTCCTCGGTGGTAGAGTTCAAGAAGGATATTGACAAGCTGGAATGTGTCCAGAGAAGTGCAACCAAGATGATCAAAGGGCCTGGAAAGAAACCTTATGAATCGGTGTATTTAAACTGTAAGAAAATAATTAAGAAGAACTTTTGTGCTGTAAGACCTGCATCAGAGAGCAACGAGACTCTTCATCTTTGGAGGTCTTTAAACAGAAGTTAGATGGGTGTCTTTCAGTGGTTGGACTAGATGATCGCTGTGGCTCCCTTTCAGTGCTATGACTATGATTACAATTTAGAGAACCTTCTTCCTTTTAATCCTTAGTGGTTCATAAAATGGGACAGAATGGCACAGGTCTAAAAATCCCTGGTTTTAACCCTAACCTCTCCTGATACTGGCTTAAACTCCAAACTGGTGAACAAACTGGGTTCTGGCACATCCTCTGTCAAACAGCTTCCCTTTCAGCTTCGTTGAACACGAACCATAACCGCTGCCATTTGAATCTGCAAAATTGGATTCATGCTTGACTGCTGAATCACTATTGGAAGCCAGAATTATGCTATGGTTTCTAATTCAATTTTTGCACAAGCAGTAACCCAGTGTTTGCCAATAAAGTTGCCTCATCTGCAGCGTAATTCCAGTGTTACACTAATGGAAACATCATGGTTTTCTATCCTCAAAGCCTTCTCTGGTGATGAAAACATGTTTGAAGGAGTTCCCCAACCTTATGGAGTAGTGAATGCAGGAAAGAAAAACAGATTGTATCCCACCTGTTCCCTCCTGCAGAAGTTACTTTTGTGCGCATCACATCACTGGACACCAACCCATGGCTAATGCTAAGTTTTAAAAAATTGAAAGAGAATCTAACAGACTGAAAGAGAAGCTTGTGTCTTGCTCCTGAATTTCCATACCACAATTTTGATGGTAGTTTGATACAAACATATATTTTCTCTTTATTTTTGTTTTAAAAGGATTTTCATTACATAGATAGTTAAGTTGCATTTTCACAATAATCTCTTGGGTTTATTAAAAAAATTATGGCTTTGTGAATGCTTTTAATTGTATTTGTATACATTTTTGTAAGCGCCTTGAGTTCCAGTTTGGGGGAAAGGAAGGATGTAAGTGTGTAAATATGAGATTATGACCCCTGTATCTGTGGGACAGGCATCCACGGTTTCATTTATCCACATCCAACAAAATAAGACCTCCCTGGGAAATGTCAAGCTCCTCCAAGACAACCCTATGGCATTATTTGGCCAGAAGTCCTTCATTTCAGTAGGGTTCGCTGCTTTACATAGTTTTGTGTATCCGTGCAAAATTTATTTATTTATTTATTTATTTACATCACTTTTACCCCACCCTTCTCACCCGGAGGGACTCAGGGTGGCTTACAACAGTCAGCAATTATATTGCCCAAAATGCATTCAATAAAACAGTAACAGAATCCATAAACAATAAAACAGTACCGCATTAAATCTGTTAAACCATGAATTATAAAAATTAAAATGCATATATAGTTAAGTTCGTCCACTAACACCTAAAATCTCTCATGGATATAGATTTGTTTATTGTGTCATAACTCCTTTCCCTTTTATCCTCCTTTCCTATCTTTCTCAATCTTTCTCTCTTTCCCACACATTCTGACCCTTGAATTTGAAACTGTAGGCTCCTGGAGATAGTGCCAGGTATCTATTGTTCCATCTCCACAGAGATATCTGCCTGTCCTGTCTGTCTGTCCATCTGTTCATCCATCTGTTTGTCCATCCATCTATGTATTGGTCTACCTATTTATCTAGTATTGCATTTTATGAGTCTGCCCCTGTGCCCTGCCCTCCTCCAAACAGGGAGGCTCATAGAGATCTAACATAATGTTTGGCGTCAGGGCTTAAATGTAGTTTGTGTAACATGTTTATTCAGTGCTGTAAATATACAAATAACTGACAAGCTCTAATGGTAATTTCTTAAGCCACAGCTGCTTCACTATTTTGAAAGAACGTTTTGTCAGGGTAGCAACGGACTCGTGTTTGAGTCAATGAGAATCTGTTTGGCCGCCTTCCCTCCTCTGCTTTTCCTGTTCACACAGCGTTGGCCTTTGCCAGCAGTCCCTCTGAAAGCTAAAGGTGGGGTTTTGCACTCTCTGTTGGAAGGATAGATTTACACACTCCTTTTTTTATACAGGAGATTAAACCCGATGAACACTGATGTTCATGTTCAGGGTAGGTCTTTCCTGGACTTGTGCATTCTGGAGACGTGTAAACCATAACGGATTACCTATTTCTTTTCATCACTTTGTCTGAATCGGAGTTGAGCAATTTGTGTAGGAGAAGGTGTCATCAACTGCTTTCAGTGAGTCCACTGAACTGCTGCCTTGGTTGTTTACTGGAGATTGCCCATGCCAGGCAGTCTCCTTTGAGTTGGCTCAGACCCTTGGCCTGTTTTTGGAATAGCATGATGTTGGAATAGCCTGTTGTTTCCATACTGTTCTTGGGAATATTGAAGAGCAAGTATCCTAGAGCAATCAGACAGTTGGACCAGGATGAAGGAATTCTGGGTTAAAATTGGGATCATGGAGGTGTCTGAAATCAGCAATGAAAGAGTGAGATCTGTAGCCTTAGGTCAGCGTTCTTGTGCACATACAATTACTAAAAAAAGCCGATATGATTCTAAGCTACATTGACAAGAGTGTAGTGTCTAGATCGAGGGAGATGCTTTGAGTTCCCTTTGGGGAGATAAGGTGGGGAAGAAGAAGGAGAGGAAGAAGGAGAAGGAGAGGAGGAAGTGGTAGTAGTAGTAGTAGTATTCCCTCTCTTCTGCTTTGGTCAAACCTCTCACAAAATAACCCTGTGTCCAGTTCTGGGCAATGCAATTCAAGGTGATGGACAAGATGGAAGGTGTTCAACGGAGGGCAACCCAAATGGGCCAAAGGCTGGAAACTAGGAATCTATCTGAGGACCAGGAGCTAGAATGTCTAGTTTGGAGAAGAGAAGGTGGAGAGAAAGGGACTTGAGAGCCATGCTTCAGTATTTGAAAGAGGGCAGCCTAGCTTTCTGTTGCTCCAGAGACTAGGACACAATGGAGCAATGGATTCAAATTGCAGCATTTTGGTTGCGTTTTCCTGCCTGGCAGAAGTGGGTTGGACTGGACTGCCCTTCCAATTCTGTGATTCTGTGGCGAGCAAGACCCTTCCCAAAAGATATGTCTCATCTGAGTTAATTACGCTATGTAACAAAATTTGGGGGAAAAAATCTGTTCCTGGTTTGATAGTGTTTATTCCTGTTTGATTGTGCGGCATTTACTTTGAAAGTAGTTGTTATGCTCTAATAACTTTGTTTTTGTGCCTGCCCCAAACTATGTTGAATTGATGAAACTCTATGAGATCTTGGATTGTTGTATGTCTTTCGGGCATGCTTGTGGACAACTTCAACAGAATGGAGGAAACCATGAAAATGAACAAAATCTGGCTACCAGTATTAAAAAACTCAAAAATCAAAACAGTAGATGGGAAGCAACACTCTGAGGGCAGAGGAGCGCCAAGGATGGCTAATGACTGAACAAAGGATGCCCCCCAGGCAAGAGACAAACCTTTCCAATGCTAATTAGGGTGATTAACTGAAACATTAATACTGGCTTCCAACTGACAAAGAACCCTTGTCACACCCTGGACTCTCCACAGATATATATATTTTTCCTTTCCTTGCCTAGTTTATCTATGTCTCACAGCCTCTGAGGATGCCTGCCATAGATGTGGGCGTAACGTCAGGAGAGAATACTTCTGGAACATGGCCACACAGCCCGAAAGACATACAACACCCCTGTGATCCCAGCCATGAAAGCCTTCGACAACACAACTCTATGAGATATTTATTGAAAAACTATAGCCAAGTGTGCTGCAGGATGTCCCTCCCGCAAAAACCAAAGTATTTTGTAGTTTAATAATTTTTTTCCATGTTTTTTATGATAGAACCAATTAGGAAATGACACTTATAACCCAGGAACAAAAATTGTGTCACATAGTATTATTGATGAGACAAAATGCCACTTTGGAGATACCTCCTTCAGCCGTGCCTCTACCTTGCCTTTCCATCTCCACATCTGTCTTCTGTATGGTCCTGCTCACTTTGTTGAAAGAGGCATGGTGTAGAGAGGGTTACGGTCAATTAAAAAACTGGTTTAGGCAATACCCTCAAGTTGAAGTTCCAGAACAGGGAATATTGAGACTAGGGCTGGAATATTTAATTGGATGATCCTAGATTTTAAAAAGCAGCAATTGAATGAGGGGCATATCTCCCATACTCCTGGAAGGAAGGTAGAATTTCATTATTTAGCATGAATTCACACATGCATGGTTTTACGCAGAGCCAGTTGATCGGCAGGTTTTATACTGAAGCATGTCTCTTTGTGTCCATGATGAAAGTACATCATGTAACAAGGAAGAGACTTTTGGGGTGATGGCACCCACTTCAGAAACATTTTCCATTTCTACCTATAGAAGGGCTTTTTAAGAGGCCATAGCACAAACCATCTTAGAAAAAGGAACATTCTCTCTCTCTTTTTGCTTTCCCACGGGAGGAATGCCTCCTAAGACAATTTTATGGATCATTAAACTGAACAGATTTAATTGATTATTCATATGCTATTTTAGCTCGTGAATCAGTTTTTCAAACTGATTGCAGCTCTAGTTAGAACCAGTCCTTAACGTTTTGCAAGTATAACCAGTCGATTATAGAGAAAAAAAATGCAACTTTTATCTGAAATGGGATCAGAATGGCAGCTGGAGTGTGAAGGGTTCCTTGGCGAGCATCCCAGTCGTATGCATGGCTGTCCCATTGATGTGTTTCCTCCACATTCTTCTAAGAATATGTTTATGGGAACTCATGGTGGCTACAGAGTGATGCCTTTGGTGCTGGGCTAGTGCCAGATTCTTGACAAGTGACTTATACACTCTTTCAACTATCTCCGTTTCAGGGGCAATTGACCATGTAGACAAAGCATGGGCAAACTTCAGCCCTCCAGGAGTTTTTGACTTCAACTCCCACAATTCCTAACAAGCCAGTATTGTGGGAGTTGAAGTCCAAAACCTCTGGAGAGCCTAAGTTTGCCCATGCCTCATTTAGACTCATATAATGCTGTACAAAGCAGTTAAACTGCATTTGAATCTACCTTAACCATAAAATATAGTTTCAAACTGCATTATATGGCAGTGTAGATGGGGCCCAAGTCTACTTCTTCAGATGTCGTGTGTGAACTTCACCAATGAAAGCTTAATCTACCAACTAGATTCTCTCACAACTTCTGAGGATGCCTGCCATAGATGTGGGTGAAACGTCAGGAGAGAATACTTCTGGAACATGGCCATACAGCCCGGAAAACACACAACAACCCTGTGATCCTGGCCATGAAAGCCTTTGACAACACATTGATTCTCCTGACTAGTCTCTAAGGTGCTACGAGATCCCTTTGAATGCTGATATTTATGAAAGGCAAAAATGCAACATCCAAATCAAGTGAAGTGATAAGGCTTTCCAACCCTTTTTTTCATTTTTGGCATTTTTAGGTCTCCTAGTGAGATACAATTCAGTTCAGATTCTTATTAACCATTCAGATATTAAAATGACATCTTGAGTGACAGGGATCTTTAGTCAAAAAAAATGACAGAAGGTGGTGAAATATTTCGTTTGTATTTGTCTTCACAGATGAAGCTAAAAGTCACAGGGAACTTGGTGTTTTACATCTTAATTCCACGTCCGTGGCCTGCTTACTGTTCCCTTGAGCAGACATGTGGTCCCGCATGGGGATGCTGACTCTCTTTTCTCTCATGACAGGAAGACCATAACAGCATGGAAGCCGATCTAGATAAAGATGAAGTGTTGCAGCCTCAGCCAGGGGAGCTGTCAGGCGAGAAACTCTTGACTACAGAATACTTGGGTGTAAGTACCAATTTTGTGGCACCAACAAAGGTGAATGTGATCTATATGAACGTGATCCAGTCTTTAAGAACAAGAAGCTGGAACTTAGAAATGATACTTTTGAATACAACTCCCAGATGAATCGCCTTCACTAATACTACTACTGGCAAGGGCATTCTGAAAATTGTAGTATTCATTCTACAGCACAACGCAGTTCAAATTGTGTGCATGGAGTGATACTCTCTGTAAAGAAGTGTGTTTTTATTTTGATTTATAGATGTCATGTTTAATTTCATTTTAAAAGTCAGGTTTAACTATGTTTAAAAAGGTAAGTATTAGTCACCAGTGCGTGGGGGATGGTAACACAGCTCAGCATTCTGAGGCAGGTTGTCATAGTAACGAGGGCGGAGGCAACCGCCGTTTGAAGAAAAAGTAGGGAATATTTTAAAAAACAGTTTAGTCTGTGGTCAGAGAACCATAGGGAAGGTTAGAGTCGGTGCCCTTATGAGGTACCAAGAGACTGATTCTGGTTGAGGGATCAGGGTGGCTCAAATGATTGGACATTTTGGGTCGATTTTAAAATAAGTGGTGTTAAATTAAGCAAGTTAGGTGATGGTTTAGGTTTAATTGTAGAGTCTGAGTAGGAAGGGAAAGCAATCCCAGTTAGATCCAAAGTGATCAGTTAATAATTTTGCAACCATTATCTAAGTGCCTTTAAAGAAGTTACTGTAACCACTAAGCTCTGTGCCTGAAATAAACTTGTTTTTGTTCTTCAATATCCAAGTCTCTGTCACCTATATTCAAACTTAAGTAACGCTACCATCTAATGTGAATAAGAATAAGAAAGAATAAGAGAATAAAAAAATAAAAAATTATTTCCCCTCTGCCTGACATCTCCACAAATTTGGTGGCAGCGGTGGGATAAAAAGATTCCTCCCTGCCACTTCTTTACATTCTCGCTCTACAAAGCCACTGGTCTTTGGAGAATAATGTCCTGGGGTGTCCTCTGTTTACATTGAACTTTAGATTTCAGCTCTCCAAGAAGAACAAAAAGTCAGTTTGCCACAGCTGTAGCTCTTTAGCTTTTTCCAAGTGAGCAGCCAAATACTTCCCTGAAATCCACAAACAGTACTGGAAGACAGGCTTTCTGCCCCATTCCCTACCTCACCCATCCTCTCTGCTTCTGGTCCTCAAAGATAAATTATGTCTAAACCATATGGCTCCATTTATTTATCTGCCACCCCATAAACTGAAAATGCAGCTAACAAAAAACAAAACAAAATTAGCATACAATCAAGAAAGTTGCAAATATTGGCTCTAGCTCTAAAGACAGCAGTTGAAACAGACAACAGTGGCACTTAAACCAGTGATTGGCAGCAGCAGCAACAGTATTTAGAAAGCATTCCTAGCCTTTCTCCAGGTGACATGGAGCAGTAGTGAAGGCTGAGGTTGCCTTAGGCTCGAGTGCATAGAAAGAGAAGAAAGACAATTAAGGTGATCAGCTATGGACACGTTACAAAACCACTGCTGAATCCTAATGCAAAGGAATTTAAGTTTTGGTAATTTTATCAGCCGGGGTCTTCCACCCTGTCTTCACTGTCCTGAATGCAATGCATGGCCTTCAGCAATAACTTGTTCAGTTTGCTCCAATGTTCTTCTACCCTGACATTTGAGGAGACTTCCTTGTGATCAGAGCTGTTTTATTCTTTATTATTTTATTGTATTTGCAATCCTTTATAGAACTGCAACTCCCAGGATTCCATCACATTGAGCCATGGCAGGTGAAGTGGTGGCAAAAGAGCATTAATTCTACAGTGTAGAAGTACCTTGCAGCAATGTGCATTTTCTCCTCTCCTTAAATTTGTATTTCTCTCAGTGACTTTGTTTCCTCTTCTTTTCTCAGATAATGACCAATACGCCCAAAGCCAAGAGGAAGCCGGTTCCCAGCCTGCAGCAGAGCGTTGATGAACCCTTCCAGAGGCCCATGACGCCGGGCTGCCACAGGGGCACCACCTACGCAACGTAAGTCAGGGCAACCAGAGCAAAAGCTGAAGAATAATCTATTTCTCTTTAATGGCATGACTCATGCTCATGGAAAGATGCTGCTGAAATAAAACAATCCAAGTTAGACAGGACATTGCCCTTTCTGTATTTTTTTTTCCTTTCTGAAAAAAGAGTTCATATTTGTAAGGGTGGATGCCTGGAAGATTAAGCCAGAAGTTGAGCTAGAAATCAGAGCACAATGTGGTCTAATGGTCTGAGCATTGGACATAGGCAAACTTGGGCTTTCCAGGTGTTTTGGACTTCAACTCTCACAATTCCTAACAGCCGATTGGCTATTAGAAGTTGTGGGTGTTGAAGTCCAAAACACCTGGAGGCGCAAGTTTGCCCATGCCTTTCTTAGGGGCACTATAGGGTGAAAATGATGTGGAGGCACGCAACAAGAGCTCAAAGTCATTGTTCTTGGCTAAGTGTCTATTTTGACCATGCAAGAGCCAAAATATGATAGTCGCGAATCTTGAATTCAGTGAATACAATCTGCTTTCCTCTTAAATGTTTACGATCTTTATGACTCATCTGAAATGCACCAATGAGCCCATCTGAAGCTTCTAGAGTTGAGCAAAGCTTTTTGGCAAAAAGTTTTCAAAGTGTACTTTGAGGTGAGACTCCCTCTCTGAGCACTGCTTATTAAAATCTCTCGAGTCAGAGGCATCATGACTAAATATAACTTCCAGTTTTGGATGCGAGATGGTGTTCCAGTGTACAGCATAATTTCCTATCTGTTCTCATGGCCAGAACCAATGTGCTGTAGCCATTTTAGTATTGACTAGGGCAGTGCTTCTGATGCTTTTCCAACTTGCAACCCCTGTTTGCCCAAAGAAGTTTTATGTGACACGAGGTATACAAAATAGGTATATGAGTCATTTTTTTCATATTGGATGGTCAAATCTATGCATACGGAGGACCAACTGTATCCCATCAATAAGTTAGCACATGCCTAACTTCCAAGCACATAAAAACCAAACCCTTTAAGTCTGACATGGGCAAACTTTACCGGCTGTTAGGAATTATGGGAGTTGAAGTCCAAAACACCTGGAGGGAGGGCTGAAGTTTTCCCATGCCTGGCTTAAGGAAAAAATAGTGGACCTCAGCATCTCAATATCAGTCTTTATATCCCATAATATACAAAGATGTAATAAAATGATGTCCTTTTTTAAAATGGCAAAGTCAAGGTTTGCTCTTTCTCGCTCTCCACAGTACACTCACACATATACAGTAGAGTCTCACTTATCCAACATAGATGGGCTATCAGAACGTTGGATAAGCAAAAATGTTGGATAATAAGGAGGGATTAAGGAAGAGCCTATTCAACATCAAATTACATTATGATTTTATAAATTAAGCACGAAAACATCATGTTTTACAACAAACTGACAGAAAAAGCAGTTCAACACACAGTAAAGTTGCGTAATAATTACTGTATTTACGAATTTAGCACCAAAACATTGCAATGCATTGAAAACGTTGACTAACAAAATTGGGTACTGACAAATTAACTACAAATAAAGATAGAATTGCATAAAATGAACTTACAGTAACAACATTGTCGGAAATTAAATCCATAAAAAGTTCAATCCTTGCTACCTAGAAAAACAGCTGTGGATCCCTGCGGGAGGCAAACTGTGTTGGATAATCCAGAATGTTGGATAAGCAAATGTTGGATAAGTGAGACTCTACTGTATACACACACACACATACCTATTTCAAGCTGCAGATAGTTGAATTTGTTGATACAGAAGGCCCATCTTATTGCAAGTTAAACTCTGCAAGTAGGTTTTAGGTGCAGTCCTTAAATAATAAAAAGAAAGAAAGAAATAAGGTTTCCTTCAAGCGTTTGGGAAGAAGGGATGCATGGAGGGGCTACCAGGGTTCTTCTCTTCCTTACAAACCCCCCTTCACTTTTCCTCATCTCTCCTCTTCTTCCTCCTCTTTCTCCCTTCTCCTTCCATGAGGCAGCTACTTCTGCTGGGCATCCGTCCCTTTCCTTAGCAGTTTTGGGCTTGGCTTCTGGCTTTGTCTTTTCCTCCATCTGCTCTGCAGGGAGAACAGAAAAGGTTGGAGGAGGAAGCCTTTTGTGGACCCAGCATTGAGCTAAGGAGACCCCATCTGGGATTGGAAATGGTTTGTATCCAAAGGGGTCTTGTAGTAATTTAGAGATGGGGAGAAAGAAGTTGGGCACATAAAGATTCCATAGACTCGGATGCATTTGAGGAAGTAGGCTTAATCTGTGAAAGCTTGTGCTACAGATATCTTTCTCTCTATTAGTCTCTAAACTGCTGCAAGATCCCTTTGCATACTGATCTTCCAGACTGACACAACTATGGTTGTGAGTTTTCCTGGCTGTATGGCCATGAAGTGTATTCTCCTGACGTTTCGCCCACATCTATGGCAGGCATCCTCTGCCATAGATGTGGGTGAAACGTCAGGAGAGAATACTTCTGGAACATGACCATACAGCCTGGAAAACACCCAACAACCATGTGATTCCGGCCATGAAAGCCTTCGACAACACAATGACACAGCTATGTCTTTCAGTTGGGTTCGAATGACAGGGAAGGAGATTGGAAGAGCGTTGAACAGTGGAACTCTCTGCCTCGAAGTCTGGTGGAAGCCTCCTTCCTTGGAGGCTTTGAAGCAGAGGCTGGAGTGCTTTGATTGTGTCTTTCCAGGATGGCAGAAGGTGGTTGGATTGGTTGCCCCTTGAGGTCTCTTCCAAGTCTAGGATTCTATGATTCAGAATTCAGCACAAGGAATGCTCAACCTGTACTCTTGTCATCCAGCCTTGCAGGGAGTTGTGTGAATGCTGGGAGATACACTTCTCCAGCTGTTTTGGAGTAGAACTCCCATCAGCCCCAGGCAAGTTTGGAAAAATAATATCTCATTTACAACATCTGGTGGGCTTTGGATCATGGAAAGGTGTACTGAGGCATCTCAGGCTATACTGGGCATGGGCAAACTTGGGCCCTCCAGGTGTTTTGGACTTCAACTCCCACAATTCCTAACAGCCGGTAGGCTGTTAGGAATTGCGGGAGTTGAAGTCCAAAACACCTGGAGGGCTCAAGTTTGCCCATGCCTGGGCTATATAAATAAGTATACAGAGAGAGAACTTGCCCATCACTAAAAGAAACATTAGGATGCAATCAAAAGGTCAGGAGGAAGCAGGGATTCTTTAAAGGTCAGGCGGGAACAGGCTATTCTGTGCCCAATGTGAAGTTTGCAGCAAGAGAGAACATATACGTATATGATTTCAACATTCGGATCACAATATAAATGTTAGTTTTGTTCTAAAAGTCGCTTGATTTCCAGTGTTCCACAACTCCTTGCAATCTTATCGAAATGTAGCCAAAATAGTGCAGGTTGAGGGAAGGATGGACCCTGATCTGGCTTATTTTTAAAGGTCACCATGAGTTAGTTTTATTGTGACATTTCCAGTACAGTTTGTATTTCATTGCAGCGAGAAAGTCTTAAAACCTGCAGGGCCTAAACGAGAGGTGTTTGCAAAACAGGAGGCGTTGATTGCTATTCCTGACAGGTAGGTCTTTCCCCATTTTTCTCGATGCCCTGAAGTCATAAAAGTTGAGTCATCTTTCATGCTGAAATGTGAGATATGCTTATAAATTTCTTCAATAACTAAGCCTCTTTTTCCTGCTGCAATAATGGTGGCTAGTGTCACCAATGTCATGTGAATCTGCTCTGGGTTTTAGTATGAACTTTCAAGGAAACATCCAAGCATCCCCTGAGCAACGTCCTTGCAGACAGCCAATTCTCTCATACCAGAAGCGACTTGCAGTTTCTCAAGTCGCTCCTGACACGAAAAAAGGAAAGTGTCCAAAGTGCTGAACCTATTTAGGGGCTATTTGAGTGATTAAAGCTTGAATTAATATCTGATTCATTGTCCCACAGAGATGAGCTCTTCTGGGCTCCACATAATTCTTTCCTTTTTGATAACAGCACAAATGCATTATAGAAAGGTTTGGTTTCAAAAGTCTCCTTTTGCTCCTGTTTCTTTCTTCTAGATATATTTTTTCTTGCTCTCACATTTGCAAAATCTAGGAATACCTAGTGAGAGGACCAGTAGAACAATAGTGATTAAAAAGAGGCAGATGTTGGAGAGAATCCAATAAAACTCCTAAAGAAAAAAGTGCCTAGTGATTTTTTTTTTATTTAGCTAAAGGAGGCTTTTTTTCCAAAATAAAAATAGACCATCTACTGAGCACTTAGAGATGCATTTCCTCCTTTTTCTGGTGGAAAGCTAGATTAAACCCAAGGTTGGAAAACTTTGAAGAAGTTCCCTTCTTTTCTCCTCTCAAGTCTTGCAAATTGCACTTGGAATACTTGAGCAACCTGGACAGAAGATGTGACCAAGTGTTTGTAGCACAAGCTATGAAGAAATGAAATTGGCATGAAGACTATTTCCTCCAGCATTGTGCTTTGTCTTGTCATCTCTATGCCTGAGGCAGACCCCTTGGAGCATCGCAGACAGGAAGAGCTTGGGAAATTATATGTTGAGAGAGCTGGACGTAGCTTGTGTAATTCTTGTATTTATTTACATCACACTTTCCTACTGAAATTGGAAGTTAAGGTATCTCATAAAAAGATTTTAAAAGACAGGTTTAGGGAAAACAGAATGGTTCTCATGGTAAAACACAGCTAAGCAAATTATAATAAAATACAATTGAATTAAAGAGAAAATATCTACCTCTCTTCCTCCTTAAAAAGCCCCATCGTCAACAAGCATTCAATTGCTGAAAAAAACTCACCGGAAATTTTTGCAAAAGGTCTTTGCCTGTGGGCAGAAGGATCCAAAAAGTCACAGATATCTATACAGTATAGAGGAGGTAAACAAAGGTTGTGTCTGTTAAACCACAGTAATATTATGCATATATATCCCACAAAATATTAATCCGCAGCAGTGTAGTGTTTCTAAAATAGATATTACAGGATTAAATTCTCACAAGTAAGTGTACATATAGCAAAACAGTTCGAGTTTAATTCACTCTACTGCTTAAAGCATATAGTGCAGGGTTAAGCTTTTGCTCATATATGCATAAGTAACAAAATAGTTAAGAGTTCAATTCACTCTTTTGCGACTTTCTATAACAATATATAGTTGCGCAGTATGCTGTAAATAGTTGTCTTCTTTTGCTTTTCTGCATATGAGGAGGAGGTTGGTAAGTAGAAATGAAGGAAGTCTCTGATATGAGAAATGTTTGTTGTGTCCTTAAAAGGATGCACGACAAAGAGTCCCGGGTTTTTTTCTTTGTTTCGGGTCGAGCCCTTCTTCAGGTTTTTTTTAAGGACAATTAGGTTGCAGAGACTCTATATTCTCATTGAATTCTCGTTCCTACATAAATATCAACAGACAAAAAACAATAGATATGCCAAAAGGCACCCAGTTTGATACCACTTTTGGGTATCTATTGGGTATCTTTTGGGTATCTCTGCACTACTGGGCAGAGAAAACTAAAGACTAAAATTACAACCTCTGAGGATGCCTGCCATAGATGTGGGCAAAATGTCAGGAGAGAATACTTCTGGAACATGGCCATACAGCCCGGAAAACATACAACAACCCAAAACTACAACTCCCAGGGGCCTGTAGCATTGAGTCATGAGTGTTAAAGTGATGTCAGTCTACATTATTTCTGCAGTGTAGCTGCACCTTTAGAGGTGAGTTCCACAACCTGGGAGCAAATACCGCAAAGAATGAGAGCTCCTCCCCGAAGTATGTGATTGGATGCTGTTGGAATCCCTGCCAATTGGGACCTTCAAGCGTCTTCCTTGAAGAAGTTACGTCAGCCAGAGATGGCCATTCTAACTAAGCCAAACTTCCATGTTTCTCATAATCTGCCCTGAAGGAATGACAGCCAGCCCTGACAGGTGGTCAAAGAAAACCACAAAAGAGCAAGGTTCCTGGTTCCTGGGTCCATGTTTCCACTTTTCCCACTTCCTTCTTCAAGTCTTGTACAGCGAGTGGTCCATGTTCTGTGGAAACTGGCAAACGTGGCCTGCCTCCAACTTGTTTTCTCACCTTCTGCCCACAATAACTTCCTTCCTTGTTCTTTAGAGGGATATCCAGTGCGCTTGCCTATCATATCAGCTGGGTACTTCAGAAATGAGTCCATTACCACTGAACCACATGGCAGGTGCCAAGTTGCCCACCGTTTGAACGGAAACCCCAGAGATGATCCTGGCACCAGCTTACAATGGAAAAAACACTCCCTTCTCAGTTACAGGAAATGAGGGAGGTAGTAATTCAGTCACGGTAATAGTTTTCGATGGCAGGCATTCATCACTCTGCCATCTCATTTCCTTCACCAGGTCAGAACATGATGCCGTATCTTCTGGTAGCGGGGAGAGCCGTGTCCAGCACAGACAGATCCAGATCTCCGAGTCTGTCATGTACAGCAGGAGGAGACCCAGCTTGTCAGATCTTTCTTCCTCTTTGGCATGTAAGAATCTGATGGACACTTGCCCATGGCTTTGGGTTACCTTTCATAGTTCAGCTCACTCTTTTCTAGATATTACTGTTGGCCAGAAGGTTGGAGAATATATAGGCCTGCAGGTAGAGGTAGGACATGAGAACAGGATCCAAACACTTAGCCAGAGATGGGAGCATCAGGTCGCTCAGAACCTTATTTGTGTCTGAATGTTTCCCATTTCTATGCATGTTTGGAAAAGATGGTAATGCTAGTTAAAAGCGGAAGGCATAGAAAAAGGGAGAGGCCACATTACAAGAAGACTGA
Organism: Anolis carolinensis; assembly: GCF_035594765.1. Lineage (NCBI taxonomy): Eukaryota > Metazoa > Chordata > Lepidosauria > Squamata > Anolidae > Anolis > Anolis carolinensis. Next base: position 282,454,287 of record NC_085843.1, on the reverse strand, counting down.
TTCAATCAAGGAAGTCCTGGAGTCTGATAGACCTTAACAGAGCTCTTGGATGGCTCTCATTTGTAGGTCAAAGCTCACTTGACAGTATATAGCAACAAATCTGGATTTCCAGTCATGACTTGTTCCCAAAGCAGCTGGCAAAATTCACATAGAGACTCATAGCTCAGAGACAGAGCACACAGTATGCATGTTAAAGATCTCAAGTTTAAAACATTACATTTCTGGAACTATCTAGCCCAGTGGTTCTCAACCTGTGGGTCCCCAGATATTTTGGCCTTTAACTCCCAGAAATCCTAACAGCTGGTAAACTGGCTGGGATTTCTGGGCATTGTAGGCCAAAACACCTGGGGACCCACAGGTTGAGAACCACTTGTCTAGCCCATCTCAAACCACTGTAGAGCCATGTTTGAACTAATGAAACATGAGGCCTGTGCTTTGGAAACCAGTGACGTTAGGTAGATGTGGGTTGCTGGAGTGTTGGCAGCAATGCCCCAAAGCAGACAAGAGAGAGAGACACTACAGAGTAATAGGACACTATCAACATGAAGAGACTTCCCAGGATGAGACCCTTATGTAGTCTTTTCATTTGTTACTCATTTGTTCCTCAGCAGATATGTTGAGCCTGTAAGGCTTGCTCTCTCTGAAGTTTTCTCTCCATTCCTCTATTATCCCATACTTGGGACAGAGTCTTCTAGACTATGGAACTCTCTTTCAAGAGAGGTTCAATTTGGGAAACAGATGTATCGGACCCTTGGAAATAGAATCTGTGAGAATGGCTTTCTCAGCAAACTCACCTGTGAGATGTCCCAACTCCACTTACATCAGGCCTGTTTGTTAACCAAGCGTATTGAACACAAATTCAGTTGTACACAAAGAGCTTTGAAAACCATAGAATCATGCTGGACAACCTAGCAGTCTTCAGAAGTGTTATCTTTAAGTCTCAAGCACAGTTCTGTGGTGAACTTCCTTTCCATTGGCCAAGCTGGACTAATGTCTTAACAGCAACAAGAATGTCTCAAGATATATACGCTCTGTTCCACCAAAAGCTTACCTACAGAGATCATTTCTGTTGGCATTGCTAGGTCCTTCCACACAGTTCTGAGGTACACTTTGAACAGAAGTCATAATTAATTTCAGGTAAGAAAAATAAGGCTCCAGATTACACTAAAATTGTATTATGCAAAAGATCCCAGAATGGATCCCTTGCATACTATGCATGACTACTGTATTACTCCAGTTGGACTTCTTCATTTTATCCTTTATTATGAGTAGAGGTGACCTGTGGATTTTCTGCTGCAAACATGAAAATGTCTTGGGCTGTCCATTAGCCAACCTAAAACCAAGATTTTAACTGCAACAAGAATATCTCAAGATATACATTACCCAGGGACAGTGCATTGAACCCTGAGTTTTGCCTGTTTAGCAGAACAAGTGATGGGTGGAGTAGTAATTACTGCAAGCAGAATGCAAAATGTCCCCTTCTAAATATTGATTTTTTTTCCCCCAAACAGCCGTTGAAACAGAAATGTCTGAGAGGTCCTCGGTGCATTCTGGAACAAGTCAACGTGTCGCTCCTGCTGCTGATATCCTGTTTCTCGAGTCCCCAGATTGTTCCCAGGACAGTGGAAATGGATTGTCCAACCGGTATGTGAATAACCCACTATATGATAGGTCTCATAATTGAGAAACAAACTGAACATAAAACTGGCAGTACCATGAAAAACCTTTATACTCATCTAGAGTGTGATTCCTTTGGAATTTTTCTGTTCTACTGGCTGCTGCACTTGAAAAAAAGGACATAAAAGGGAAATGTAAACAATTAGGTACCTGAAGCAATTCCTATAAAGAAAGGTCACAACATTTGAGGCCATTTAGGTCAGCAAAGAGGCAAATAAGGGGAAGATAATGAGAGTGGTATGCAGTTATATCTGATGCAGAGAAAACAGATAAGGGGAGGTTTTATGGGTCTCTGCTATGTAGAACCTGAGTTCACATGATGACCTTGGATCGTGGGAAATTCAAGACAAATACAGTAACATCCTTCTGTACAAAGTGTGCTGTTAAACTGCAGAATTGGCTACCTTGAGATAACAGTGAGACTCTATAACAGGGATCCCCAAACTTTTTAAAAAGGGGGCCAGTTCACGGTCCCTCAGACCGTTGGAGGGCCAGACTATAGTTTTTTTAAAAAAAAACTATGAACAAATTCCTATGCACATTGCACATATCTTATTTTGAAGTAAAAAAAACAAAACAAAATGGGAACAAATACAGACTTAATGTTAATAATAATAATCATCACCATCATAAAAATAATAAAGGGGGTTGGAAGAGACTACTTGGGCCATTTAGTTCAACCCCCTTCTGCCTTTGTGCACCAAAAGCACAAACAAAGCACCCTGACAGATGGCCACCCAGCCTGAATGTTGTTAACAATAATAATAATAATAATAATAATAATAATAATAATAATAATAATAATACATCACACAGTCCTAAACGCTTGGAAAGTGTTTGACTTGTGATTTTGTGATTCCAAATCCAGCATATATATCCTGTTTGCTGTGTTATACTGTGTTTTTGTGTCAATAATAATAATAATAATAATAATAATAATAATAACAATAAAGAGGGTTGGAAAAGACACCCTGTGCTATTTCGTCTAATCCCCTTCTGCCTTTGTGCACCAAAAGCACTAGCAAAACACCCCTTAATAATTAATAATTAATTAAATAATAATTAAAATACCATTATAAACAAGCAAAGTTTTGGAAGGCGCACACCGGGCGAGGGAGGAGGCAGGAAAGGTGCGCACCTTTCCCTCCTCCCTTGCGCTGCATGCGCCTTCCTTGGTAGAGGAGGAGGGAGCTACCGCCACAGGGGCCGGATAAACAGCTTCGATGGGCCGGATATGGCCCCCGGGCCGTAGTTTGGAGACCTCTGCTCTATAAGATGACCAATAACTTGGATGGCTTTGAAGGGGAATTAGGTAAATTGATGGATGTTGGGCAATCAATGGCTATTATTGTCAGGAAGTTCTTCTTGATGTTGAGGTGGAATCTCCTTTCCAGTGCTGTGCTTTGAATCCATTGCTCCATTGTGTCCTGGTCTCCAGGGCAGCAGAAAACAAGCTGGCTCCTTCCTCAATATGACATCCTTTCACATATTTAAACACAGTCGCCGTGTCACCATTGTCTCTCTTTCATGCTGAAAAACACCCAGTTTCCTAAGCTACTCTTCATAGATATTCATGATTTCCAGACACTTTGATCACCCTTTGGACACATTCCCTCAACTGTAATGCCCAGAACTGAACGCAGTATTCTAGGTGAGGTCTGACCAGAGCAAAATAGAGCCATATAATTACTTCTTTCAGTCTAGAGACTATCCGATCAATGCAGTCAAGGATCACATTGACTGTGTTAGCTGACACCACATTATTGACTGATGTTAAGTGTATGGCCTACTTACTAAGACTTCTAGGTCCCTAGACCTGGGGCTGCCAAAGAAACCTCAAGACCCCATAACTACCTCATATTTTGTTGGTATGTATGGGGCCAACAAATTGGTGAACATGTTGTCTTCATGAAGTACAGGTCCAAGATGTGATCAACCTAGTTCTGTTCCTGAGAGATGTCTAAATCTGATCTCTTGGAGCCAAAACTCTTGGAATTGATTCATTTGTTGTCCCTTCCAAATCTCAGTTTCCCCCCTCATGTATCACTGGAATTTGGAAATTCAAACTCCGTCTGTTCCCTCACTCTTTTTGGAAATGCTGCTCTCTACTAGGCCCTTGTGTTTATCTTTACTTTTCTTTCTAGTTGATGGACAAGTTTGTTGTTGAACAAAATCTTAACAAGTGCAAATCAGAGTTTTTGCAGCTCTCTCTCTTCTCTTGTTTGTGTGTTTAGTCATCAGGTACAAAAATGTTGTTCCAAGTGGCAAGAGCTGGAACATATTACATGCCAATTAGAAGCTTGATTGTTCTGCGTGAGCTAAAATAGTTTGCTAATGCACTGACGTTGTTGCCATTGTCAGACCAATTGTTTTTCCCGCGTTTTTTCTTATTAGTCTTGTGGATATTTTTGTTTGTCCCAATTACAAAGCAAGGTAATGTTTTTGGGATGCTTGGCTTGGTGTGGAATGTGGCGATTCTATTCCTACGTCATTACATGGTCTAGAACAGGCATGGGCAAACTTTGGCTCTCCAGGTGTTTTAGACTTCAACTCTCACAATTCCTAACAGGATACATGAAATCATGGGTAACAGGCAACCCCATATATTTATTATACGTGGCCCAGAAGCATGCCATAGAATTGCACTGCAGGACCTAAAGACTCCCACAAACACTTCTGAGGTGGAATAGGATTTTTTGAGAGCATGAGTAAGTGAAACCATTGATACTAAATCCGTGTATACCGTGTCTGCAATGAAGAATTCTCCTTTTTCTTCCCACTTCCATCTACATACACTACCCAAAACTCTGGTCTCTTTCATACCAAACAGTGATATCTCTTTATCCTCCATGGTATGGAATGTGGGGAGCAAGAACAAACAGGAATGTTCTTAAGAGAGGAAGATCTTCAAAAATGATGTTTCCCTTTTGTCCATCCCTGCTGCCTACCCTATAGTTTCCACTAACCCTACAGCCTCTATGGATTGCACCTTGTGGGTAAAAGTACAATTAGAGATATACTTTTAGAATCAGTCCATACACACAAGTCCAGATGTCTCAATACTTGGTCTTTCTCAGAGGAGGAATCGGAAATTCTTGAGAGTCTTTCACATGCTTTGTGTGTTAGCTGTTACACTTCACATCCTTATGCCAGATTATTAGGTTCCTTGAGGTATGTTACACCTGACTGCTTCCCTGGAATAAATTTACAGAAATGTTAAGCGTGATGAAAATGTTTCCTGATGTGGGTGGGAAGGTGAGAGTGTTTTGTTCTCTTGTCTGTTCTGACGTTTCTGTGGCTTTTTGTGGCTTATGAGTCACCCATCATTGAGCGCAGCCTTCCTTCTCCAGCCACTTGCCAGTTTTTGAACCACTTTCGACTAAGACAGCAAACAGCAGCTTTAGAGAAGGAGAGTTGGCATCTAATGGAGAAAGCTCTGTGTCTTTGTGGCGAGATCAAAGCAAGGGCTTCTTTCACACTGCTCTTCAGCACTTGCGGTTTTCCTTGTAGCACCATCCAAGAGTGTGCTAACAAGAGCTTCTTAAATGTTTTCCTTGCACTGCTTTGTCCTCTGCTGACTTTGTGGGTGGTTAATCTTGCTTTCATTTATGTTCAGAGGATGAGGGACCTATTCTTCATTGTGTATCAATCACTCCATGTGATGAGTCATGGGCCATGTAGTCCCGTTCCTGGCACTGTTGTGCTAGATGAAGAGGAAAACTGGGGTTTCTCACCGTTTCAGTCAGAATTGGAACTTTCCCAGCCAGATTTGGAAACCTTGCACCTGCAAGAGATTTGTCTTCCAGAAGTCTGTCAAACAAGCCCTGAGCCTAAATCTCCTACGTTTTCTCGCCATGAGTTTTGTAAACAACAGAGGGGAGTTCAAGCGGCCTCTCGCAGGAGTGCTAGGATAGCTGCTAAGCATTCAGCTGATTAAGTCTGCTTTCCATGAGAAACTTTAAGGAGTCACACATCTGGACTCAGAGAATAGCTTTCATTTCTGGTTCTCCAGAGAACTGCTCTTTGGCGGGAAAACGAGACCCTATTTAGGTGTTTTACCCACAAAGGGATCTTGCGGAGTCAATTCGTCAGCTACCGGAGTAGCGTGTGTGGACAGCTACTCCGTTTCCAAGCCTCGTTCCTGTTTCAAGCCTTGTTCCCGATTCCAAGCCTTCGTTTCCAGCCTTGTTTTACTCTCCGGATCTTGCCTTGTTTTCCGGACCTCGCCAAGTAATTCCACGGACCCTATTCTTGCTCCTCGTTTCCTTGTTGCCTTGAATCAAGTCTTGTGTTTCAAGAATCAAGTTATTTCCTAGCCTTGCTCAAGTTCATGGACTAAAGGACCTTGTCATCTCCCCTCACTTGCTTGGCAAGTGAGTGTTTCGGTTATTGGATTACAACTTTGGACCTTAATATTTCATATTGGACATTGTTTCTTTGGACTAATTTTGACCTTTCCTGAAAGGTCTACTTCTGGACTAATTCATACACTTGCTTTTATTAACTTTATATATTTCCTTAATAAAGATATTAGATAGATTCTGGCCTCTGTGTATGGTTATTGGTGCTCTGCTGCCTGGGTCGTGACACTCCAGAACATGATGGGTTTCTCTTCATATATATATTTATTAAAGTATAAAATAATTAATACAACGAAAGAGTGAGAACATTTTAGGTATAGAAAGTGCAGAAATGAAAGTTAAGATAGTAAAAGAGAAGTTTAAAAACCTAAAATAAATAAATAAATAAAAGGACTTCCATCTTTGCCTTTGCGTTTCCCATTCTCTAATCATAAAAAAGAGGGTGATCATATAATAAAAAGCCATTATAGATCAGCCTCTATCACTGTCATAATAAAGGCAATCATTCAAAAGTCAAAAAAAAAAGGAAAAAAAATGATTGCCTTTCTGTTGGCTGTGTCACAGATTCTATGCTTCCAATAAACAGTAACTTGAAAATAAGAAGCCCAGAAGAGATTAATCTTCTGCTCATTCAGATTGGACCTTCATTTACTTTTCCTTTCATATTCTTCTACTTTACTCCAGTCTGTATATTTTATCGGGGTCCCTGTATTTGTCTTTAATAAGAAACATGATGGGTTTCTCATAGCGAGGTGGGCTTCTCTCATAGGACAGATGAGTTTTGGAGTCTTCTTTAGCTTCATCCCAAGTGGTCCAGAAAGAGGTCATTTGTATTAACAACTTAGTTTGATGCTTCCTGGACTTAACTTGGCAGTTTGAGGCTGGGAAAAGATAGGAAGGCTGAGACCAGAATGAGACCAGGAGGAATTTTTCTTCTGTTACTAATCTGTTTGCACAGCTAATAAAGGGGGAATGGACAATACTAGAGCACTTCCATTTCCTTTGTTCTCTTCTGCAGTACGGCATATATAACCCGTAAGACTTTCATCTAAATGGTAGGGAGATGGTAACCTGGCTCAAGGGCCCATAGATAGCCATGGGGAATTTGACTTCTGGCAATGGACACTCTAGGTAGAATTATGGATCAGGGCCACAATCCCACAGTTGGCTGTGAAGGGGTGCAAGGCACCATCAACTCCCAGCATTTTGATCATCTGGGGAAGGGTTCCTCATAACTCCTCCTTGGAAGGGAGATGGTGCTATACTTCTCAGAGATTAGCTGTGAAAGGATGATGAAACAAGCACCAGATGAGACCTCAAAGTGTCATGGCTCTGGGCAACAGACAATGTATTCTTGCTCTTGGTCCTGGCCCTGCTGCCCTTTGAAGTGTTTTGGAGTTTGACTTCTGGACTCTGACAAATAGTATTTCTGACTTCTGGAATCTGACCTTGGCTTTGTTGTTACCCTTGTATGATACCTGACCCTGCTGCTTTTCTGACTACTGGCATTCCAGACTCGTTTCATTAGCTCCTGACTTGACTCTGTTGCTACACTGGGTTAACTTCAGCTCCTTGGGCTTGGGAACTTGGCCTTGGCTCATATTTCCCTGTTTGTTGTTTGTATTTCATTCTTCTGGCCCTGGACCTGTCTTATGAACATCTCATCTAGACCTTTAAGGACTCTTATTTCTGGCTTCTTGGCTTTGGACTGTTGACTTTAGTTGGGTTATTCCTTTCTGTTCGTTTTGACCGAGTTTCTGATAAAGCGATATGCACTGTGCCATCTGCTGCTTCATGTACCACCAATAAAACAGATCTAATAGCTTTAACATAGAGTCACAGAGTTGGAAGAGATTGCAAGAGCCATCCAGTCCAACTTTGTTCTGCCATTCTGTGTTTGTGTGATGACCCATGGGCCTTGTAGTCCTGCTCATGACATTGTGATGCCTGATGAAGAAGAAAACTTGGGTTTTTTACCTTCCCAGTCAGAACTGGATTCTTCCCAGACAGATTCTTCCCAGCCAGATCTGGGAACCTTGCACCTGCAAGAGGATTATGTTCCAGAAGTATGTCAAACAAATACTGAGGCTACATCTCCAGTGTTTTCTCGCCATGAGTTTTGTAAACAACAGAGAGGTTTGGAAGCAGCCTCGCGCAGGAGTGCGAGAATAATTGCTAAGAATTTGCCAATTAAGCCTGCTTTCCATGAGAATCTTTAAGGAGTCAAACATCTGGTCTCAGAGATTAGCTTTCGTTTCTGGTTCCCAGAGAACTGCTCTCGGCGGGAAAGTTAGACTCTATATAGGTGTTTTACCCGCGGAGTAACTTTGCGGAGTCAATTCGTCAGCCTCCGGAGCGAGTTGTGTCTGGACAGCGCGCTCCGTTTCAAGCCTCGTTCCTGCTCAAGCCTTGTCCTTGTTTCCTGCCTTCGCTTCTGCTTCCCAGCCTTTGTTTACCTACGGACCTTGCCTTGTTTCCCAGGACTAAACCTTGCCTTGTTTCACGGATTTTACCAAGTTATTCCACGGACCTTGTTCTTGTTCCTCGTTACCTTGTTCCACGTTTCAAGCCTTGTTTCAAGTATCAAGTTATTTCCTAGCCTTGCTCAAGTTCATGGACTAAAGGACCTTGTCATCTCCCCTCACTTTGCCTGGCAAAGTGAGTGTTTCGGTTATTGGATTACAACTTTGGACCTTAATATTTCATATTGGACATTGTTTCTTTGGACTAATTTTGACCTTCCCTGAAAGGTCTACTTCTGGACTAACTTTTACATTTGCTTTTACTAACTTTATATATTTCCTTAATAAAGATATTAGATAGAATCTGGCCTCTGCGTATGGTTATTGGTGCTCTGTAGCCTGGGTCGTGACAGTTTGACTCCGCCACCCTAAGCACCAATTAACCTCGGCCAGAATGTCTACCGGAGTCGTACCTGGGCCGGGCGGCCAGCCGATTACCTACACCATCGACAAGGATGAGGTGGACCGAATCCGTGATAAGCTCAATGCACAGGATGGAGAAATAAAGGGTTTGAAGGAACGCGGAATCCGTCTTCCGGCCATGGCGTTGCCAACCAAGTTTACTGGAGAAGCTTCTAAGGTTCATGTTTTCCGTCGCCAATGCCAAGCTTATCTAGAGGCCCGTGATGCCGAGTTTCCCCAGGAAGACATCAAGGTGGCGTGGATTTACAGTCTCCTAGACGGGCCAGCGGCTAACTGGGCGACGGCTCTGTTCGACCAAGCCTCCCCACATCTAAGGTCAGCGCAACATTTCTTGGACCACCTTAAGGCGACCTGGGGAATCGAGGACAATTTGGAGGCAGCCGGGCACAAACTCTGCCGCCTCTTCCAAGGAGACAGACCCATGTCTCAGTACATAGCCGAGTTCCGAGTGCTGGCCCACAACACCGGCTGGAACGATGTTGCCCTCAGAGGTCAATTTCGGGAGGGTCTCAACATTGAAATGCTGGAGGAAATCTCCAAGGTGGATCCTCCCCAAACGCTGGAAGCACTCATCGATCAATGTTTACGGGCTGAAGTCATGATTGCCAACAGGAAGCAGTGGGTACGAGGCCAGAGCGGTAGAGCTGGGGCAAAACCCCCCGCTCCCGCCAGCGTTCAGCCGCGTCCAGTGTGGAGACCCCCACCACCATCCCCATACCCCAGAGGGAGCGAGGAGGTGCCGATGCAGTTGGGCAATGTGCGTCCCAGATTAGATGCCGCCGAGAAGGCCCGCCGCCAACGCCTAAATCTCTGTTGGTATTGCGGGAATGGGGGCCACTTCGCCAGAGAGTGCCCAGCCAAAGGGAAGCCCGCCGCCCGTCTTGCGGCGGCGTCCTCCACGGAGACGAAGACGTCTGAGGCGGCTGGCACACAGCCGGCGGGGGAAGCCAACGACCGGGCGTAGAGAGGCTCGCCAACCCGGTCAAGAAACCCATTCAAGAGCCGCCAACCGGGGTCCTGTTCCTTCTAGTGGTCACCTTATGGTCAGCAAAAAAGGGACCCGTCATGATCCACGCCATGATAGACTCAGGAGCTACCAACAATTTCATTGATAGAGAGTATGCCGACTCTCTGGGATTACAATATCATGACTTCAAGAATGCCCGTGTGGTGCAAGCCATCGATGGCCGCCCTCTCAAGACGGGCCCCGTAAGCCAGTGGTCGGAACCCACCAGGATGTGGATAAGGGAACATATGGAAGAGATTTCCTTCTTTGTTACTGAGGTTCCCCATTTCCCTGTGATTTTGGGGATTCCATGGCTGACACTTCACGACCCAAGCATCTCCTGGTCCAACAGAGAACTGCAGTTTGCTTCAAAGTACTGCCAAAACCATTGCCTCGTAGCCAAGGTCTGCCATGCCACAGACACCGAGCCCATTATCACCTTGCCAAAGAAGTACTCCGAGTATTGGGATGTATTCAATGAAAAAGAAGCCGAGAAATTACCCCCACATAGACCTTATGACTGTGCCATTGACTTGGTGGAGGGGGCCCCGATCCCGCGAGGGCATCTCTACTCCCTGACTGAACCAGAGCAAGAAGCTCTCAGGGAATTCATAGAGACGAACCTTCGCAAGGGATTCATCAGACCCTCTCAATCCCCAGCCGCCTCCCCAGTGATGTTTGTGAAGAAGAAGTCAGGGGAATTACGCTTGGTGGTGGACTACAGAGCATTGAATAATATCACCAAGCGGAACAGCTATCCCCTGCCCTTAATCTCGGATCTACTAGACCGACTTCGAGGAGCCAAGGTTTACACCAAGCTGGATCTTCGGGGAGCTTACAACTTAGTTCGCATCAGAGAAGGGGACGAGTGGAAGACCGCCTTCCAGACTAAATTCGGATTATTCGAGTCCCGAGTTATGAATTATGGATTATGCGGAGCTCCCGCAACGTTCCAGCATTTTGTCAATGACATTTTCCAGGACTATCTAGATAGGTTCTTGATAATCTACCTGGACGATTTTTTGGTGTTTTCTAGATCACAATCAGAACATGAGAACCACGTCAAAATGGTGTTGCAACGATTGCGGGATCATGGACTTTATGCCAAGCTAGAAAAATGCGCTTTTGATCTATAAGAGGTAGATTTCCTTGGATACCGTATCTCGCCTCTAGGGCTCTCCATGGATCCAGCCAAGGTTTCAGCAGTATTGGAATGGCGGGCGCCAACTAACAAGAAGGAGGTGCAGCGATTCTTGGGGTTCGCGAACTATTACCGTAAGTTCATTCCAGATTTTGCCCGCTGGTCTGACCCAATCACTAGCTGCATCCGTGGAAAACAGCCCTTCCGCTGGACTGATCAAGCAGAGAAAGGGTTCCAGCAACTAAAGAAATTATTCACATCCCAGCCAATCCTTCAGCATCCAGATCCTGAAACCCTTTTTGTGGTGCAAGCGGACGCCTCTGATGTGGCAATTGGGGCTGTGCTCCTACAACCGGTGGGAGATCACCTTCATCCTTGTGCCTATTATTCTCGTCAACTAACCACACCAGAGAGGAACTATACCATTTGGGAAAAAGAACTATTAGCCATAAAGGCAGCTTTTGAAACTTGGAGACATTGGCTAGAAGGGGCCAAATTTCCCATTGAAGTCCACACTGATCATCGGAATCTAGAACATCTAAGAACTGCCCGCAAGCTAAATCAGAGGCAGCAACGTTGGGCTTTATTCTTTGAACGTTTCAACTTCCAGATTCATTATGTGACCCCAGCCCAAACCAAGCAAGCAGACGCCCTGTCACGTAAACCGGAATACGCTGCAGGACGCAAGGAGACCTTTGAATCCCAACTACTACAACCCGAGAACTTTGCCACGCTCACAGTGGGGAACACCAAATCCACTCCCATTGATTCAACTCCCTCTACTCCAGGGCCCATCTGTGCTCAAGAAATCAGGGCTAGTCAGCAAGCAGATGCCTGGGCGCAGGACCAACTTCGTCAAGGTCTGCATTTTCCCTTTTCGCTTAAAGATGGACTGCTTTGCTATAGAAATCATGTTTATATCCCACCCGGACCGGGCAGGGAAAAAGCACTTCGTCTGTGTCATGACTGCAAACCAGCAGGGCATTTCGGACTATTTAAAACCATGCATTTGATCCTAAGAGATTTCTGGTGGCCCAAGATCCGCAAGGATGTGGAAAAATATGTTAACACCTGCCCAGTATGCCAGCGCTCCAAGATAAGAAGGGAGAAGCCCTCAGGGCTTCTACACCCCCTTCCTAACCCATCTCGCCCATGGGAAATAATTTCTGCGGATTTTATCACTGACCTACCACCTTCCTGTGGATTCACCACGATCCTAGTGGTGGTGGACCTTTTCACCAAGTTAGCCCATTTCATTCCCTGTGAAGGTCTTCCCACAGCCCAAGAGACTGCAGATTTATTCCTCCAACATGTTTTCAGACTACATGGATTGCCCAAGAGTTTGGTCACAGACCGTGGATCCCAATTCACCTCTCGTTTCTGGAAGGCACTACAAAAACTATTTGGCATAGACTTTCGTTTATCTTCAGCTCATCATCCCCAAACGGATGGGCAAACGGAGCGCACCAATGCCACTTTGGAACAGTACCTTCGCTGTTATGTAAACTACCAACAGGACAATTGGGCTTCTCTGTTACCACTGTCGGAATTTGCCTACAACAATGGAGTCCAGGCTTCTACAAAGGAAACGCCGTTCTTTGCAAACTACGGCTTCCATCCACGTTTCTTTCCCCCTGTCATTGAAACTTAAGAAGTTCCCGCAGCAGAAGATTGGCTGCAGGAACTCACAGCGGTGCAACAACTTTTGCTCCAGCAACTGGAACAAGCCAAGGAGGACTATAAACGTCACGCGGACAAACATCGCCAGCCGGGCCCCGAAATCAAGGTAGGAGATCGGGTTTTTCTGTCCACTCGCTTTTTGCCCTCCCATCGCCCTTGCCGGAAGTTAGATGCCCGTTTCATTGGCCCCTATCCAGTGGTGGCGCAACTTAACCCCGTGACTTTCAAACTCCAACTTCCGCGCTCAATGCGCATTCACCCAGTGTTTCACCGCTCCCTGCTCCTTCCGGCGGATGGTGTGCGGCCAGATGTAGACCGGCCGGCCCCCGTCCCTATTTTGGTGGATGGGGAGGACGAGTTCGAGGTTCAGGACATTTTGGATTCTCGCTTTCACCGCCGCCGCCTGCAATATCTCATTGACTGGGTGGGTTTTGGCCCTGAGGAACGCTCTTGGGAAGACGCTTCCACAGTTCACGCTCCTGATCTAACCCGTCGCTTCCATCAGACCTATCCCGCCAAGCCACGACCTCGCGCCTCGGGGAGAGAGTCCCAGTTTGGGAGGGGGCTTGAGGAGGGGGATAGTGTGATGACCCATGGGCCTTGTAGTCCTGCTCATGACATTGTGATGCCTGATGAAGAAGAAAACTTGGGTTTTTTACCTTCCCAGTCAGAACTGGATTCTTCCCAGACAGATTCTTCCCAGCCAGATCTGGGAACCTTGCACCTGCAAGAGGATTATGTTCCAGAAGTATGTCAAACAAATACTGAGGCTACATCTCCAGTGTTTTCTCGCCATGAGTTTTGTAAACAACAGAGAGGTTTGGAAGCAGCCTCGCGCAGGAGTGCGAGAATAATTGCTAAGAATTTGCCAATTAAGCCTGCTTTCCATGAGAATCTTTAAGGAGTCAAACATCTGGTCTCAGAGATTAGCTTTCGTTTCTGGTTCCCAGAGAACTGCTCTCGGCGGGAAAGTTAGACTCTATATAGGTGTTTTACCCGCGGAGTAACTTTGCGGAGTCAATTCGTCAGCCTCCGGAGCGAGTTGTGTCTGGACAGCGCGCTCCGTTTCAAGCCTCGTTCCTGCTCAAGCCTTGTCCTTGTTTCCTGCCTTCGCTTCTGCTTCCCAGCCTTTGTTTACCTACGGACCTTGCCTTGTTTCCCAGGACTAAACCTTGCCTTGTTTCACGGATTTTACCAAGTTATTCCACGGACCTTGTTCTTGTTCCTCGTTACCTTGTTCCACGTTTCAAGCCTTGTTTCAAGTATCAAGTTATTTCCTAGCCTTGCTCAAGTTCATGGACTAAAGGACCTTGTCATCTCCCCTCACTTTGCCTGGCAAAGTGAGTGTTTCGGTTATTGGATTACAACTTTGGACCTTAATATTTCATATTGGACATTGTTTCTTTGGACTAATTTTGACCTTCCCTGAAAGGTCTACTTCTGGACTAACTTTTAAATTTGCTTTTACTAACTTTATATATTTCCTTAATAAAGATATTAGATAGAATCTGGCCTCTGCGTATGGTTATTGGTGCTCTGTAGCCTGGGTCGTGACAGTTTGGCACTAGCATTGGGGAAGCCTGGGACAATTCTCAGTCCCAGAACAGAATACATCTAGAGAACAAAGCCATATGTTTTCCTTGGATGTGAAATCCCATTAAGCACATGTTGAATATAAAAGGATCTAAAGGGGATATTCCTATAACTACATCGGACCCATCAGATGTAGGTGATGATGATGAAGAAGAAGAAAGTATGGTGGAAGAGGAAGACTTAGCTACGGAGGATGAAGGAAAAATGGAAAGAGGAGAAGACCAACGGAAAGAGAAAGGAGAGGAAGAAGCTACATATGGATAGAGGTAACTTTAGCAGACAATTAAAGTTTTATTCTAATAATGTAAATGGACTAAATTCACCAAATAAGAGGAAAGAAATAATATCACAATTAAAAAAGGGAAAATTTGATATAATTGCTCTGCAAGAAACCCATATTTCACAAAAACATGGCTCCCATTTGACTAATAAAGCATTGAGTAAAGAATTTTATTCATCAGATTTAAATAAGAAAAGAGGCGTGGTAATATATGTAGCTGATTATATCCCAGCATCATTGCAATTTAAGGATCAGGAAGGTAGAATCATAGCGGTTCAAATCACACTCGACCAACAAAAGATACTGATTTGCAATATATACGCCCCTAATGGGCCACAAACTAAATTTATAAAGGAGTTAAGGAAACGGATTACAGAAGTAGATTTTGACCACTTAATCATCTTAGGAGATTTTAATGGAATAATGGAAATAAAATGGATACCAGCAAGATAATAAAAACAAGGAAAACCGAGAAAGCCAGATTAATTCCACAAAACTTCAGGAAATTGAAAGAAGAATTTGATTTAAAAGACATTTGGCGTATTAGCAATCCGGAGGTAAAAGACTACACTTTTTACTCCCACAGACACAAAACATGGTCGAGGATAGATATGATATGGCTGTCAAATACATTATGCACCAAAGTAGAGGAAATAATTATTTTACCGAGAGACAAATCCGATCACAACCCAATAACGATGAGAATTAACCATAAAAAAGTAGTTGGAAATGGAGATTCGACAATAATTTGCTTAAAAAAGAAGAAGATATTAATAAGAATAAAAAATTAACAAAAGAATACTTTGAACTAAACGCCTCACCCGAAATCAAAGATCAAGTACTATGGGACGCCTACAAGGCGGTAATTAGAGGATATCTAATCCAACAAAAAGCAGAGAAAAATAAACTAAAATTCCAAAAATTAAACAAGATCAATAATGATATAAGTATGAAAAAAAGTTAAAAGAAGAACCACACAATAACCTCCTAGTAAAACACCTGAGAACTTTGCAAAACAATAAGAAAAATTTGGAACTAGAACAAACCGCGAACCAGCTGAAATACATAAAACAGTATAGTTTCGAAAATGCTAACAAACCAGGAGCATGGCTTGCGAGAAAGTTGAGAAAGAAAAAACAACAGCAACCAATTACAAAAATAAAAAAAGGTAATGAGGTCCTTGTGAAAGACAAAGAAATACTTCAGGCATTTGAAGAGTTCTATACCAATCTGTATAAAGAAGAGAATATAAATTTAGAAAAAAAATTCAAGAGTATCTGGGAATACAAAAACTACAAAAAATCACAGAAACACAGAGAGAACAACTAAATAAGGAGATAACAGAAGAAGAAATTAGGAAAATTATGAAAACAATGAAAGTGAACAAAGCGCCAGGTCCAGATGGCTTCCCTATATACTTTTATAGAATTCTAGAGGAGGAACTGTTACCTTGGCTAAAGAGAATTATGAATGCGGTACTGAAAGAGAAAATAGTACCTGATTCATGGACACAGGCGGATATAATAATGATCCCCAAAGAAAAAGGTGATGAATTGGATGTAGGTAATTACAGACCTATTTCCCTCCTTAATACGGACTACAAAATTTTTACGGCAATAATGTCAAATAGATTCAAACTGTTTTTGAATGAGTGGATTGGGAAAGAACAAAATGGCTTTTTATCCGAAAGAAATATAAAGGAAAATGTTAGATGTGTGGTTGATGCTATTGAATTTTATGAACATCATCATCAAAAAGAAGTAGTTTTGCTTGCCCTAGATGCCGAAAAGGCTTTTGACAAATTAAATTGGAACTTTTTTAAACTATTAGGCAAAGAACTTGATTTAGGCTATTATTTCTTGAATGCCTTAGAAGCAATTTATAATAAACAATCTGCTAGATTACTGATAAACGGCCAACAATCGAAAGAACTCAGTATTGATAAAGGTACAAGGCAAGGGTGCCCCCTCTCACCTTTAATTTTTATATTTGCAATAGAAATATTAATTAGAAATATAAGACAAGATGAGCAACTGAGAGGGTTAAGAATAAGAAACCATGATTTTAAAATTCGGGCTTTCGCGGATGATATAATCTGCATAATTGAAGAGCCAACAACTCGGATAAGAAAATGGATCCAGAAAATTGAAGAATTTGGCCAATTAGCAGGTTTTTATATAAACAAAAACAAAACAAAAATGCTCGCAAAGAATATAAGCAAGAAAAACCAAGAGAAAATACAAGAGCTGACAGGAATAAAAGTGGTTTCAAAATTGAAATATTTAGGAATTTGGATTACAACGAAAAATGCTAAATTATTGGAGAACAATTACTTACTGAAATGGAAAGAGATTAAGAAAGATCTACAACAGTGGCAATATTTAAATATCTCACTTCTAGGCCGAATCGCAATTATAAAGATGAATGTGCTTCCTAAGCTACTATATTTGTTTCAGAACCTACCAATAATTAGGAACAATAATATCTTTAAAGAATGGAATAGAGAGATACAAAAATTTATTTGGAGAAATAAAAAGCCAAGAGTGAAATATGTTATTATGACTGATTTAATCAAAAGAGGAGGTTTCGGATTACCAAACTTGCAATTATATTTTGAGGCAAGTGCACTACTTTGGATAAAGGAGTGGGCAACTTTGGAAAACGAGAGCACGCTAGCATTAGAGGGAATGGACCTATGCCGTGGATGGCATGCATATATTGGTTATGGAAAAAGAAAAATAGAAAAGAGCTTTGGGAATCATTTTATTAGATCAGCTTTAATAAAAATTTGGGAAAAATACAAGTACCGATTTTATGGTAATAAGATACCACTCTGGATCTCACCTCTCGAAGCAGAACAAAGAAATATATTAGGCTGGTCTAAATGGCCAAAATATAAGGACATTTTACTTATAAAGAAAGATGGATGTGTATTAAAATCACAAGAAGAAATAAAAAAGAAATTCCCGGGGACCTCTTGGTTCCAATATGCTCAAATAAAAGAACAGTATAATAAAGATAATATAATTGGCTTTGGTAGAAACGATAATATATGGGACAAAATAATAACAAGTA
Organism: Anolis carolinensis; assembly: GCF_035594765.1. Taxonomy (NCBI): domain Eukaryota; kingdom Metazoa; phylum Chordata; class Lepidosauria; order Squamata; family Anolidae; genus Anolis; species Anolis carolinensis. Next base: position 282,436,529 of record NC_085843.1, on the reverse strand, counting down.
AAAAGAAAATAATTTCAAATATCTATATTAAACTACTAGAGTGGGCAACAGAAACGGAAGAAGTTAAAAAATGTATGATAAAATGGGCTATGAATATAGGCCATCCTATTAAATTAGCAGATTGGGAGGAGGTTTGGAATAAAAAGTTGAAATATACTTATGCTTCTGATTTAAAAGAAAATTGGCTAAAAATTTTCCATAGATGGTACATGACACCAAAAAAATTAGGCTCAATGTATAAAAATTATGATAAGAGATGCTGGAAGTGTAAAACTCAAGAGGGTTCATTTTACCATCTCTGGTGGTCGTGTGAAAAATCAAAAAAATATTGGAAAATGATACATTATGAAACACAATCTTACAGCTGAATTTTCCATTAAAACCAGAATATTATCTATTAGGAATTTTAGATAACGAAGCTGAATTTACTAAAAATGATGATGTTCTATTTACATATTGCGCTACAGCCGCCAGGATGTCTTTTGCGAAGCAATGGAAAATGGAGGAAATTCCGAAAAAAGAACTATGGCTATACAAATTAGAAGAGATAAAAAACATGGACAAACTTACGTTCCTTCTGAAAGAAACCAAAGGAAAATACACTAGAAGCACGAATTGGAACAAATTGGAAGAATATCTTAAGAAATGAACTGAAACATACTTGAAAACGATATAAATAGACATTAGAAATTTGAATACAGTGTTAAAATGACTAGAAGGCAAAAAAAAATGGAAGATTACTTCCCTTGTTGTTAACGTTCCCTGAATTTTGTTACTACCCTTGATGTGACCCCCGATACCCCTTCCCTCACCTCCCCTCCCCCTCCCCCCCCCTTTTTTTTTTTTAAGCTTTCCTCCCTCACTCCCCCCGCCCTTGGTTCTTAGGTTCTTATTTTCTTTCCTTATATTGTGATCCTTATGTCTCTCACTTGTATCCCCGTTTTTAAAAGTGTGCACTGTATTTTAAAAACTATAAATAATTTTTTTTTTAAAAAAAGCACATGTTGAATGAGGGTAGTCCATTGTGCCACGATGAAGCTCAAGCTTTTCATGTATAAGAGCTGTTGTCCAGTGCCAGACAGTTTTTCCAGTTATGAATCTCAAGGAAGACACTGGAAAAAACTCCTCTGCATTGAAGTCTTTGGAGAATAGTTGTTTGTGTAGAAGGAGAAGCAGAATATCTGGAGTCCTGAACGAATGAGAGCAGGGCTCAGCTCTCACCTCAGCCATGGCACACCTACATTATCTGCAGCCAGCTGCCATTTATCAGTCTTAAACCTGCTTGACAGAATGGGCAAAAGAGTGGGAAGAAGAGGAGGAGGACTATGGATGCGGCTTTGGACTCATAAAATCATAGACTTCTAGAGTTGGAGGAGACCCCAAAGGCCAGCCAGTCCAATCCCATTTTGCCAGGCAGGAAGGCACAATCCAAGCCCTCCTGACAGATGTCCATCCAGCCTCTATTTAGAAACCTCTGAAACAGGAGAATCCACCAGATTCCCAGGCAGCAGTGGCTTTCAGAAGTTTTTTCTAACGTTCAGGTAGAATCTCTTTCAAAGGGATTTAAATCAGTCGATTCAGTGTGTCTTAGTCTCTGGAGAGGCAGGAAAAAAACAGCTCTATCTTCAAGATGGCATCCATTCCGATATAATGTCTCATGTCTTCTTTTAACCTTCTCCATGCTAAACATAACCAGCTTCCTAAGCTGTTCCACATAGAAATTCATAGTTTTCAGACTTCAAACCATTTTGGACTTGGTTCAGTTTATCAATAAAGGTAATCCTGCTTGAATTGTGACCAGACCTGAACACAAATTATTCTGAAATCTGAATAGAGCAGAATAGGGTGACACAATTACTTCTCCCAATCTGGCTACTGTCCTCCTATTCATATGTGTCCTAACATAACAGATCACTCCCCCAGTCTTTGGTTATAGTTTTTAAGAGTTGAAGAAAAAGGCCAGAAGGCTTCATCTCATTTATTTGGCACACTAAGAACCCAATTGTCTGTGCAGCTTCTCCAGTTAAAAAGCTTCAGTTTGGAGGGAAAGCATGCATGGATTGTCTACCACTGAGAAGCTAAGTTAAAAAATCATGTCCTTAAGTGAAAGGGAAATTATGGAGGGCAGTGTCCAGTGATAGAAAACCCAACACTTTAGATGTATCTCACCTGATCAGGATCCCTCTGCTTCCTAAACTTCCAAGTCTCACTGAAATTACGTGGTTGTCTTGGGTTTCTCCAACCAAAATGGAAAGCTTTGTGATATGCATTCACATATATGCATCCATGCATATGGTTTTGAGAGCCATCATGAACTAGGACTCTGGGAAGCTAGAGTTCAAATCCCCATTCAGTCATGGAAACCTAAATAGATGCATTTGGATAAGTCTACCTCCATCGTCTTCAAAGGATGGCGATGGAAAACATTTTCTGAAGAAATCCTGCCAAGAATAGCCTTGCAATATGGTTCATCTCGTATTTCCATAAGTCAGGTTGCTGAAGGTACATAGTGACAACAATAGATTCTGGGTGGGATTCATAGCTCTGGTAGGCTATATTTCTCAGGAAGGAAGTGGCACAGCCACCTAAGAAAACCCTATGAAATTCATGCAGCCACCATAAATCAATGGCAACTTGAAGGCACATGGACATTCAATTTTCTGCAGGCTGTTAAGCATGATACAGGATATATAAAAAGACGCATAGATTTTCAAACTGTTTTGCTGACAAGTTGAACTCCTCTCTGGAAGTCTTGGACTTTTCTGATGATGGCAATTGAGCTTTCACTGCCAGATACAATAAGGACTGGGGTGTTGTGTGGTTTCCGGGATTTATGACTGTTCTAACAGTCATAGAACAGTGTACTAGACAGCCACAGAGCCCGGAAACCACACAACGCCCCAGTGATTCCAGCAGCCGTGAAAACTTTCAGCAACAATAAGGACTTTTTGGCCCCAAAACCTTGCCATGATCTGGAAAAAGTTGGTAAGATCTTCGGAAAAGATAGGAGAGGGCCAGCAAACGGTCAGGAGGAAGGCAGTTCAAATGGGTTTTGGGACTGCCCTCCCGAGCAACTGCTTGCCAAAGAGTGGGAGCATTTGGAGGAAAAGATACGTACATAGAGACCTCATCACACTAGAGTTTGGATCCACTTTAAATCCACTTTAGGGAAGGGCCTTTAAATAGCTCAGCCAGACAGGTCCTGGACCTCACCAAACTACAACCACCAGAATTCTGCAGGAGGCAGAAACCAGATTTAAATTGGATTTATGCTCCGGTGTGATGAGGCTGCAGGTTGAGGTCTTCAATATCTCTCCTCTCTTTAGTAACATAGTTGTGCCAATTTGCCATACAATAATAATAATAATAATAATAATAATAATAATAATAACAACAACAACTTTATTTTTATACCCCGCCCCATCTCCCCGAAGGGACTCGGGGCGGCTTACATGGGGCCTAGCCCGATAAAACAATCAAATATCAATGATACAACAATAAAACAATTATGCCAATAAAACATCAATTATCAATCGATAATTGACAATCGATAAAATCGACATAAAAACATACAATATTAAAACAGGAGACTAATTCATAAAACCCAGTACAGAATGTGCCAGAATGGGAAAGTATTTCACGGTTGAAATGGACTATGGTCCTGTGATCGTACAGTAGAGTCTCACTTATCTAAGCTTCACTAATCCAAAGTTCTGTATTATCCAAGGGAGTCTGCCTTTTAGTAGTCATTGTTTTTGTAGTAAATGTTGCAATGTTTTGGTGCTAAATTCGTAAATACAGTAATTACTACATAACATTACTGTGTATTGAACTGCTTTTTCTGTCAATTTCTTGTAAAACATGATGTTTTGGTGCTTAATTTGTAAAATCATAATGTAATTTTATGTTTAATAGGCTTTTTTTCTTAATCCCTCCTTATTATCCAAGATTTTAGCTTATCCAAGGTTCTGCCAGCCCGTTTATCTTGGATAAGTGAGACTCTACTGTACTTCCGTATCCCCTTGTCATGCTGTCTCTCTAAACTACTGCAGCTCCTATCACTTTCTGACTACATTATCCTACTGTGGTTCCTTCATCTCTTTATTCAGAGACAGAAAGTTCAGTCCTCGTCTGTTAGCTCTCGGTGTGGAGTTTTTTCTAACTCACCATCTTGGTCATCTTGAGTGTCCAGGGTTGTGAATGATAGTAATGTGCAGTAGGTAAGTTAATGGCAAGGCTTTCTGAATTATACATTTCAGGAAATGTATAATTCCCAATGCAGTGTACTATAAGGATCATATTTCTTCTAAATTTGAAATATATTAGTTATAAATGATAATGTATATCCTTTGTCGTCTTGTTGTTGCTGTGTGCCTTCAGGTTCGTTTCTGACTTATGGTGAACCTAAGCAAATCTATCATTGCATTTACTTGGCCTGATTTCTTCAGAGAGGGTTTGTTTTTGCCTTCTTCTGAAGCTGAGAGAGAGTGACTTGCTTAGTGGGTTTCCATGGTCAAGTCGGGATTCAGAGTCACAATCCAATGCTCCAACCTCTACATCTTGCTGGTTCTCTCATATCTTGTCTAAAACCATGCAATATCTATAAACAAGATGACTAAACTGTGCAAACCTGTTTGGATGTTTGCGCTTATGCTCTGGACTTTACACAGACTGTAAGGTCTATGATAACAGATATAAGCTTAGTCTGTCAAATATTGATATATACGAACCTTACCTAGATAGAGAGATTTTCTCAAAAGGAATATAAAAATGCTGAATGTTCTTTACCTTAATAAATAGCAGAGTTGATACAAAGCTTCCTATTTATTCTCCTTTATTTATCCTTGAATATAGGGAATAAAGAAGGAGAATCACGGCTGTTTTAGCAGTGTTTAGTTGTCAGATCTCCATCTTTTTACAGGTCAGAAACCTAGCTTATGTCCTTTTTACAGCTGCATTTTTCTCTCTTGCAGTGATTTCCTCTCTGGCTTTGCCAGCAAATCAAAGTTTCCCTGCTCTCCAGACTCCCAGAACATCAAACCTGGAAGGGGGAAGATCCCCACCATTGCACCCCAGTTCTCCCAGTCTGGGCCCCAGCAAACCAGTCGCCCCGGTTCTTCCGGATCATCAGCACGAAGCAGGCAGAGTAAGATCCCAAAATCTTGGGTGGGCTCAAATCATGCAGCAAGAGCCTGGAAGCAATACTTTTTTGTCATTCAGTATGTCCTACCCCAGGCATGGACAAACTCTTGCAGGTGTTTTGGACTTCAACTCCTACAATTCCTAACAGCCGGTAGGTTTGCCCATGCCTGGTCTACCTCCCTGTTAATCACTTTGGAGATCTTTGAGATGAAAGGGCAAGATATAAAAACCGTATACAATATATGTGTATGTATGTAAAGAGGCAGACATCATGTGAACTTCTTTGGAGAGCGCATTGCACAGAGGGTGCGTCACCTGTGAAAAAGCCCTGTCTCTTGTAGACATCTGCCTCCCCTCATTTGGAAATGCCATGCTTTAGGTGGAGATGGATGGAGATGCTCCTCTTCAGGTAAGTAGTTTAAGGTTGCCTGCACAATGAGAAAATGGCAGGGTTGGGAACAGAACGGAGTTGATTTCCAGACATTTTAATGTTTTGTTTTGGCATCAAGGAGCAGACTCATTCCGACTCCGGGGCTTGTGTCCCCTGTTTATTCCTGATGTCTCTACTATCTGTTTCCTGCAATACGACCTCCATCCAGCTTGGATCAAGCGCACTGTCAACAAACCCAGTCCCCTCCATGTTTCCTCCCTCACTTCTGTGGCTGTGACATGTCACATTGCAAAGGAAGCATGGCTGAAATGTGTAAAAAGCACGCACCACCAGGAAAAGTGTCCCTGAAGCCCACATCCTTTCAGCTTTCCAGGAAAAGTTTGGGAGCATGAATAGAATTGGAAAGAGGTCTCCCATATACACTGAGTCAGGATTTGCGAATCTCCTGCACGTCAAATAAAATTGCTGTGCTTCATTGTTTTGTTAAGGCTTTTAAACCTCCCTGTGTTCGACTTTCAAGGTGTTGGCCCCATCTTGGCAAACTTTAGCGTTTCCTGTGTTCTCGGTGTCCATAGGGCTCCTTCTTTAACACAGGAGAGGATTATCAATTCATAAATCAATGAGAGAACCTTCAGTGTAAATGACAACAATTCACAGAGTGCAAGGTGAACCGTCCTTGGCCTGCACATTTTGACATCTAAAATTCAACAGGAGGAAAGAGGAAAAATGTAAGATAGTGGCCAAAAAGGAAGGGACATGTTGTTGAATAAATATATCTTCTACATGGCACCAATGAGGCGGATGGTGTGTCCATCCCGTCTAGTATTATATACTTTGAGCAGCAATGCTTTTCCAAGGACCCAGGCTGAGAGAAACCTTTCATATCACTCAACACCTCAAATGGTTTTGGTTTTTTTGTTGTTGTTTTTTTTTTGAAACAGAGAGGCCTAGACAAGAATTTTTGCTCTTTTCTATTCACAATATGGGTCCACTATCATTTTGGGCCAGTGTCCTGAAAAACTTTATTTACAACCTTTACAGATGTTAGGTGGGATTTATGAAATCCAAATTTGGTCATTTTTGGTTCTAATTTTTCTCCTGGAGGTTCCTCCAAAATGCCCAGAAAGTGAAAACCACATCTTTTAAGTCTGGAGGTTTAGAGACTTCCTTTTGAATGACTTTTCCAAAACCTTTTGAATGCTTTTCCTAGAGATATAAGAATGTCTCTCTCATTTATTCCCTTCGGTCATCAGGTAAAGACGGTTTATTATTACAGGCTTTTGAGAATGGACAGTTTCTAAAGAAATTGCTTTTAAGACAGCAGTATATACCTTAATTGTATTTTTCCCAAGCAACTGAAATTTAAAGTAATGGTAATGCTAGCACTTAGAATCATAGAGTTGGAAAGGACTCTAAGGGCTGTCCAGACCAACCCCATCCTACCAAGCAGGAAAATACAACCAAAACCCTCCCAAGAGATGGCTGTCCAGTCTTGGCTTAAAAGCCTCCAGAGAAGGAGCCGTTTCCACTGTTGAAATGTGCTTATTTTGGGAACAAAATGCCCTTGTATTATCCCTTTTTCTGTCCTTACAGATTGGGGTTTTGCAACCAGCATTCCCCAAAACTCAAGGGTTCTGCAAGAGGTTGCTAAGATTTCTGCTACAGATTTTGAATGGAGGAAAATACTAATTTTTTTAAATAATTATAATACAGTAGAGTCTCACTTATCCAACACTCGCTTATCCAACATTCTGGATTATCCCACGCATTTTTGTAGTCGATGTTTTCAATAAATCATGATATTTTGGTGCTAAACTCCTAAATACAGTAATTACTACATAGCATTATTTCGTATTGAACTACTTTTTCTATCAAATTTGTTGTAAAGCATGATGTTTTGGTGCTTAATTTGTAAAATCATAACCTAATTTGATGTTTAATAGGCTTTTCCTTAATTCCTCCTTATTATCCAACATATTTGCTTATCCAACATTCTGCCGGCCCGTTTATGTTGGATAAGTGAGACTCTACTGTATAATAATTCCCTGAAACCTGAACATGATTTGAAGGATTTCAAAAGTGGATTTTGTCCAGTAGGCATAATCCATATAGAGCAGGCATGGGTAAACTTCAGGCCTTCTGATAGGCTGTTAAGAATTGTGGGAGTTGAAGTTCAAAACACCAGGAGAGCCGAAGTTTGTCCCGGCCTGATATAGAATCTACATAGATGGAATTTGGGAGAATCAGAAGACATGTTAGGGCTTTCTTTTATGGCACCAAGATACCCCAAGCCTTACAAAGCTTTCTCTAATCAATCGCTCAAGGTTTGTTTGGTAGTAATTTTTGCCCGTCCTGTTGTGACGCTGAGCATCCATGCCAAGCCACTCACAGAGAAAAAGATCTCTTTGGGCGCAGCCTGTTCACCTTCCCAACCAAGGCTCAAAGGCTTAGTCACGGTTAAACAAACTGAAATCACAATGCTTTCCTCTCTCGGTGCCTGGCATCAGACTGTGCCGCTCGGAACATGCGGCCGCTGGGTGATTTCAAAAGCGATTCTATTGTGTCACTGTCGCAGCGCAGTGTTTGGGAGCAGGTTGAACAAATGTCACCCTGAGGATAGAAGCCGCCTGGCCTGAATGCCTCTCCCTTGTCTCTCCTTAGGCAGCCAATCCTCTCGGAGGTGAGGACAGGTCCTATCCTCAGGGATCACCCGTCCAAGCGCCGAAGATGAGACCTGGCCAACTTCCTGCAACAGGAATCTCGCCCAGTTTGCAGGCCAAATGGACTGGTGGACACCTTATACACTAAGATTTATCTGATGGGAAGAGCCCTTTCGTTGGCTCTTCAACCAAGCTGAAGAATCTTGCCTGGAGCATATTTGTATTCCCAGTATGTACAGTTGAAGATCCTTTTGGTTTGTTCGGTTTTTTCACCAGAAATCACAAACTAACAACACTCCCTGTTGGTGTGAACATCCTAAGAGGATACGGTTATGACACATTAGTTGGACGGTGACTGTTTGCCTCTTTGGTGGATGCCATCAGCTGCACTCACACTCCTTGGAGCACTCACACTTTCCTTCCTCTTCCATCCTTGTTTTTGTCTTTTCTGTACTTCACAAGGTACGGGTCTCCAATATTTTGCTTCAGTCTTCCTTTTGGGGTCTGCAGGTTGGCAACTTGAACAAGCTACAGATGCCTGGGACAGGTGACAAGTCAGTAGTCGAACTAAGCAGCTGCATAGTTAGACTTCCGCATACAGTAGAGTTCCAGTTATTCAACATAAGCAGGTGGGCCAAATGTCAGATAACCAAAACTGTTGGATAATAGGGAGGCCCTATTATCCCTCCCGGCAAGCTGGGTGCTTGCTGAAGGGAAGAGTCTTGTCCCTCTGGCAAGCACCTAGTTTAGAGAAACCCGCTTCATGTTGCTGCCTAGCAAATGTACTGGGCTTCTCCAAAGTGCCGGGTGCTTGCCGGAGGGAAGAGCCTCATCCTTCTGGCAAGCACCCGGTTTAGAGAAGCATGTTGATAGGCAGTTTCATCCCTCCAGCAAGCACCCTGGGCCACATGGCCTGGTACGTTGGATAATACGGTACGTTGGATAACCCAAAGTTGGATAACCGGAACTCTACTGTACCTGTTTCAGACAGTTGTTTTTTTTAAAAAAATAAGCCATATGTTGGTGCCGTCTTTTTTCGGGGATGCTAAAGAACCCCAATAAAATAAAATCAAAATCTTTATTACGGTCACCGACCAGCATAAGTTGTTACGGGTTTGTAGAAAAAACAAACTGCGTGCAGTCCTGTCCAGACTTATCCAGTCCTTTGTTTCTTATCCACAATGAGCAAAAGAAAAACAAGCCACGAAAATGGAAGAGAAAATCAAAATTTACTCTTAAGTAGCAGAGTCAAAAATCATAATAAAACTTCCAGCAACAAAACTCACATAAAGTCTCTTGCATTAAATTCATGCATCTTCATAGTAGGCTCTCAGCAAGCATTCAGTAAGTCCCCCAAAAGACATTACAAACATTTCCCAGATATACCCCATTCAGGGAGTGGCTCAAGCCTGTTAGCCCTGATTGTTCCAATTACTCAACCATGAGTTGTAATTGACCAGGTGTTTTTCTCTTAACACACACATACACAAGTAGTGATCCCACAGAAACTTAGTCACATACATGCATATACAGTAATATAAGTGGGGTACATAAAGCATGTAGATAAAATCTAAAAGGCTAAAAAAACACAAAGGTATGTTGAGCGGTAAAACACAAAATTCTTTAGAGAAGGGATTGGACAAAAAAAGAACCCCTAAAGAACCCCTTTCTCTGCTGATGTGAGTTGGACCTGGAGGGACAGGGACAAGGAGCTGGTCTGCCCATGCAAAAAGGTTGACATCCAAGACCTCATATGCTGCACTGTGTGAATTGGGGCCTAGGAACAACTGCAAAGTCACACTTCCCTTACCCATCATTAGGTTGGAACTATATGGGGCAAATTTGCAGACAGAGCCTGTCTATAAAGACACGATGGAAGGTATTCCATTTGGGAAGGTCCTTTGGATGGAGGGACATCTAGAGCCAAGGTGGCAACCATGTACGTGTCTGGAGCCTCCACCCCACAAGCCCAAATATATCTTATTTTCTTCTGCAACCCCATTTAAAGTAGTGTCTTAACGTGATGTCATGTCACATCACTTCCTGTCACCACTTTGAAATGGCTTGCAGAGGAACACAAGTAATGAGAACAGCAATATAGGATAGTTGTGTGAGTCATTTAGAGAGTATTTATGTGTATTTTTACACAGAGGAGGCTCTACCCCAGGCATGGGCAAACTTTGGCCCTCCGGGTGTTTTGGACTTCAACTCCCAGAAATCCCAGCCAGCTTTTAAGCTGGCTGGGATTTCTGGGAGTTGAAGTCCAAAACACCCGGAGGGCCAAAGTTTGCCCATGCCTGCTTTCCTGTTACACTGCTGTTTACCATTGGTTGTGTCTCTTAATAAAGCTTTGGATTGCCATATTGATTGGTGTGCCTTTGAGATCCAGCATGCATTACTGTCCAGCTTGCGCAAAAGGCATAATATCATGGGAGTTGGGGGAAACCCTCAAGTCCATCCAGTCCAACCCCCTTCTGCCAGACAGGAAGACACAATTCAACCCCTCCTGGAAGATGTCCATCCATGGTCTCCAGAGAAGGAGAGTCCACCAGATTCCCAGGCATAATATTCAGCGGTGGAACAACTCCTACCATCATGAAATTATTTCTAATTTTAAGATGGAATCTCTTTTCTTTGAATCCACTGATCCATTGTCTCATAGACTCCAGAGCAGCATTCTTTTTAATGTGGCATCCTTTCAAATATTTAAACACGACTGTCATGTCCCTTCTCAATTTTCTGCAGGATAAACATGCCCTTAAGTGCTCCTTAGAAAGATTCATAGTTTCCAGACCTTTGACCATGTTGGTTGCCTTTCTCTGGACACCTTTCAGCTTGTCCGTATCCTTGAATTACTCTATATATTGAAACACGATTTTTGTCCTGGGTTGTAAATGTCATTCCCTAATTGGGTCTATCATATAAACATGGGAAAAGTGCATTAAAATGATCTTGTTTTGTTTTTTTGCTGGAGGGACATCCTGCAGCAGATTTTGCTATAGATTTTCTTCAATGAATATCTCATCAAGTCTCAACCAATTCAACCTAGTTTGTGGCAGCCACAAAAACAAGGTTTCTGGAGGAGAACAATGACTTTCAAAGTAAGTAAGTATCACACAATTAAATAGTAATAACACTATCATAATAATGGTGTTCCATGCAGTCATGCCAATGGCCACATGACCTTGGAGGTGTCTACGGACAACGCCGGCTCTTTGGCTTAGAAATGGAGATGAGCACCAACCCCCAGAGTGTGAGTAGATCAATAGGTACTGCTCTGGTGGGAAGGTAACGGCGCTCCATGCAGTCATGCCAATGGCCACATGACCTAGGAGGTGTCTACGGACAACGCCGGCTCTTTGGCTTAGAAATGGAGATGAGCACCAACCCCCAGAGTGTGAGTAGATCAATAGGTACTGCTCTGGTGGGAAGGTAACGGCGCTCCATGCAGTCATGCCAATGTCCTCATGACCTAGGAGGTGTCTACGGACAACGCCGGCTCTTTGGCTTAGAAATGGAGATGAGCACCAACCCCCAGAGTGTGAGTAGATCAATAGGTACTGCTCTGGTGGGAAGGTAACGGCGCTCCATGCAGTCATGCCAATGGCCACATGACCTAGGAGGTGTCTACGGACAACGCCGGCTCTTTGGCTTAGAAATGGAGATGAGCACCAACCCCCAGAGTTGGACACAACTGGACTTAACGTCAGGGGAAACCTTTACCTTTACTAACACTATCAAACCAGGAATATAATTTTTCCCACATTTTGTTACATAGTGTTATGGCACTCAGACCTAGACACAGGGTCATCCCAGGTGAGGTCTTCCCAAAGCAGAACAGAGTGTCCTTTTTCTGGACACATGCCGCCTTGTTGATATCTTTGAATTGTGGTGCCCAGATCTGGAAACCGTATTTGAGGTGATGTCTGAACAGGGAGATGCACTTATCATAGGTTAACAATTTCCCAGGGAAGAAAAGTAGGGTGGATCGTACATTAATTTAACAGGATTTTCTATCTTGAAAAATTAATGCATGATTTGAACTGTCCTGGCTCAGGTACACAGAATCCTCCTTCCATGGCTGAATGAGGAGTCGAACACAGGCTTCAGAGAGTCTTGGTCCAATACTTTAGGCCATGTTGCTTCTGTTTGGAAATTTATTTCAGGTAGTTTGGCCTTGCCTTCCTCTGAATCAGTTGTGGAAACTACGTTCAGGGGCAAACAGATGTTGAGGAACGGGAACCCTTCAAAGATGGTTAGGAGCCCACGTGGGCTTCTCTTCATGGATGTCATTTTTTTTAATTGTAATTTATTATTACCATTATTATTTTTGGGTAAACAGTTGATTATAGTTATGGTACATAATAGAACAACAAATCATAGCAGATATAGTCAGGTAACAATAATTTTGATGTATACATGCATATCTGCATTAGTCAATCAACCAGTTAATTCTGACATTGAGTACATATTATCAGTAACTTAAAACATATAGACTTGCTATTTCTACATGTTATCCACTAATTTCAGTCAAAATTTTCTACTCATTTTAAAAAAATTACCGTATATACTTGAATATAAGCCGACCCAAATATAAGCCGAGGCACCTAATTTTACCACAAAAAAACTGGAAAAACATTGACTCCAGTATAAGTCGAGAGAGGTAAATTTCAGAAATAAAAATAGATACCAATAAAATTACATTAATTGAGGCATCATTAGGTTAAATGTTTTTGAATACAGTAGAGTTTCACTTATCCAAGCCTTGCTTATCCAAGCCTCTGGATAATCCAAGCCATTTTTGTAGTCAATGTTTTCAATATATCATGATATTTTGGTGCTAAATTCGTAAATACAGTAATTACAACATAACATTACTGCATATTGAACTACTTTTTCTGTCAAGTTTGTTGTATAACATGACATTTTGGTGCTTAATTTGAGAAATCATAACCTAATTTGATGTTTAATAGGTTTTTCCTTAATCCCTCCTTATTATCCAAGATATTCGCTTATCCAAGCTTCTGCCAGCCCGTTTAGCTTGGATAAGTGAGACTCTACTGTATTTACATAAAGCTCAAATTTAAGATAAGATTGTCCAACTCTGATTAAATCATTATTCTCATCTTCAATGTCAATGTGCTTATATATCCTTTTAATAATAATAGAGTAAAATAATACATGTAATAATAATAATAATAATACAGGAAAATAATACATGTAATAATAAATAGAGTAAAATAATAAATGTAATAATAATAATAAGATCAGAGTGAAATAAGAAATGTATCAATAATAACAATAATAAAAATAGAGTAAAATAAATGTAATACCCTGTTTCCCTGAAAATAAGACATCCCCAGAAAATAAGACCTAGTAGAGGTTTTGCTGAATTGCTAAATATAAGGCCTCCCCTGAAAGTAAGACCTAGCAAAGTTTGTGTTTGGAAGCATATCCGCCAAATAGAACACCAGAGCATGCAGGATAGGGACGTACCATAGATTGTTGTACATGAAAATAATGGTAGTAACAAGAAATTCTTGATAGGGTTCATAGTTTGTCTTGTTATGCTGGTTTGTGATGACAACTACTATACAGTATATAATAAATGTTCATTTTTTTTGTTCAACAAATGTGAATTCTTCTTCATGGAAAAATAAGACAATCCCCTGAAAATAAGACCTAGTGCATCTTTGGAAGCAAAAATTAATATAAGACACTGTCTTATTTTTGGGGAAACACAGTAGTAGCAACAATAATAGAGAAAATAATAAATGTAATAGTACCAATAATAATAGAGAAAAATAATAAATGTACCATATATTCTCGAGTATAAGCAGACCCAAATATAAGCCAACCAGGACCCTCACCCGAGTATAAGCCGAGGGGGGCTTTTTCAGTCTTAAAAAAAGGGCTGAAAAACTAGGCTTATACTCGAGTATATACAGTAAATATAAGAGTTCACCCTAACATTAAAACAACAATACATGATTATTACACATGACAGACCATACACACACCCAAAACCCCTATCTCACACAAAATAAAACTTCTTAATTCATGGATGTCATTACTGAGGTTTGGGCAAGTTTGTTTTCTGATGCTACAAAGACTAGGGCACAATGGCACAATGGGTTCAAACTGCAGGAAAAGAGATTCCACCTAAACATTAGGAAGAACTTCTGATGGTATATCCATGGAATCTACTGCTGGTGAGGCCTCCTTCTTTGGAGTTTTTTAAGCAGAGGCTGGGTGGCCATCTGTCAGGAGGGCTTGAATTGTGTCTTCTTGCATGGCCCAAGGGGTTGGACTGGGTAGCCCTTGGGTCTCTTCTAACTCTGTGTTCCTATGTTCTTCAAAACACAAGCCGGTAGGAAAGACTTGCAGCGAAGATAACTGCCGACAGTCTGAAGACCAACAATGGCAACACAACAATGGCAACAACCCAGAAAACGTCAACCTTTTCAACAGGATGGCTGACCTTGGCGGCGTCCAGGCTCTTCTGGGGAAACAAACCTCCGCATTGTGAACCGGTGTGTTTCGCTGCCTTTCAGCACCAATGTTCTCAATGGCAGGAAACCGCACGCTTTGTGGCCGTTGAAAAGCGTCTCCGCGCTTTGCCAAGTTGTTATCTGGTGCCTCTTCCCAACTCCCTCCAGCGGACTTTTTCCCCTTGCCCGAGCTCATCTTTTCCAGAACGCGAATGAGGAATGTGATGGTTTATTATTCCCAAAAATATCCCTTTCGTTCCCGAAGAATTTGCTGAGCTTAGCAAGAAGGCAAGATACCACTTCTCGGAGCCCTCCTGTGAAACAAATAGATCAAAGAGAGAATTTGGGAAAATAGTGGGTGACGTATTTTTGATACCTCTGGGTATCTTCCCACTTCCATGATGGCTGGAAAATTCAAGGCTTAGATTTGCTTTGCGTCAAATGTAAGAGAGATGTGGCATTTCAGTAGCGTAATATCTCTCATCTTGGAAACTTAGGCTCGGACTTGGATCGGGGACAAGGAATGGATACCAGGCGCTGTAAGCTATATTTCAGAGGAAGAGATTGGCAAAACCTCTGAATATTCCTTGCGTGAGAAAACACTATAAAATTAATGTGGTTGCTGCAAGTCAACAGGAAACTTGGAGGAATATACACACACCTTGGATGGGTCCAGATGCCAAATGGTGGTTCCTGATACATAGGCTAAGAACGTAGAACTAAAGATGATTTTAATATGAAAAGGGCAGGGAAGGAACCTTGCGTTATTGTTAAGACGCAACAATTTATTTTAACAGGGAGTTTTGGTGTCTGCAGAGGCATTGGTTACCAAATAAACCCTTACCTGATATTCAGAGAATACCATCTGTCCTCGAAAAACCTTTGGTAAATATACCTCCTACCTGCCCAAATGTTATGGTTGAGCCTTCGGGCTCCGGTAATAGAAGAAGGGGTCATAAGACTCCTCGAGAGTCAGACTCCTTCGAGGAGCGTGAAAGAAAGTGGCTCCGGGATTTGTTTGCAGAACCGACAGATGAGGACTCATTTGAGGGTTTTTCTGAGGGTTTGGTGGAAGAGATGGCCAGCTCGGAGGAGGACGACATGGAATGGACTCATGTGAGGGAGGATTTGGGTGTTGGGGAAACAGGCAATGAAAGCATGGGAGGTGATTGGCGGGTTACAGGATCAGACCCATGGACTGGCTGGAGGGATGGAGCGGGATCCACAGCTGGGGATGCTGTGGGGCGTAGTCAAAGGTGCTTAAGCTCTGATGAGGATGATGATGTTGGGGCGCCTGGAATTGGAATGGCAGCTGACAGCGATGATGAGCTTGAACTGGGATAAAATGGGGTTTGGGATCAATGTCTAATTGCGTTGGGCAAGGTAATCTGGACGGACGCTTGGGCTTTTGTTGCGGAACTTCCTGAAGACGGGTGTGATTCGTTACTGGATACGTAAGTTTACCAAGAACACTGGGCATCGACGGCGGGAGGAACTGTGCGGGGTTTTTCTCTGTGCAACTTGTGTTTAATCTCGATAGCTTGGATCTCCGTCGTCTTTTTGACGGGCAATACCTACTCACACTGGATTGACGCTGGACTGACTGACTTCGATTCCGGATTATCCCTTCTGCTGGCTATCGGTGAGACCTTTGGATTCCTTGACGACTACGCTTGGCTAAAGACCTCTGGACCGGATTGGGACCCTGCTGACTGCCGTTACCCTGACTGCTGTGCCTGGACCTGGATATCGTTGGCCGCTGAATCTTAAGCTGAATCCTGACTACGACCACGCTTTCATTCGCTGCAGGAAGGAATAAACAAGCCTGGTTTATTCCCCTGCTGTTTCTGAATAGCAGAGAGGAATCTGCCACCAGTCTGTTGTTTACATTCTCACTCCTGTTGATCCTCTTTTGTTTGCATTGTTTGCCAGGCTGAAGTAAGCACTTTGATTTAATCCGGATTATACTTCTGTTTAACCCGGTTTATCCATTTGAACCATTTAAGCTCAAACTGAGCTGTTTTTTGTTACTTATCACATTGAAGTCAAGTGTTTGCCCTGTTCTTTGTTTCCTACGGGCGTTTTTTAGTTCTGTAACCTCAATAAACTGAGTTTTGTTTTACTTGCTGGCGTTCTGTCTCTGACACCAAATGTTTATGTATATCTGCTCTCCATCCATTGCCATTTTCCTGGTGCTTTGTTGGCACTTTGGCCATTTTCCTTCCAGGCAATCTATATGTTTCAAAGCTTGTCTGTCTTGTTTTCTGAACCTGCTGCAGGTTGTCGCTTTCATAGGTTTGCTGTGAGAAGGCGACAGCCGTACATACCACAGAGGGCTGTACCATGCAAATGGCCGTCGCAAAAGCATGTCGCAGCAAACAAAGAATTTATACTGGCTACCAGTATTAAAAAACTCAAAAATCAGAACAGTACATGAGAAGCAACACTCTGAGGGCAGAGGAGCCCCAAGGATGGCTAATGACTCTGAACAAAGGATGCCCCCCAGGCAAGAGACAAACCTTTCCAATGCTAATTAGGGTGATTAACTGAAACATTAATGCTGGCTTCCAACTGACAAAGGACTCTTGTCACACTCTGTCACACCTTCCTTGCCTAGTTTTATCCATGCCTCACAACCTCTGAGGATGCCTGCCATAGATGTGGGTGAAACGTCAGGAGAGAATACTTCTGGAACATGGCCATACAGCCCGAAAGACAACCCTGTGATCCTGGCCATGAAAGCCTTCGACAACACAAAAAATTTATACCTTTGGCTTATCTAAAATTGACCAGTGGCTGAGGGTCTTCCTCACCTTCCACACCTACTTGGCATAAATGATACATGTGACCTCACTTCTTTAGTCTGAGCTTTCTTCTCCCTTTGGAACTTCCTGAAGAAAGGCACCAGCTCACAGGAAGGGAGGGGCATATTCAGAGGCAAAGCTACATTGCTGCTGCTCAGTTGTTTAGTCGTCTCCGACTCTTGTTGACCTGATGGACCAGTCCAGGCCAGAGCTCCCTGTCGGCCGTCACTGCCCCCAGTCACTTCAAGGTCAAGCCAGTCACTTCAAGGTTACCGTCCATCCACCTTGCCCTTGGTCGGCCTCTCTTCCTTTTTCCTTCCATTTTCCCCAGCATCGTGATCTTTTCCAAGCTTCCCTGTCTCCTCATGATGTGGCCAAAATACTTCAACTTTGCCTCTCATCTCCTTCCCTCCAGTGAGCAGCCATTGGGCATTATTTCCTGGAGGATGGACTGGTTGGATCTTCTTGCCAAGGTCCAAGGCACTCTCAGGATTTTCCTCCAGCACCAGAGTCCAAAAGCCTCTCTCTTCCTTTGCTCAGCCTTCCTTATGGTCCCGCTCTCACATCCATAGGTTACTACGGGAAATACCATGGCTTTGACTATGTGGACCTTCGTGGCCAGTGTGATGTCTCTGCTCTTCACTATTTTGTCAAGGTTGGCCATTGCTGTCTTCCCAAGAAGTAGACGTCTTCTGATTTCCTGGCTGCAGTCTGCATCTGCATTGATCTTCACGCCTAGAAATATAAAGCCTGTCACTGCCTCCACGTTTTCTCCCTCTATTTGCCAGGTATCAACAGGTTTAGTTGCCCTGATCTTGGTTCTCTTGACGTTTAACTGCAGCCCGGCTTTTGCACTTTCTTCTTTCTTTCCCCTTGGTGATAAGGCTCCTCAGCTCCTCCTCGCTTTCGGCCATCAGAGTGGTATCATCTGCATACCTAATGTTGTTAATGTTTCTTCCAGCAATTTTAACTCTGGCCTTGGATTCCTCAAGACCCGCACGTCGCATGATGTGTTCTGCCTACAAGTTGAATAGGGAGGGTGAGAGGATGCAGCCCTGATGTCTGCACTCCTTTCCCAATCTGGAACCAGTCTCCTGTTCCGCGGTCTATTCTGACTGTGGCCACTTGGTCTTTATACAGATTTCTCAGGAGACAGACAAGGGGACTTGGTCTCCCCAGACCACCAAGAACACAAAGCGACATAGACCACACCTGGAATACTGTGTCCAATTTTGGGCACCACAGTTGAAGGGAGATGTTGACAAGCTGGAAAGCGTCCAGAGGAGGGCGACTAAAATGATTAAGGGTCTGGAGAACAAGCCCTATGAGGAGCGGCTTAAAGAGCTGGGCATGTTTAGCCTGCAGAAGAGAAGGCTAAGAGGAGACATGATAGCCATGTACAAATATGTGAGGGGAAGTCATAGGGAGGAGGGAGCAAGCTTGTTTTCTGCTGCCCTGCAGACTAGGACACAATGGAACAATGGCTTCCAACTACAGGAAAGAAAGGAGATTCCACCTGAACATCAGGAAGAACTTCCTCACTGTGAGAAGGGCTGTTCGGCAGTGGAACTCTCTGCCCCAGGCTGTGGTGGAGGCTCCTTCTTTGGGGGCTTTTAAGCAGAGGCTGGATGGTCATCTGTCGGGGGTGCTTTGAATGCGATTTCCTGCTTCTTGGCAGGGGCTTGGACTGGATGGCCCATGAGGTCTCTTCCAACTCTTCTATGATTCTATAGGCAAAAGTTTACTATTTTCTGGCTTGTGGTCCCTTCAGGTTCAGCATCAAGGTGTATATATTCTGGTTCTTTTCTGCATTCTTTTCTCATGTTATGGTTAGATTTTTAAGCATTTTAACAATCTTATCTCACAGTCTATCGGTTGCTTCATCCTCCCAGTCCAGAAGCTGGTGGAAAGGGAGGAGCATAAAGAGCAGGTGTTGGGAGCAGAGCCGAGCAGAGCCAGACTTTCCTCCTTGGCCAGAGTCTGCCTTGAATGGCATGGGGTGGAGAGGGGAGAGGAGGGACCCGTTGGCCACCACCCCCAAACCACCCCTTCATTGGGACCGACCGACCCGGCCGGCCTGCATCTGCAGGGAAGAAGGAGCCCAGTGTGGCCCGGCCTCTGCCAGGAATCCCGGCTGCAAAGAGAGGGGCAGTGTTTGCGTCTGAAAGGAGGCAGTGTGTGCCACGAGGCTCCAGCCGGATGCCTGCGTCTGCTTCTTCAGAGGGAAGGCTGTGTGGTGTGGGCCGTGCCATATAGACACACCCAGAGCAAAGAAGACCAAGACAGGGTGGTTTTTCCCCCCTAAGAAGTCATAGCTTGTCTTCTTTTTCCTTCTCTTCTTCCACCTCTTTTTCCTCTTCCACCTCTTCTTTTCCATCTCTTTCTCTTCTTTTTTCTTCCTCTTCTTTTTCCTCTTACTGTACTTCTTTCACCTCTTCTTTCTCCCCCTCCTCCTCCTCTTCTTCTTCCACCTCTTTTTCCTTTCCTCCCTGCTCTTCTTCTTCTTCTTTCACTTCTTCTTTTTTCTCTTCCTCCTCCTCTTCTTCTGTTTTTCTTCCTCCTCTTCCCTCTCTTCTTATTCCACCTCTTCCACTTTTTCCTCCTCTTCCACATCTTCTTTTTCCTCCTTCTCTTCTTCAATCTCTTCCTCTTTTTTCCCCTTCTTCCTCATCTTCTTCCACTTCTTCTTATTTTTCCTCCTCATCTTCTTCCTTCTCTTTTTTCCTCCTCTTCTTCCACTACTTTTTTCTTCTCCTCCTCCTCCTCCTCCTCCTCCTCTTCTTCTTCCACCTCTTCTTCCACCTCTTCCACTTTTTCCTCCTCTTCCACATCTTCTTTTTCCTCCTTCTCTTCTTCAATCTCTTCCTCTTTTTTCCCCTTCTTCCTCATCTTCTTCCACTTCTTCTTATTTTTCCTCCTCATCTTCTTCCTTCTCTTTTTTTCCTCCTCTTCTTCCACTACTTTTTTCTCCTCCTCCTCCTCTTTTTCTTCCTCCTCTTCTTCCTCCTCTTCTTCCACCTCTTCCACTTTTTCCTCCTTTTCCTCCTCTTGTCGTCTTCTTCCTCCACCACCTCCTCCTCTTCTTCCACGTTATCTTCTTTTTCCTCCTCCTCTTTTTCTTATTTCACCTCTTCTTTTTCCTCCTCTTCTCCTTCCAACTCTTCTCATGTTCTCTCCTTTCTCTTCTTTGACCTCTTCTTTTTCCTCCTTTTCCTTCTTCTGCCATCTCTTCCTCCTCTTCTTCTTCTTCTTCTTCTTCTTCTTCTTCTTCTTCTTCTTCTTCTTCTTCTTCTTCTTCTTCTCCTTCTTCCTCTCCTTTTTCCTCCTCCTCCTCCTCCTCCTTCCACCGCCTTTTTTTCTCCCTCCTCCTCCTTCTACCTCTTCTTCTTTTCCTCCCAGCTGTTAGGAATTGTGGGAGTTGAAGTCCAAAACACCTGGAGGGCCACAGTTTGCCCATGCCTGATGGAGAAGCATCCTTGGTCTCCAAAGGTTCTTCTGATGGATTCCTTGATGTCTTATTGAGATCTGGAAGCCACCCTCCATCCTGATTAGGTTTAATCTGAACATTGAACAGAACCATCCATGGTGTGGAAACTATATCGGGAAAAGAGTTTCACACCTTGGATCACGTCTATAAAGCTCAGACGTTGTCCCAGAGCAGATCCATTACTTCATTGACATGAGCTTTCGGTGACCTTTTCTCTTACGCTTTGCATTGTTTGTTTGCTTTTCCTGCGCAGAAGAGCATCTGCGAGCCAACATGATGTAATGATTTGAATGTTGGACTATGACTTTGAAGACAATTTCTCCATGAAAACCCACTGGATGACCTTAGGTAGGCAACACACTTTCCACCCTAGAAAACCCCATGATAGGTTCACCACAAGTCAGAAAAGACTTGGAGCGTTCAGTAGTTGTGCCGGAGGATGTTTACCTCTTCTAACAGTATATTCCGGCAGACAGGGCTCAGTCTGGATGAATTCCAGTAGAAAAAAGTTATGTTTCAAAGAAGCGAGATGTTACACCATTCTTGAGGACACTCCTGTTTTCAGCGGCAACATATGAAGACCTGTTGGACTGGAGGAACAGTTCATTTTGTTGAACATCCACATTCCAGATTTATTGCCTCTTGAAAGAAAGATGGCGAACCAATAAACCTTCCAAAACCACTTTTACAGGGTGGTGGAACGTGATAGTCTGGGAAGGTGGAAAAGGCTCAAGTCTTAGTCTCCAGGGCAGCAGAAAACAAGCCTGCTCCCTCTTCCTGACGGCATCCTTTCATATTTATACATGGCTCTTGTCAGTATCTCTTTTGAAGAGTGAGGTGAGGTCTGACAAAAACAGAATAGACAGGCGTCATGATTTCCCTCGATCTGGACACTATATCCCTTTTGATGCAGCCCGAAATCCCATTGGCTTTGTCAGCTGCTGCATCACACTGTTGGCTCATCTTCCACTTGACTCCCAGATCTTTCTCACATGGGCTGTAAATGACTGCTTTTGAAGCACTCTAATGAATAGTTTTCTCATCAGAGAAAGAGTTTACTCATGGAAGAAAGATCTTGGATTTTCCTTAAATGCCTGGTTCTTCTTTGCCATAGCAGAGGTGGCAACATTGCAATTCAAGAGAGAAAGATCTTTGTTCCGTGTTCCTGTGTATTCTTTCAGCCATGGATTTTGCCTCAAGTTCCAGCCTTGTTTTGCCTTTGAATCCAGTTGAATGTTCCAGTAACTCTGCTGTTATTTCTATTACTTTGGATTACCTTGGAGTTGGATCCTGCAACCTAGCCTTGTTTCCTGTGTGTCCAGTTTGTTTCACACCTTGGAATTGAGTCTTGTTTGCACTATTCTTGATGCTTTTCATGGGACTGAGTCAATATCTGGTTTGGACTATGTTCTTTGAGTGACTTTCTTGGACTCTTGCTTCCTGAACTTCAAGTACCTTGCACTTGTGGATTTAACCTATTTCATTGACTCTGAACTTTATTTGCCTGTGCTTACTTATAATCTTTAATAAATAGCTTGTTTACTTATATTCTGGGGCTCCAGTGTGGTTTTGAGGTGCCTACGCAGCGTAGGGGTGCAACAGACCCATATATTGTGTTGTCGAAGGCTTTCATGGTTGGGATCACAGAGTTGTTGTATGTTTTCTGGGCTGTATGGCCGTGTTCCAGAAGTATTCTCTCCTGATGTTTCACCCACATCTATGGAGGGCATCTTTAGAGGTTGTGAGATATGGAGAAACTAAGCAAGGAAGGTTAATATATATCTGTGGAAAGTCCAGGGTGTGAGAAGAACTCTTGTCAGTTGGAAAGCCAGTGTGAATGTTGCAGTTAATCACCTTAATTAGCATTGGAAAGGTTCATCTCCTGGCTATTTCTGCCTGGAGGCATCCTTTGTTCAGAGTCATTAGCTGCCCTTGGAACTCTTCTGTAGGCTGTTGGGAATTGTGGGAGTTGAAGTCCAAAACACCTGGAGGGACCAAGTTTGCCCATGCCTGCTATAGAGCTTCTCCACTTTCAAATGAATTCATTTTCTTGGTAGACCTCCATCGATGACGTCTTCCCAAGTCCTCATCTTCTTCTGATCTCTTGAAGTCTCCATGATGACGAGTGAGCCAAGGAATGGAGTTATTTCAACACCTTCCATTGTCTGCTCGAAAGTTATGTTATGTAAACCAACGGCGGTCATTATTTTCTGTTTCCTCAGCGTCCCAACGATAAACATTGCCTTTGCCTTTTCTTCCTTGGCTTTTGTCGAGAATTCTTCCAAGCGTGAGCTTTGAACAAATAAGAGCAAACGAGTGTATCCATTCTTGTTATGCTGGAGACCTTCTACAAGAAGAAAGGTGCCTTTGGGTCAACAGCGGGGTGTGTTTCTCGGAGGACGAAATCCAATCTGTGCTGAATGGGAACCTGCTGATCCTGTAGGCATTTGAGCTTTGAAAGGCCAAACGAAGAGCGAGATGAAGAGCACGGGCTGATCAAGGAGAACCCTCGGTAAACACAAAACAGTGGCTTAAAAAGGCACTTTAAAAGCAATGCTTCAGACTGGGATGTTGGGAGTTATAGTACAAAAACAGTTAATATTTCCAGCCTAATAGCCTAAGGATATGCAGAGATTTGGGCTAAGTAATGCAGTCCAATATTCCCTTCGATGGCCTCTCTGGATGTCTTCAGAAAGCTGAAGCTCTTGTAACAAGCAGAATGGGTTTGGGTTTTGGTTTTTTTTAGGTCTTTCTATGATATTCTTCAATTGGAAGCACAAGACATTGCTCATTTCACCTAGGGAAAATAGGGCTCCAGGTTACGTGAAAATAATATTGTGGGAAAGATCCTGGAAGGGCTCCATCACATTAATATACAGGGCTACTATAACTACATAACAACAAATCAGCCTGACGTCAATACCAGGAAAGATTCTGGAGCAGATCTCGAAAGAGGCAGACTGCAATCTTAGGAAGGAATGCTTTTCTAGATGTGCTAGTCATCCACAAACCCAATAATAACTGGGCCACACAGTTTGCAGAAAACTTACCACCTGTCAGGGGTACTTTGTGCTTTTCCTGCATGGCAGAAAGAAGGGGGTTGGACTTGATGGCCTTTAGGGATCTCTTCTGACTCTATGAATTTCTGCTAAAGGGACTTCTCGTTGCAAACTGATTCCCCCCAAAAAATGATTCTCATTGCAAGCTTGGAAACTAATTCTGTTGGAAAAATGTCATCCTTAAGTTTCTTATGCTTAAGTGTCTATGGTTAGATAGGAAGCCTAGAAAAGAGTTAGGGACACCTTTCCCAGTTCCATGCATGCTTTGATTAGGCATTACTATTGTTTCCTCCTTCCTGTCCTGTTTAGGTCAACCCCATCCTTTGATGCTTTAGAAATGTAATCTCTCCTAGGGTTGACGTAACTTCCCCAATTTGGTCTCTGGAATGTTTATGGCCCTAGAGAATGTAACACCCCTAAGCAGCGCGAACACTGGAAACCAACACGGAGGCCAATAAAAAATCTAATATCTTTATTAAAGCAATAAAAGTTCTAAACAAAAATAAGCAGAGTATATAGTCCAGCAGTTGACCTTTTAGAGAAGATCAAAATTAGTCCAATAAAATGAAGTTATGTATCCAGTATTAGAATCTGAAGTCTATAATCCAAATAACCGAAACACACTCAAACTCTTTGGAAGTTTGAGTGGGGAAAGAGCAAGGTTTCACGGGAAGATTCTTGAAGTAAAGTCCAGAACAAGGATTCAAGGCTAAGCAAGGTATTTCGTGGTGGATCTGAAACACAGTCCAAACTTGGCAAGGAGTGGGACGCAACTCCCGGTCTACTCGTCAGTAAGCGCACCGGTGGACTGCTTGGAAGCTCAGGAACAAGAGATGATGTTCTTCAATCAATAGTCACGTTGACACCGCGATAGGGAAAACTCAGTGCAGAACTATTATTGAAGTTCAAGAGCTCCCCCCAAGCAGGTGTTTGACTCCCCAACTCTTCCCAGAGAACGGAGCTGTTTCAACACCGCACCAGATGCTTGCCTCCCCGAAACTTCCCAAGAGAAACGGTTTAGCCACAATCTCCCCTCTCCACTAATCTCATGCTTTTTAAAATCTGCCTTTGGGAACGATCTGTTTTGAGAAAAGCCTTTCTATCAAATACCAAACTTTCCGGAGAACCAGGCTCCGTTTCAAGGGCGTCTCTAATTGGCTCTGGCACGAAAATGTCAACAGGAGACATCTGGAAAGGGACGGAATCTTGCTGAGATGGAAGAAAGCCCAAATCCTCTTCAGTTTGATCTATGATGGCTGCGGGGTCATGGGCCAAAGGTGCCTGAGACATCACAGAGAAGAAGCGACCCACAAGGTTGGTCGCCATTCGATCTTCCTGCTTTGTTTCAGAGAGAGGACGCACTTTGTCCGCTCTTGTAGTCAAGATGTAGCTATCTAGATCTTGGTTATTTTAATCCCTCTATGTGTATTAGACCAGATTAGATAAGTTAGTTAGCTTCAAACCTTTTCTATCCATCAATGGATTTCTTTTTACCTCAATAAATGCTTTTAAACTTTAAAGCTAACTTTGCGTTCCTTTGCCTTCCTGAAGACACAGAGGCCTTCCAAAACTCACACCACATAAGTCTCACTGCTGCATTTTACTCTGCTATTTTAATGGGAATTTACCTCATAAAGGGGGTGATTTGAGCTTAACAGCTCATCAATTCCCAACAGATTCCCCATCTGCACTGCTATATAGTCCTGTTTCTGTGTTCAGATTATTTGCTTTGAACTGGACGATGTGGAGTGTAGCTCCAGCCTGCGGATTCCTGCTTTTACAGAACCGTTGTCAAAGAGCAAGCACAATAGTATTTGCACACTATAATCTATCTCTTATCTATATGACTAATGCTGGGAATTTACTGCAGATATGTACAGTGGAGACGTATATTTACCTAGAAAGATCTAGCTGGGGTATGTTTGTCTTTAGGGGCATGAGTGCAGTTTGACCCCAATCTACGCTGCCATTACAATGCAGATTATAGGACCAGTGCAGACTCCTATATTGCAGTTTAAGTGACTATATATCCCGGTTCAATCTGCATCCTTCTGATTGACTTCCATGCAAACGATCTCGAATTTGGATGTCTTTCCTCCTGTATAACCTCTGCTCCAAAGCAAGTGGCTCAATGTACTTTGCTTTGTTTGCAGTTGCCTTGATGCCGAGGAGGAGGGTTTGGCTGTTGATAAAAGAGGGATGGGGAAAAGGAGTTCATGTGCCATAATACGTCTGTTTGAAGATCCATGGATACACGTTGGCTTGCAAATATTCAACGGCGATGGATGGGGAGGCACTTTAGGTGCATCTACACCAGGCATGGGCAAACTTCAGCCATCCACGTGTTTTGGACTCCAACTCCCACCATTCCTAACAACCTCAGGCCCTTTCCTTTTCCCCCTCAGCCGCTTAAGCTGAATATACTAAATGTATACTATGCATTTATAGTAAGTAAATATACTATATTGCAACAGTTCCTAGACAACACAGCCGGATTAGATCCCTTCCAGTCCGGCTTTCGTGCGGGGCACGGGACAGAGACTGTGCTGGTCTCCATCACGGATCACCTTCGATGCCAGCTTGACCGGGGCGGGTCGGTGCTGCTTGTGTTATTGGACCTCACTGCAGCATTTGACACAGTCGATCATAATCTTTTGACCCACCGCCTTGCCGTTGCTGGAGTTAGGGGGACAGCTTTAAATTGGCTGGCCTCCTTTCTTCACAACCGTGGACAGCGAGTGGAGAGGGGGGGCCTGGCCTCTGAGAGGTCCCCTCTACATTGTGGGGTTCCTCAGGGGGCCATTCTCTCCCCTCTGTTGTTTAACATCTATATGCAACCACTTGCTCAGCTGGTCCGAGATTTCGGGCTCGAGTGTTATCAATATGCTGACGACACTCAGCTTGTGTTAAAGATGGAAGGCCAACCGGAGTCTGTACCCGACAGTTTTCATCGGTGCCTCGAGGCCATTATTGGATGGTTGCGTTCCAGTAGGTTGAAGGTGAATCCAGCAAAGACGGAGATCCTATGGCTGGGCCGACCGGGCAGTGGGGATATCCAGTTGCCAACCCTGGATGGCGAAGTGCTATGCCCGTCTTTACTGGTAAAGAGTCTGGGAGTCCTCTTGGACCCTTCATTGACGATGGAGGCCCAGGTCTCCACCGTTAGCAAAACTGCCTTTTTGCATCTTCGTCAGGCTAGACGGCTGGGCCCCGATCTATCTAGGGACAACCTGGCTACGGTGATCCAGGCTACGGTCATCTCGAGACTGGATTACTGTAACGCCCTTTACATTGGCCTTCCTGTGTCGGTGATCCGGAAGCTCAAATTGGTGCAAAATGCAGCTGCCCGGCTCCTTGCGGGAGTCCCGATAAGATGCCACATAACACCAATCTTACGGCAGCTGCACTGGTTACCAATTGAGCACCGGATCACTTTCAAAGTGATGGTGCTTACCTTCAAGGCCTTACATGGTCCAAGGCCGATGTACCTGAGGGACCGCCTCACCCCTTACAAACCCCAGAGATCCCTCCGTTCTGAGGACCAAGACCTGTTGGAAGTCCCCAGTTTTAAGACTTTTCATCTAACTGCAACTAGACGCAGAGCCTTTTCAGTAGTGGCTCCATCTCTGTGGAACTCCTTGCCACCTGAAGTTCGTGCCTTGCGGGACTTGTCGGCCTTCCGCAGGGCATGTAAGACACACCTGTTTCGACAGGCTTTTGAGTTCTGTTGTTGATGTTTTAAAAGGTGCTTTTAGGATGTTTTAAGATGTTTTTTAAATTGTTGATTTTAGCCGGTTCTTGTAAGCCGCTCCGAGCCCTAGGGGAGTGGCGGCATATAAGTTTAATAAATAAATAAATAAATAAATAAATAGATAAATAAATACACATATGTGTGTATGCATGTGTGTATCTTTGTGTATGTGTATGGTGCATGTCTGTGTATACACACACATATGTATATATAGTATATATACACACTATATATAATATAGATATGTGTGTGTGTGTGTGTGTATGTATATGTGTGTGTATGTATGTGTATATATCTATATATATAAAAGAGTGATGGCATCGCGGCGACGCACAAAACAACAAAACTACAGGCCCCCCAACCTCGAAATTTGACAGCACAACCCATCATCCACGCCTCAAGGTTGATACAACAAAAAGAAAAGAAAAATAAAGTCCTAATTAAGAGAGAGAGGAATAATTGCTTTTATCCAATTGCTGCCAGTTAGACGGCTAACTTCCTCCCACTTGGTCTCCTAGCAACCCAATAAAAAATAAAAAAACACTAAAAATTAATACAATAAAATACTATAATAACAGAAAATAACTAAAAATAATACAAG
This sequence comes from Anolis carolinensis, assembly GCF_035594765.1. Classification (NCBI taxonomy): domain Eukaryota; kingdom Metazoa; phylum Chordata; class Lepidosauria; order Squamata; family Anolidae; genus Anolis; species Anolis carolinensis. Next base: position 282,408,143 of record NC_085843.1, on the reverse strand, counting down.
AAAATAATAAAATATAATAAATAAAACTATAACTTACAATAAAATTAATAAAAAAATTGCAAATAACGTCAAATAAAAATTACACAACAATTTTTAACCAATACCACCACCACTTTGCCACAGCAACGCGTGGCCGGGCACAGCTAGTATATATATATATGAGTGTGCATATACAGAGTGTTTGAAAAAGAACTCCCTATTCACCATTTAAATTAAATAGTGAATAGGGAGTTCTTTTTCAAACACCCTGTACTATATGTCACGTATAGTATATGCATACTATATGTATATAAATATATATGTATATCTAGTATATGTAATATGTGTATATACACTATATGTATTAAATATAAAGTGTGTATATATAGATACATGTGTGTATAGACACAGACACACACTATACATATATACTATATACACTATATATATACATATATATATTTGTATACACTATATGTAATATATAATATATATATCGTATATATACACTATATGTATATAATATATATATACTTATATAGTATATATAGTGTGTATAGAGATATGTGTGTATATATGCACTATATATACGTAAGATATACGCTCTATATATAATATAGATGTATATTTATCGTGTGTATATACTATGTGATATATAATATATATAGTATATTTACACGCTATATGTATATAATATATATACATATATAGTATATACTAGCTGTGCCCGGCCACGCGTTGCTGTGGCGAAGTATGGGAAGTAAAGTATTGAGGAGTTGGTGGTAGTTAAGGTAAAGGGTAAAGGTTTTACCTTACATTAAGACCATTATAAATGGGTTATATAGCTGTGTGGAAGGGCCTTGAGTCTACACTGTCATATAATCCTGTTCAAATCAGATAATCTGTATTTTATAGGCAGTGTGGAAGAGGCCTAAGTGAGGTCTAACTGTGCCTGTCCCCTGGGCTGAGTGGGTTGCTAGGAGACCAAGTGGGCGGAGCTTAGCCTTCTAACTGGCAGCAATTGGATAAAAACAATTATTCCTCTCCCTCTAATTAGGACTTTATTTTTTTTCTTTTCTTTTTGTTGTATGAACGTAGAGGCATGGATGAGGGGTTGTGCTGCCAAGTTTAGTGTTTCTGGGATGTGTAGTTTTGTTGTTTTGTCCTAGGCCGAAATTTCATTACCCTTTTATATATATAGATTGTGTCTATACACTATATGTATTATGTATAGTGTGTGTTTAGGTTTGTGTATGTATATACACACACACAAAGCACTATATATATATAAACTATTTATATTCACACTCTATGTATAATATATATGCATATATATAGTGCGCATACACTATATGTAATATATAGCATATGTAGTACACACACTATATGTATATAATATATGCATATATAATATATAGTGTGTGTATATATATATATACTACTAGCTGTGCCCGGCCACACGTTGCTGTGGCGTTGTCTGGTGGTGTTGGTGAGAACTTGTTGAGGTAGTGGTGGTATTGAATGTCTGTTGTATGGTTGTCTTTATGTTTAGTATGCATTTGGTTGTTGTGTACTGTGAAAGTGATGAGGGTAGAGGGGGTCTATGTCCCTGTGTAGTATTGTATAGTATTTATACGTTGTCCATGTGTTGGGAATGCTTGGATTGTGTCCTGCTGCATAGTAGAAAGGGTTGGGCTGGATGGCCCTTAGGGGTCTCTCCAAACTCTTGTGCCTGTCCCCTGGGCTGAGTGCGTTGCTAGGAGACCAAGTGGGCGGAGCTTAGCCCTCTAACTGGCAGCAATTGGATAAAAACAATTATTCCTCTCCCTCTAATTAGGACTTTATTTTTCTTTTCTTTTTGTTGTATCAACCTAGAGCCGTGGATGATGGGTTATGTTGTCAAATTTCGAGGTTGGGGGGCCTGTACTTTTGTTGTTTTGTCCGCTGCCCTGATGCCATCACTCTTTTATATATATAGATATATAGATAGTGTGTGTGTGTAGACATGCACACACGCATATATATACTATGCTATACTATATCCACTATATATACTATACATATATAATAATATATGTAATGTATATTCTTACTGCACTCTTTAATCTCATGGCTGTGCTCAATGAGTCCAGCTGCGCATGGGGATAATGCCTTGCGCACCCGAGAAATGCAATTAATGAATCCACCCATAAACCGGTGTCGATGTGCTGAGGTTTGGGCAGCGTGAAACGAGAGCGATGGCTATCAAAGGGTAATTAATCCCTTTCTCTGGAGCCTTAATTCCCCAAAGAATGTTTGGGGCTGGTGGCTCCTTCATCCAAATCAGATTCCCTTTCTCCGCGCCTCCTTTGAAGAGCTGATCCTGGATTATTGTTTTAATGGCGCGCATACTTTCGCAGGCATCACATGAAGCGGGAACTGGGTGAAGCTCAGGGTTTTTTGGTGCGGGACTTGTAGTTTGAGAAACAACACATTGCAGATGCATCTACACTGTGGAATGAATGCATTGTGCATCATATGGACTGTGTAGATGCATATAATGTATCGTAACTGCATTGAGCTACATTCTGCTGTCTATACTGCCATATAATGCAGCTTGAGTTCAATGAGTTTGAAACTGCATTATGTGTAAGTGTAGATGAAGCCTGCATTGCCTTGGATACATCCAAGATAAAGTAGTTCGTAATAGTTAATAGTTGTTGTTAATAGTATGTATATAGTGTTCTAGCTGTGCCCGGCCACGTGTTGCTGTGTCGTAGTCTTAAGTGGGGTTTTCTTCATGCCATTCAAGTTGGCCAACAATGGAGTCCCCGAGGTATGAAGCAGCCAGGCTTTGAAGCTGCAAGGCTATTCAACGGTATTCAAGTTGGCCAACAATCGAGTCCCCTGGGTATGAAGCAGCCAGGCTTTGGAGCTGCAAGGCTATTCAATGGTATTCAAGTTGGCCAACAATCGAGTCCCCTAGGTATGAAGCAGCCAGGCTTTGAAGCTGCAAGGCTATGCAATGGTATTCATGTTGGCCGACAATGGAGTCCCCTAGGTATGAAGCAGCCAGGCTTTGAAGCTGCAAGGCTATTCAATGGTATTCAAGTTGGGTAACAACGAAGTCCCCTAGGTATGAAGTAGCCAGGCTTTGAAGCTGCAAGGCTATTTAACGGTAGTCAAGTTGGCCAGCAATGGAGTCCCCTAGGTATGAAGCAGCCAGGCTTTGAAGCTGCAAGGCTATTCAATTCAACAGTATTCCAGTTGGCCAACAATGGAGTCCCCTAGGTAGGAAGCAGCCAGGCTTTGAAGCTGCATGAGATATATATATATATATATATATATATATATATAGAGAGAGAGAGAGAGAGAGAGAGAGAGAGAGAGAGAGATGTATTATACATATAGTGTGTGTATAGATATATATACACATCTATATAAGTACACTATATGTATATACACACATACATTTTTGGAAGTGTCCAAAAGCAACACACACATTTATAGATACAGATATATCTAGATAGATAGATAGATAGATAGATAGATAGATAGATAGATAGATGTCTAGATAGATAGATAGATTGCAGGGATCCCTTATGATACTACTGGATTTTTAAAAGAACTATCCAGAAAATTTCTGGCTTGAATTGTGTGCTTGTAAAAAAAAAAAAAAACTCTGGGCAATCCCCAGCCGTCTATTTCCAGGAAGGACTATTGTGGGTGGGTTTTATATGAGTGTAATCTCACCATCGGAAACTTAACCAAAGCAGAAGAATCTCTCCGAGAAGTTTCGCATGACTCGCAAAGCCGCAAAGGTTGAACTTGTGCTAATCGTCAAGGATCTGTTTCCTGGATGGAATTAAAAAACGTATGAAATGTGGAAAGACATGTATTGATTGCATCTACACCTGGCATGGGCCAACTTGGGCCCTCCCTCCAGGTGTTTTGGACTCCAACTCCCACCATTCCTAACAGCCGGTAGGCTGTTAGGAATGGTGGGAGTTGGAGTCCAAAACACCTGGAGGGAGGGCCCAAGTTGGCCCATGCATGATCTACACTGTAGAATGAACACAGTTTGACACCACTTGAACTGCCATGGGAAGAGAGAAAGAGGGAAGGAAGGAAGTGTTGTGACTCAGCTGGAACTTCAGATTGACTCTGATGGGGATTATGGGATTCAGGTTCAGAGTCCCTGAGTGTCCCTGTTGTAGAAGATGGGAATGGTGTTGATGATACTGAAACTAGCCAGGTACAAAATGACTCAGAAAAGGAGGACAGTTCTCAGTCCGATAGCAACCAGGCTGACGCTAATGAGCAGGTTGACCTTGATGAAACGGAATCTCTAGATCGAGCTGACCGTTTGGAATTCAGGGTTCGAAGGAGTGTGAGAATAGCAAACAAGAAGGAGGTCAGAGGACAAAGAAATGCTTTCACGCTTTGCTGTGATGTCTCAGGCACCTTTGGCCCCTGATCCTGCAGCCATTGTGTGACGCCTCTAAGCTGCGTGAGCACTGGAAACCAACACGGATGCCAATAAACAATCTAATATCTTTATTAAAGCAATAAAAGAATCAAACAAAAATAAGCAGATTATATAGTCCAGCAATAGTCCTTTTAGGAAAGGTCAAATATAGTCCAGTAATATAAAGTTTAATGTCCAGTGTTAGAGATCAAGTCTTCAAATCCAATAACTGAAACACACTCAAACTTCCAGGCAGTTTGAGTGGGGAATAAAGCAAGGTCTTTCAAGAGAGTTCCAAGTTCAATGTCCAAGGCAGGAAAACAAGGCAAGGCAAGGAAGCAAGGCAAGGCAAGTTGGTCGTGGTGGAACTGAAACGCAGTCCAGTCTTGGCAGGGAGACGAGATGCAACGCCCGGTCTACTCAAGAGTAGTGCGCCGCAGGAACTAGAGTCGATGTTAACTTTCCAACTGACACATTGACACCGCGATGGTTAGCCTGTGCCCAGAACTTTTATGGGACTTCAAATCTTCCCCAAACCAGGTGCCTGAGTTCACAGTTTCCCAAGGGAAACGGACTGAAGACAACAACTTTGCCAGATGCAACCCTCCCTGAAAACTCCCAAGGGAATCAGTTTAATTAGCGTCCTCTCTCTCCGCTAATCTCGCGCTTCGTCTTCGAATCTCCTTCTCAGAGCGGTGTGTTTTGAGAAACGATTTCCTATCAAAGGGAACATTTTCCGGGGAACCAGGCTCTGTTTCAAGGGCTTTTGTAGTTAACTTTGGACCCAAACTGTCAACAGGGAACATCTGGAAGGGAACAGAATCTTGCTGAGTTGGAGAAAACCCCATATCCGATTCAATCTGATTTATAATACCTGCGGGGTCATGACTCGAGGGTCTCTGAGACATCACACATTGCTGATCAAACTGAAGAGGATTTGGGGTTTTTCCCAAGTGAGCAAGATTCAATCCCTTTCCAGATGTCTCCTGTTGATATTGCCGTGCCAGAGCCAATCAGGAATGCCCTTGAGATGTTGCCGGCTCTTCCCAGATCTCCGGAGAGTTTGCAGTTTGATAGAAGGGCTACTTTCAAAACAGACCGCTCTCAAAGACAAAGTTTAAGGAGAAGTGTGAGATTAGCAGAGCGAGGCGATTGTGGCTAAGCCAGTTCTCTTGGGAAGAATTGGGGAGGCAGGCATCTGGCGCCTTGTTGTTAGCAGCTCGTTTCTCTTGGGAAGATTTGGGGAGTCACGCACCTGATTTGGGGGAGCTCTTGGACTTCAATAAAAGTTCTGCGCAGAGAATCTCTGTCGCGGTGTCAACTGAACTTCTGATTGAAAAATACATCGTCTCTTGATCCTGAGCTTCTGAGCGGCTTGCTGGCGCGCTTACTCTCGAGTAGACCGGGCGTTGCATCTCGTCCCTTGCCAAGTTTGGACTGTGTTTCAAATCCATCACGAACAGCCTTAGACTTGCCTTGAAACCGTGCTCTGGACTTTTACTTCAAGTAATTTCCTGAGGAACTTTGCTCCTTCCCCCACTCAAACTTCCATTAAGTTTGAGTGTGTTTCGGTTATTGGACTTTGGACTCTAATACTGGACATAAGACTTTCATTTTTTGGACTAACTTTGATCTTTCCTAAAAGGTCAACTGCTTGACTATCTATTCTGCTTGATTTTGTTTGAAACTTTTATTGCTTTAATAAAGTTATTAGATTGTTTATTGGCCTCCGTGTTGGTTCCCAGTGTTCGCGCTGCCTAAGAGCTTTACATTTGCAAAGGGTATTAAAGCAGTGTGTTTGGAGGAAAACCTTTGTCAAAGCAACTTTCGTTTAACCAAGAAGCAAGCTCTCGTTTCCTGGATTATCTTGCAGCCTTTGTGTTCATGTCCTTGGGACTTTGTCATGCTCTATTGGGACTTTGTTTTAATCCTTGTGATTTCTTGGATCATTGTTTAAGGCTTTGTTTTGGAACGATCTTTTGGAACTTTACTTTTGCTTTTAAAGAACTTTTTATCTGCTATTTTCTACAAACTACAAACTACAAAAGCCTGTGTGCAGCCTGGTGTATTGAGCAAGATGGAGCTAATCTGAGGCGTGAGAGGAAGGAAGGAAGAAAAAGGAAGGGGAAAAAGGATAGGAAAAGTGAAAAGGAAGGAGGAGAAGAGAATGGAAGAATGGAAGGAAGGAAAAAAGGAAGCAAGGAGGAATGGTGGGAGAAAGAAAGAAGAGGGAAGGTGGGAGGAAGGAAGGAAGGAAGAATGGAAGGAAGGAAAAGGAGAAGGAAGGAGGAACTGTGGTAGAAGGAAGAGGGAAGGAAGGATGGAAGGAAAGAAGAAAAGGGGGAAGAAGGAGGGGAGAAAGAAAGAAGATAGCGAGGGAGGAAGGAAGGAGAGTGGGAAGGAAGGAAGGAAGGAAGGAAGGAAGGAAGGAAGGAAGGAAGGAAGGAAGGAAAAAGGGATGGAAGTGGAAAAGTGAAGAACGGGGAAAAAGAAATGGAAGAAGGAAGGAAGGAAGGAAGGAAGGAAGGAAGGAAGGAAGGGAGGAAGGAAGGAAGGAAGGAAAAAGGGAAGAGGGAAGGAAAAAGGGATGGAAGTGGAAAAGTGAAGAACGGGGAAAAAGAAATGGAAGAAAGAAGGAAGGAAGGAAGGAAGGAAGGAAGGAAGGAAGGAGAGTGGGAAGGAAGGAAGGAAGGAAGGAAGGAAGGAAGGAAGGAAGGAAGGAAGGAAAAAGGGATGGAAGTGGAAAAGTGAAGAACGGGAAAAAGAAATGGAAGAAGGAAGGAAGGAAGGAAGGAAGGAAGGAAGGAAGGAAGGAAGGAGAGTGGGAAGGAAGGATGGATGGAAGGAAGGAAGGAGAGTGGGAAGGAAGGAAGGAAGGAAGGAAAAAGGGAAGAGGGAAGGAAAAAGGGATGGAAGTGGAAAAGTGAAGAACGGGGAAAAAGAAATGGAAGAAGGAAGGAAGGAAGGAAGGGAGGAAGGAAGGAAGGGAGGAAGGAAGGAAGGAAGGAAAAAGGGAAGAGGGAAGGAAAAAGGGATGGAAGTGGAAAAGTGAAGAACGGGGAAAAAGAAATGGAAGAAGGAAGGAAGGAAGGAAGGAAGGAAGGAGAGTGGGAAGGAAGGAAGGAAGGAAGGAAGGAAGGAAGGAAGGAAGGAAGGAAAAAGGGATGGAAGTGGAAAAGTGAAGAACGGGGAAAAAGAAATGGAAGAAGGAAGGAAGGAAGGAAGGAAGGAAGGAAGGAAGGAAGGAAGGGAGGAAGGAAGGAAGGAAGGAAAAAGGGAAGAGGGAAGGAAAAAAGGGATGGAAGTGGAAAAGTGAAGAACGGGGAAAAAGAAATGGAAGAAGGAAGGAAGGAAGGAAGGAAGGAAGGAAGGAAGGAAGGAAGGAAGGAGAGTGGGAAGGAAGGATGGATGGATGGAAGGAAGGAGAGTGGGAAGGAAGGAAGGAAGGAAGGAAGGAAGGAAAAAGAGATGGAAGTGGAAAAGTGAAGAACGGGGAAAAAGAAATGGAAGAAGGAAGGAAGGAAGGAAGGAAGGAAGGAAGGAAGGAAGGAAGGAAGGAAGGAAGGAAGGAAGGAAGGAAAAAGGGATGGAAGTGGAAAAGTGAAGAAAAGGGAAAAGGGAAGGAAGGAAGGAAGGAAGGAAGGAAGGAAGGAAGGAAGGAAAAAGGATGGAAGGGGAGAAAGAAGAGAGGGAAGGAGGAAAGGAGAAAGAAAGGAAAAGGAAAAGAAGGGAAGGAAGAAGAGAGAAAGAAAAAGTAAGAAGAGAGGGAGGGGGAGAGAAGAAAGGAAGTAAGAATGGAAGGAAGGAAAAGGAGGGCAGGAGGAACTGTGGTAGAAAGAAGAGGGAAGGAAGGCTGGAAGGAAAGAAGAAAAGGGGGAAGAAGGAGGGGAGAAAGAAAGAAAGAAGATAGTGAGGAAGGAAGGAAGGAAGGAAGGAAGGAAGGAAGGAAGGAAGGAAGGAAGGAAGGAAGGAAGGAAGGAAAAAAGAGGGAAGGAAAAAGGGATGGAAGTGGAAAAGTGAAGAACAGGGAAGAAGGAAGGAAGGAAGGAAGGAAGGAAGGAAGGAAGGAAGGAAGGAAGGAAGGAAGGAAAAAGGGATGGAAGTGGAAAAGTGAAGAACGGGGAAAAAGAAATGGAAGAAGGAAGGAAGGAAGGAAGGAAGGAAGGAAGGAAGGAAGGAAGGAAGGAAGGAAGGAAGGAGAGTGGGAAGGAAGGAAGGAAGGAAGGAAGGAAGGAAGGAAGGAAGGAAGGAGAGTGGGAAGGAAGGAAGGAAGGAAGGAAGGAAGGAAGGAAGGAAGGAAGGACGGAGAGTGGGAAGGAAGGAAGGAAGGAAGGAAGGAAGGAAGGAAGGAAGGAGAGTGGGGAAGGAAGGAAGGAAGGAAGGAAGGAAGGAAGGAAGGAAGGAAGGAAGGAAGGAAGGAAGGAGAGTGGGAAGGAAGGAAGTGTGATCGAGGTGACCTCCCCTCCAGGACTTTGTAAAAGATAGTTCAAAAATCAAGACTTTATGTTCTATATTCCATATATTTATAGTAGAAGGTGATTGGGACTTTTTACTGGAGTTTACTGTGGATTATCCCTGCACTCTGAGGCAAGAGATAACAACTTCATGGATTGTGAAATCATGTTGCTTGAACCCCACTTCTATGTTGAATTCCCCAGATGTTGTGAACTTCGTTCTGATCAAATGTTTCCTATTACTTATATCGATTGTTTATATCATTCATGATTCCCCTTTATGCAATGTCACCCACCTTTATGGATTCTCCTTTATTTTCTTGAAATGTACCTATCTGCCTATATGTATTTATACTCTTTGGGATCCCCGGAAAATATGTGTTTTTCCTAGCTGGGTTTATATTCCAACTTTATTTTTAATTTTCATTTTATCCCATATAATTGGCAGATCATGAAATCAAATGGGAAATATTATGACCCCAACCTGAACTCTAGCCCCATGACTCAGACCTCCCTTCCCAAAAACAAAAGGATAATCTGCCACAGTTTAATCCCCTCTCATTCCGACCGCATGGACAATATAGGGCGAGTCACCAAACTCCTAAAGGTGACTCGCCCCCAAGGCAAACATTGTCACATCTCAGGCCAGGACGCCGCAGGAAGGCACCCTGTGGGGCCGTCAATGATGGCTCATCACCACCCACTTCCCGTCTGACACCCCAAAGACATATCTAAAATCTGTGAACGTGACAGGACCCCGGACATCCTTGATGGGTGTCATTAATTCCTTTAGAAATCGGCTGGGCCAGAATTAATCAGATATTTCCTGTCCGGTCACCTCTTTGTCTCAATAGCTCCCGCCTCCTCCTCTCTGATTGGCCCGAATAGGGACAATAAGCGGCTCCCCATTGGGCCAGCAGAGCAAGGCGGGAAACGAAAGCCCGCCTCATTCAACCTCTCAGCCTATCCGCGATCAGATGGGCAGGGAAGCGGGGCGGGAAATTCAAAGGGCTGTCAGACCAAAACATTGTATAAATATGGCTTTATTTGAAACATATGTTACGCTAGTAGATTGAATGATCACTATTAGCGTCCTTTTCAGCTGAATTGCTCAATAAAACTCCTTGGCGGATTTTCCTTCAACGTGGCGGACCTTCTTCATTTCAGGCTTCAGGTTGTATTGCGGCTTATATTCTTCTTTTGGCTTCGCCAAGGTCCGTTCCCTCAGGACCGGATCGGCTTCCTTCTAAAGGGGCCCGATCCCCCAAACGCGGTCGACAACATAATTTGGCTTTACCACGAAGGGACTTGCTTGGAAGTTCCAAAAATCAATTTTTTTTAGGCTAAAATTCCAAGCGGCGACCTTGGTCCAGATATTCTGGGACAGGTTGGGGAGAGAAACGGCTGCAAGGAGGGCCCTCCGACCAACAATTTGACCTCATTTCACATCCAAATTTCTCTGGCAGCCCCTTTCTCTCTCTAGATCTGATTCAGGGTACTGAACAAAGGAGCCAGATAGGAGGAAGCAGATTTTTAGCTCCTCGAAGGAAAAGCGCCAACGTGAAACAGGGGACGCCCTGTAAAAATAAAAGGGAACCGGCCCCGTTGTTAAGACCCAGGTGGGCGGAGTTCTGGAGGTATTGCACTTCGGATCAGGGCTCGGTAACAAATTCCTGGTGAAACGCGGGAACATCTGGCGCCCGGTGGTGTGTGAGAACAGTCTGGCTTGTAAGATTACAGGTTCTAGGATCGTGGGGTAGGGGAACGATTGTGTTCCCGGGGGCACCTGCGGATCCCACGAACGCCAGCCATTCAGCCTTGGTGTAGGGAGAACTCTTGAAAGGACGAGTTGCATCCAGCCGGTGGGTGAGTCGTTACTCCATTAACTGTCAGGTACTGGGCAGGGGCTGAGCCAAGGATGGGTGTTTGTTCAAGCACGTCTAGGGTGTCCCACCCCAGCAGACATCCCCAGGGATTCTCCATTGGGAAAGATCCTGGCCAATTGGGGTGGGCTTTGCATCAAAAAACATGGTGCAGCATTTTTAATACCTCATAGTATAGTGTCATCTCAAAAAAACGTACCATCCTTTTTTTGTAGAGGTTGAGAGAGATGCTTGAGACACCGAATTCGGAGTGTTGACCTAAGGTGACTCACCATGGGGAGGGCAGGTGGTTCCAGCTTGCTTATGTTGCGATGTTCATGGCCTTAAGCCAGAGGGAGAGTGGAAGGGAGGAGGGGGTCCAAGTCTTCCCATGCAGGGACGTGGGCTCCAAAACCTACCCTCCTCAGAAGCTCCCCTCTAGACCTACTTCCCCTCCCGCCTCCACCAGAAGAGGAACTTCTGGAGACATTTGCTTGCCCCACCTTACCAACCCCGACCCCCATCCCTTGCCCCACCTCATCCCGTTTTCTCCCCTGATCTGAGTCCTGCACCAACCCAGAACCCCCAAATCGACCCTTCAAGGGAACCTCTGCTTCCCGGGATCCCACTCTCCCAGACTCACTCCTGAATATTGGGTCAATAGTTCTCCAAAGAATTATTTTCCCCTCTCCCTCCTTTTCAAAGCAATCTGCTTCTGAATTTTTGAGTCACAGTTCAATCCCCTTTTTCCCTCTTCTTTTCTGTTTGCTTTCAAAACTTTACCCAAAAACTCCAGAAACTCCCCAAAGATCCCAGAGGAACATAAATTTTTAGACTGTCAATTTGCATTTTTTGTTGGTTACAATTTGTAAGTGAGACCTTTGATCTGGCATTCTTTCCAAATCGTCAGGTCACACCTTGAAAATTGCTCAAACTAAAGGATCCTGTGTCCTCAAAAACTCCTTTCCCTTTTTCTTTTTTTTTTCACCCAATCCCTTTGGGCAACCCTGCAAAACCCCCCTTTTTGAACCTTTCTCTCTCAGCCCCCATCCCAGCCGTTCCTTTGAAGCCTGATGCCCCCCCCCCCCCAAATTGTATCTGCCCCTGCCACTCAACTCCTGCCACATTCTGAGTTTTCCTCAGATGGGAAGAATCGCCCCACCATCCCCCCTCCTTCTCTTGCCCCCACCAGGCTCTCTCTCTCTCTCTCTCTCTCTCTCTCTCTCTCTCTCTCCTCTCTCTCTCTCTCTCTGCGCTCATTCCTCTCTTGGAGAGAGAGGAGAAGGAGGGGCAGCGGGGGAGATTGTGCAAAGAGGACACTTTTTTTCCTCTTCCTGTTTTTGGAGGGGCAAAGGGGGGGAGAAGATTCAGTCCTGAAGCCTGCCACCAAGATCTATAGTTCTCCAAGGATTGCTTCCTTCTTTCAAATCAAATCTTCTCCAACTTGATATTCTGCCTTGCCTACCCTCAAATTGTACCCTTTTTTTCTTTTCTCTCTCTCTCTCTCTTCCCCGGCCTGAGTGAAAATCTCTCTCTCTCCCTCAAATCTCAAATCCATTTCTCCTCTCCTTCCTCTCTTCTCACCTTTAAAAATCCCTTATTTCCCTTTGTTCCCATTTTCTAGACACTATCCATAAGATTTTACCTCAGTGTTGTCTTATATTTCCTTTGGTCCTTACAAAAAGGGGGGAGGGGGGGGCATTCCTTTAGCCGCTTCTGTTTCTTAACTTCCCCTTTTCTTTCTCTCCCATCTGGGAAGCATGGCAAAGGATTTGGGTGGGGGAGGGGGACTCCCAGAAAAGTGTTGGTTAAATTTTGTGTGTTTATGTAATGTGTGGGCTGTAAATTCTTCTCTACTCATCCCTTTGCCTTAAAAGCCACCAGTGATATATAGTTTTCTGGAAGGAGGGCTAGAATGGACTAGCTTAGTGCTATGCTCTCTCTCTCCCCTTTTCTTCTGTGCCATCTCACCTCCCTATTTTCAAAGGTTCAAGCCCCTAATATTTTGTGAGACCCCCCCCCAGAGAAAACCTGCTGCTTCTGTGGTTTTAACTTTTTCTTGTCTCTCTCTCTCCTCAAGCCTCCCTTATCTTAGAGAGAAAAGGGGGGGGGATGGAAGAATTGATGTATTTTTCTATATGTGAGTTTTTCTCTCTCTCTCTCTCTCTCTTCCACTTCATGTTTTCCTAGGCCAAAATGCACTTCAACATTCTCCTTTTTCAAAGCTCCCCCCCCCTTCCTTCCCAGCATCCCCCATTTCTCCTTATAAACATTCAGTCAAAATCCTGGTTTACTTTTATAGTAAAGGCACTCTTTCACTCTCCACAGTTCCCCAACAATCTCCTTTCTTCCTTTCGGGTCCTTCTCCCTCCCTTTCCCTGAGTGCATGCGTGTGAATGTTTTAAAAATCCCTCTAACTGCCTTTAATTATGAGGGGGGGGCAGTACAGAGTCCAGGGGACCTTCCAGGCACAGCTGAAGAGATCCAGAGGACCGGACCCAACCACCTGACTGAGGACATCAGACCAGACTGCAAGACCCATAATCCATACCTGCCACCATGAACAGTTCTAAGACCTGGGTAGGGGCTCTCGGAGTGCGCTGTGGATTTCATGCAGCAGCTAGAACCCAGAGGCCATTGGAGATGGGTCCTGTGAGGGTAAGCCCGGACCCCCAGTCACCCAGAAGAGACAGCCCCACCTGTGGCTGATCTGAGACCCCCACGGGGGAAGCAGCCCCATCTGCCTGGCTCAGGGGCTAGAGACTAAGACACTGCTGAAAGGATTCTTGCACATGGCAGGCTTTTATGGCCAGACCACCGTATGGGTGCCCTCCAGCTGGCCTGGTTCTGCCCTGGCAAAGGGCTACTGAGTGCAGGTCTGCTTTGACGCTGCCAAGGAGGCCCTCATGACATCACCAGGGGACAGAATTGGCCGCCATGGCAGGAGATGTCCCAGAAGAAGTGAACAGGATTTTACCAGTGACCACCATGAGGGAAGGATGTTCCACTTTCACCAGAGCTGTGCCAAAGAAGAACCCCAGGACTGCTGGAGCCCTCACAAGGTATGAGTGACTTCCCTGACTAACCCCACCAGGGGAGGGAGGGGAGCTTATAATCTGTCCTTAGTTTCCCTAGGCACTCTCTCCTTTCCGTCTCCTCTGTTGGAGTGCTGGACCTGCCTGCAGTCACCAGGAGGCGCCGTGCTGTGAGGCGCAGAAGCTGTGCCCAGTTGCCCCCAGCTGCCAACTACAAAGGGGGGCCCAAGCTGCAGCCAAGAAAAGGCAGCCAAATGGGAGTACTGCATCACAGCCTCCATCATCCCCAGCCCTCACCACCTCCACCTTCATGCTCCATTTCCCATGACTCCAGACCAAGGACATCTGTTTCAACACCATGGGATCACCCACCACTGACTGAACCTCAGCTTCACCTCTTCAAGCTCCTGCCCTCCAACAAAAAGGCACAATCTGATCTACCAAGGCAGAGGCCCTGCATGCAGTGAAATGTCGGGGCTTTGGGAAATGTTCATAGCCATTTCCAAGCCCCGAAGGGGGGAGAAAATGTGATCGAGGTGACCTCCCTCCAGGACTTTGTAAAAGATAGTTCAAAAATCAAGACTTTATGTTCTATATTCCATATATTTATAGTAGAAGGTGATTGGGACTTTTTACTGGAGTTTACTGTGGATTATCCCTGCACTCTGAGGCAAGAGATAACAACTTCATGGATTGTGAAATCATGTTGCTTGAACCCCACTTCTATGTTGAATTCCCCAGATGTTGTGAACTTCGTTCTGATCAAATGTTTCCTATTACTTATATCGATTGTTTATATCATTCATGATTCCCCTTTATGCAATGTCACCCACCTTTATGGATTCTCCTTTATTTTCTTGAAATGTACCTATCTGCCTATATGTATTTATACTCTTTGGGATCCCCGGAAAATATGTGTTTTTCCTAGCTGGGTTTATATTCCAACTTTATTTTAATTTTCATTTTATCCCATATAATTGGCAGATCATGAAATCAAATGGGAAATATTATGACCCCAACCTGAACTCTAGCCCAATGACTCAGACCTCCCTTCCCAAGAACACAAAAGGATAATCTGCCACAGTTTAATCCCCTCTCATTCCGACCGCATGGACAATATAGGGCGAGTCACCAAACTCCTAAAGGTGACTCGCCCCAAGGCAAACATTGTCACATCTCAGGCCAGGACGCCGCAGGAAGGCACCCTGTGGGGCCGTCAATGATGGCTCATCACCACCCACTTCCCGTCTGACACCCCAAAGACATATCTAAAATCTGTGAACGTGACAGGACCCCGGACATCCTTGATGGGTGTCATTAATTCCTTTAGAAATCGGCTGGGCCAGAATTAATCAGATATTTCCTGTCCGGTCACCTCTTTGTCTCAATAGCTCCCGCCTCCTCCTCTCTGATTGGCCCGAATAGGGACAATAAGCGGCTCCCCATTGGGCCAGCAGAGCAAGGCGGGAAACGAAAGCCCGCCTCATTCAACCTCTCAGCCTATCCGCGATCAGATGGGCAGGGAAGCGGGGCGGGAAATTCAAAGGGCTGTCAGACCAAAACATTGTATAAATATGGCTTTATTTGAAACATATGTTACGCTAGTAGATTGAATGATCACTATTAGCGTCCTTTTCAGCTGAATTGCTCAATAAAACTCCTTGGCGGATTTTCCTTCAACGTGGCGGACCTTCTTCATTTCAGGCTTCAGGTTGTATTGCGGGCTTATATTCTTCTTTTGGCTTCGCCAAGGTCCGTTCCCCTCAGGACCGGATCGGCTTCCTTCTAAAGGGGCCCGATCCCCCAAACGCGGGTCGACAACAGAAGGAAGGAAGGAAGGAGAGTGGGAAGGAAGGAAGGAAGGAAGGAAGGAAGGAAGGAGAGTGGGAAGGAAGGAAGGAAGGAAGGAAGGAAGGAAGGAAGGAAGGAAGGAAGGAAGGAAGGAAGGAGAGTGGGAAGGAAGGAAGGAAGGAAGGAAGGAAGGAAGGAAGGAAGGAAGGAAGGAGAGTGGGAAGGAAGGAAGGAAGGAAGGAAGGAAGGAAGGAAGGAAGGAAGGAAGGAAGGAAGGAAGGAAGGAAGGAGAGTGGGAAGGAAGGAAGGAAGGAAGGAAGGAAGGAAGGAAGGAGAGTGGGAAGGAAGGAAGGAAGGAAGGAAGGAAGGAAGGAAGGAAGGAAGGAAGGAGAGTGGGAAGGAAGGAAGGAAGGAAGGAAGGAAGGAAGGAGAGTGGGAAGGAAGGAAGGAAGGAAGGAAGGAAGGAAGGAAGGAAGGAAGGAGAGTGGGAAGGAAGGAAGGAAGGAAGGAAGGAAGGAAGGAGAGTGGGAAGGAAGGAAGGAAGGAGAGTGGGAAGGAAGGAAGGAAGGAAGGAAGGAAGGAAGGAAGGAAGGAAGGAAGGAAGGAAGGAGAGTGGGAAGGAAGGAAGGAAGGAAGGAAGGAAGGAAGGAAGGAGAGTGGGAAGGAAGGAAGGAAGGAAGGAAGGAAGGAGAGTGGGAAGGAAGGAAGGAAGGAAGGAAGGAAGGAAGGAAGGAGAGTGGGAAGGAAGGAAGGAAGGAAGGAAGGAAGGAGTGGGAAGGAAGGAAGGAAGGAAGGAAGGAAGGAAGGAAGGAAGGAGAGTGGGAGAAGGAAGGAAGGAAGGAAGGAAGGAAGGAAGGAAGGAGAGTGGGAAGGAAGGAAGGGAAGGAAGGAAGGAAGGAAGGAAGGAAGGAGAGTGGGAAGGAAGGAAGGAAGGAAGGAAGGAAGGAAGGAAGGAAGGAAGGAAGGAAGGAAAAAAGAGGGAAGGAAAAAGGGATGGAAGTGGAAAAGTGAAGAACATGGAAGAAGGAAGGAAGGAAGGAAGGAAGGAAGGAAGGAAGGAAGGAAGGAAGGAAAAAGGGATGGAAGTGGAAAAGTGAAGAACGGGGAAAAAGAAAGGAAGAAGGAAGGAAGGAAGGAAGGAAGGACGGGAGGGAGGGAAGAGGGGGGAAAGAAAGAAAAAGAAAAAGAGATGGAAGGAGGAGAGAATAAAGGAAGGGAGAACAACTGGAAGGAAGGAAAAGGGAAGGAAGGAGGAGAAAGAAGAGAGGGAGGGAGGGAGGATAGAAGAGTGCAAAGGAGGATGAGAAGGAAGGAGAGGAAGAAGAAGGGAAAAGAGGGAAGGAAGGAGAGAGGATGGGAGAAAGAAAGAGAGGGAGAGGGAAGGAAGGAAGGGAAGGGGTATAAAAGAAAGAAGTTAGGGAATAGAAAATGAAAGAAAAGAAAGAAAGAAAGAGAAAGAGGAAGGAAGGAAGAGGAAGGAAGGAAGGAAGGAAGGAAGGAAGGAAGGAAGGAAGGAAGGAAGGAAGGAAGGAAGGAAGGAAAGAGAAGAAAAGAGGAGTGGAGAAAGAAAAGAAGAAAGAAGAGTGGGAAGAAGAAAGGAAGGGAAAGAAGGCTCTGCAGTTCTCTGTTCTCTGCTCTGTGGGTGGGAAGGAAGGCATTTTGGAGGTGAATGATCCCAAATGACAATGTGCTGTGATTTGACAGCCTGTCAATCACCCTAAATGGCAAAAAGTCTATTTTGGAGGCAAGCAGCATCTTTGGGAGAGAAAAAAAAACAGCTTGATTTACAGCCCTTGGAATATTATTTATCTGCAAAGTTATGCTCATCCCCAAAGGCCAAAATTTGGTATTTTTTCATTTTGCATCTTATCGGTGCGAATATAGCACAACAGGAATCCGGAAGCCCATAATAAAATATATGGCCGGATTATAAAAAAAGAAGGTCTACAAATCATTAAAATAATTTAATATCTGTGTGAATAGAGCATGGCAGGAAATCTGGAAGCCCATAATAAAAATATATGGCCGGATTATTAAAAAAGGTCTAGAAATCATTAAAATAATGTAACATTATTTGATTTTTAAAAATATTCTAATTGTTTAACTTTTCAAAAAAAAACCCTTGACCATTGTATTTATTTGGAAAATAAATAATGATCCCATGGGTCTTGGAAAAGTTTACTTTTCTGGAGTTTTTTGCTGTAGTGTAAAATCCCATTGAAGCTCTTTGTAATTATTAATTATTATTATTAATTATTATTATTATTATTATTATTATTATTATTATTATATAGTGTATCATTATTAGCCTTATATTGTATTACATTATAATATTATTATACGCATATATACAATATATTATTGTATTACATTACAATATTATTATATGCATATATACAATATATTGTTGTATTACATTATAATATTATATGCATATATACAATATATTGTTGTATTACATTACAATATTATTATATGCATATATACAATATATTGTTGTATTACATTATAATATTATATGCATATATACAATATATTATTGTATTACATTATAATATTATTATACGCATATATACAATATATTGTTGTATTACAATATTATTATATGCATATATACAATATATTGTTGTATTACATTACAATATTATTATATGCATATATACAATATATTGTTGTATTACATTACAATATTATTATATGTATATATACAATATATTGTTGTATTACATTACAATATTATTATATGCATATATACAATATATTGTTGTATTACATTACAATATTATTATATGCATATATACAATATATTGTTGTATTACATTATGATATTATTATATGCATATATACAATATATTGTTGTATTACATTATGATATTATTATATGCATATATACAATATATTGTTGTATTACATTACGATATTATTATATGCATATATACAATATATTGTTGTATTACATTACAATATTATTATATGCATATATACAATATATTGTTGTATTACATTATAATATTATTATATGCATATATACAATATATTATTGTATTACATTATGATATTATTATATGCATATATACAATATATTGTTGTATTACATTATGATATTATTATATGCATATATACAATATATTGTTGTATTACATTATGATATTATTATATGCATATATACAATATATTGTTGTATTACATTATGATATTATTATATGCATATATACAATATATTGTTGTATTACATTATGATATTATTATATGCATATATACAATATATTGTTGTATTACATTATGATATTATTATATGCATATATACAATATATTGTTGTATTACATTATAATATTATTTTATGCATATATACAATATATTGTTGTATTACATTATTAATTATTATGCATATATACAATATATTGTTGTATTACATTACAATATTATTATATGCATATATACAATATATTGTTGTATTACATTATAATATTATTATATGCATATATACAATATATTGTTGTATTACATTACAATATTATTATATGCATATATACAATATATTGTTGTATTACATTACAATATTATTATATGCATATATACAATATATTGTTGTATTACATTATTTATATGCATATATACAATATATTGTTGTATTACATTATTATATGCATATATACAATATATTGTTGTATTACATTATTATTATATGCATATATGCAATATATTGTTGTATTACATTACAATATTATTATATGCATATATACAATATATTGTTGTATTACATTACAATATTATTATATGCATATATACAATATATTGTTGTATTACATTACAATATTATTATATGCATATATACAATATATTGTTGTATTACATTATAATATTATTATATGCATATATACAATATATTGTTGTATTACATTACATTATTATTATATGCATATATACAATATATTGTTGTATTACATTACAATATTATTATATGCATATATACAATATATTGTTGTATTACATTATTATTATATGCATATATACAATATATTGTTGTATTATATTATTATTATATGCATATATACAATATATTATTGTATTACACTATAATATTATTATATGCATATATACAATATATTATTGTATTACACTATAATATTATTATATGCATATATACAATATATTATATGTATAGCACAATATTAGTATTCTGTATCGTTATATTGTACTATACCACTATACTGCAATATTATTAGTAATATTACAAGCAATATATAATATACAATTACTATATTGTGTTGTCAAAAGCTTTCATGGCCGGAATCACTGGTTGCTGTGAGTTTTTTGGGCTGTATGGCCCCCGGTTTAAAGCATTGAGATGCTGAACTTGCAGACCGAAAGATCGCAGGCTCAAATCCACAGACAGGGTGAGCTCCCGTTGTTAGCCCCAGCTTCTGCCAACCTAGCAGTTCGAAAACATGCGAATGTGAGTAGATCAATAGGTCAGCCATAGCAGAGTGTCATGGTTGTAAAAGTGTGTTGACTGAAAAATGAAATGCATGGAATCAATGGGCTGAGAAGATGGCTGTCTACTCAGAGAGGCCTTGCTATTTCTGAGGCCTGCTTCTTTGCTGCTGAAGCAATATTTATGGGCTGAAAAAGGGGACTGCCCATGAGTGGTAATTTCTGTAAGCAAACAGAAGGGCTATTGTAAATACCATTGCTCTGTTGATCTCTTGGAATTAACGTAGTAAATTCCCCATGTTCTTTGTTCTGCAAAGTTGAGTGGTGCGTCATTGTTCTGCAGGGGTGACACGTAAGAGCTTCCGTTTATCGTTTGCAATACGCAACACCGAGCACTTGATGATCCAACCTGGACACAGAAGATTATTTGAGAACACAAAAATGCTGGACCACTCCAACAACCACCATGCCGGACTGCACAGATAAAACATTCAAATCCACAAGAAGCATGTAGACCATTTGACAGAAACGAGAAAACCACAAAAATGAACAAAATCTGTATTTAAAAAAAAAACTCTAAAAGCAGGACAGTAAATAAAGAACAACACTCAAAAAACAGGCGAATTCCAGGCATTAAACAATCAGGGCCAGCTAAACACCTCCCAACAAAGGATTCCCTCAATGCAGGAAGCAGCCAGTCTGTGAAGCTAAAAGGCTATTCAATGCTAATCAAGGTGGCCAATTGCAACAGACAAAGAGTTCTTTCTCCCACGTTGGACATTATTTCACAGATATATAAACCCCACTTGCACAGTTTCCAACAGACCTTACAACTTCTGAGGATGCCTGCCATAGATGTGGGCGAAATGTCAGGGAGAGAATGCTTCTGGAACATGGCCATACAGCCTGGAAAACTCACATCAACCCAATTATTATAATTATAATTATATCGTACTAAATTATTATATCACAATATACTCACATCAACCCAATATTATATTATGATTATATCGTACTAAATTATTATATCACAATATACTCACATCAACCCAATTATTATATTATGATTATATCGTACTAAATTATTATATCACAATATACTCACATCAACCCAATTATTATATTATGATTATATCGTACTAAAATTATTATATCACAATATACTCACATCAACCCAATTATTATATTATGATTATATCGTACTAAATTATTATATCACAATATACTCACATCAACCCAATTATTATATTATGATTATATCGTACTAAA